>NC_140970.1:18903299-19065799 GCF_056783735.1 Eptatretus burgeri
TCCCCCAGGCAGATGCCTGGCCAATCCCCATCTCCTTGAGATGCCGATCAACCTGCTGCAACCACGAGGCATGCGGTCGACTCATTGGCCTCCTCCACTAATGAGACTCCCTCCCTGAGAGAATCTAGTGAGCAGGATCAGAATCAGGAAAACGAGCCACATGTCCAGACAGTCGCAGCTGATGCTCACGGGCTATGCAGGTAACAAATCTCATTTGAGTCTCAGCAACCGCTCGTTGGACACAATGTTCGACTTGCGATAGCCAAGGATTCTCAGAAGAGACCTGGTACCAAAGGAATTAAGTCTCTCTGATCCCTGGTCAGAGTCCAAGTCTCGCATCCATAGAGCAAGACTGGAAGCACCAAGGACCTGATGACTCGGACTTTCGTCCTCCCGCACAGGTATCGGCAATGCCACACTCCATGATCTAGTGACCTGGATCCAATGAAGGTACGTGACGATTTGGCAATGGTTCAATGTGTCAAGTGACCTCCATGATCCAATGACAATGGTTAAACCTCTGCAAGTGTTGGTTAAACTCCCTGGAACATTCTTTATTCCATCTTGCTGTTAATTGGAAAGAGATGCTCCTCTGCTGCTTCAGGACATAGAATCTCAGAATGGACCACCTAATGCTTTGTGGGCACAGCGTATGGAGTTGGATGGGTGATAATTGGCGATGTATGTCTGCATGGCGTCGATAGCCCTGAGTGAGTGGAGGCCTATCATCCCCACATTCTTAACAATTGAAGACAATCAGTCTGCTCACCATGCCCTAATCATGTCACCGTCAAGGTGGTCATCCTGCCACATCGTCACGTACCTTCAGGTCAGCTCTTTGGGATATCCTGTGGCCACAGAGCCGACCACAACAGGGTGGGCAGTATTGTCTGTCAGCGAACAAGCCGGGTTGCTCCAAAGAAGACAACCGCTTTCTCACAATCATGGAGGACGGACTCATCAGGAATGACAATGGCAATCGGGTGGCTCCGTTACTCTTCAGAGACAATGTAAAACTTCCAGACAATCGACTCCTTACAATCAACCACTTTTGCAAGTTTTTGGATAAGAAACCAGCAATTAAACAGCAGTACATGGACTTCATTGCTAAACTCTTTTCCAAAAGACATGCTGAGCCTCTTGAACCAGGAACAGAGGCAAAATGACCCCATGGTATCTTCGTTATTTTGCTGTATTCCATCCACGCAAACCTGAAAATATTTTTGTGGTGTTCGATGGCAGTGCTACCTATCGTAATGTCTTGCTAAATAAGGTACTAATTCCTGGTCCAGACCTCATCAATAGTCTCCTTGGGGTATTAGAACGCTTCAAACAGGAACTCATCGCCATCATGGCCGACGTAGAGCAAAGGATCCACAAGAGTACATCACTTTCTCACTGAAACTATGTAGCAGCAGACTGACCTGCCCACTTGCTGACCTGAAAAGCAAGACTGACCTGAAAAGCCTCTGACCTGCTGGAGTCATTATGGCTATTTGGGCCAAGGTTTCTCTGGGATTATGAAATACCTATTAAACCCACCTTGCCTGCTGTGGAGTTGGTTAATGATCCAGAGTTTCGTTCCATAGCCATATTAGCTTCAAAGAATGAATGCTCATTTGGAACACAACATTTAATACGTTTCTCAAAGCGGAAGTTCAAACCACCCAAAGCGTAGCATCTGGGTGGAGTGTGGGAATGAATGATTGGTGTCTGTCATAGAATCCTCGACATGATTCTCTTGGAGACAAAAGTTTCTCTGATCCACAAACTCCTTACTACCTTCCTGGTAAAGGGATGTGCTATTGTCAACGCTCATACACTTGTCCCGGTGTCTGCAGATCCAGACGTGCCAGAAATCTTGACACCAGCAGCACAACTTACCATGAAGACAATGCCTCTCCGTGTGCACCACCAGGCAATTTTGGTCATCCTACAGACATATTTCGGCTACCAGTGGCGACGTGAACAGTGTTTGGCAAATACCTTCTGGTTACGATGGCGCAAAGATTATCTTCCGACCCTGCAGCCCCGTACACGCTTGCAAGTCAAGAAGCATAACCTTTTTGTCAGTGATATTGTTCTGATGAAGGCCAATGCACACAGGAACAACTGTCCCAGTGGATGTGTGATTGAGACATTGCCCAGCGCAGATGGTTGGGTTGTATAACTGCGAATCCACAACATGAAGGGCAGCAATCCCCATATCTATCTGCAACCCGTAACTGAGGTCATACAAGGGGCCCAGTGATGGAAGAGAGAATTCCTTCATTGTTTCTATTGATTGTGAATTTTATATTCTCATATTATTTTCCACTATATCCCTATCCATTACCCATAGTCTGGTCCATGAATTTAGTGATTCTACATATATATACATATATATATATATATATATATATATATATATATATATATATTCAGATATCATCGGTTTATTTCATTTTTGACAAATGTTCAACGTATTTGATCATTTTCAAAAACAATTTGACAATGTTTCAAGCCAAGATGGCTACCCCAGCTCTCGTTTCACGTTCATCTTTTTGCTCAATCAATTGCTGTTGTGGTTTATGTGAGGAGTGCTATTTTACGATCACATCCGATCCATAATTAATACACATATATAAGTTAGATGTAGGGATTTGAACCAATTTTATATACTCTGTAATGCATTTTAAAACTGTCTATAGTCTTAGTGGCACTGTTCCCAGTAAGTCAGTCCACCAGATGCCCTCTAAAGGCACTGGCTATGCTATTTTAGTGATAACAAACGAGACATGTCCTTTCTCATGTAAAGCTTAACTTTCTCTTGGTTTTCTCAAGCATTCCACTCCTGGGATCTTGTTTAGTTTGAAATGCAGTTTAACATCTTCATAGCCTTTAGTGCCACCAGTCAGCCCATCCTAGGCAGTCGAAAGACATTGTTACAGTGCTGCACTCTATTCTGGTCAACCCACATTCCACTCTTGGGAAACTAATAGATAGGGCTGTGCCTTTACTGTGATGCAGAAGCTAGATATGTCTTTACTCTTACCATTTCTGTGAATTTAAAAGGGGTTTTGTTTGTCCTTCAAACATTCCACAGTGATAAGAAGCCTGGGCAGGGGAGAGGGACTGTCTAAGAGAATTGCTGGGCCCTAAGATAAGCTGTTTGACTGTTCCACCCTCCCTTGTGGGAGGGCAGGAAAACTCTTAGCTCATATTTTGAGCACACATTTGGAGATCTTGTCACACCAACTAGGGTTAGAGTATAACCAGAGATAGATTGGAATTAGAGATAGATTGTATATAAGAGAGTTTTTTAATGTAAAACTCAGTGTGGTTTTGGTCGCTCTCCACTGTGCTGGTTAATCTGTAAACGTCACCTCCGCTGGCGTGTGGTACTTCAATAAAACTGCATTCTGGTGAATCCTCTTCAACTGACTCTTCATGCCGGGCCAGAGAACAGTCTTCACAGTTTACATAAAAGCCAGGTGAGGAATGTGATGTAACCAAGTTTGAATGTAAAATGTATATTATGTTCCACCATGTCTTGCCTCATGCATATTAATGTTTTGCTTCATACATATTCATGTTTTTCCTCATGCATATTTATGCTCCACCCATGTGTTACATCATCTCTGCTGGTGAGGCGGCAAAAACGGCTCTTCCTGGTCTGGCAGAACATGTGATTTCGTGGAAAAGTCACGGTTTTTACCGTAGCATATGGAGTGTTTTAAACCTCTGCAAGTGTTGGTGACACTGCCTTTGCATTCTTTATTCAAGATATATATATATATATATATATATATATATATATATATATATATATATATATATATATATATATATATATATATATATATATATATATATATATATATATATATATATATATATATATATCTTCGTCTTTCGGCTGCTCCCATTAGGGGTCGCCACAGCGGATCATCCGTTATGACCCGCATAATGATTTGGCACAGGTTTTACGCCGGATGCCCTTCCTGACGCAACCCCGGTCGCCTCTTATGACACAGGGATATGGTACACCTATTCCAACCGGGCATATACCAGGCCCAGTACACTGGTACTCACTTCGCTGACCTCGGAAGGATGACAGGCTGAGTCAACCTCCTGGTGTGTATTAATTCAAGCGGCCAACGGGGCTTGAACTCAGGACCTTTTGGAATATATATATATATATATATATATATATATATATATATATATATATATATATATATATATATATATATATATATATATATATATATATATATCTTCTTCTTTCGGCTGCTCCCGTTTGGGGTCGCCACAGCGGATTATCCGTATGATCCGCATAGAGATTTGGCACATGTTTTACGCCGGATGCCCTTCCTGACACAACCCTGGTCGCCTCTTACGACACAGGGATATGGTACACCTATTTTAACCGGGGTATACACTGGCCCAGTATACTGGTACTCATTTCGCCGACCTCGGAAGGATGACAGGCTGAGTCAACCCCCTGGTGTATTAATTCAGTGGCCCAACGGGGCTTGAACTCAGGGCCTTTTGGATCCCAAGGCGCTGCCCTTACCACTGCACCAACATCAGGATATATATATATATATATATATATATATATATATATATATATATATATATATATATATATATATATATATATATATATATATATATATATATATATATATATATATATATATATATATATATATATATATATACACACACACACACACACACACACACACACATACCAGTAGTAATGCCCGGCGTTGCTCGGGCTAGCAATAAATCCCGGTGTTGCCCGGGCTTTCTTGTAAATTTCCTGAATAGCGGTTAGGTTTAGGGTTAGGGTTAGGGTTAGGGTTAGTGTTAGGGTAGCTAACCCTAACACTAACCCAAACCCTAACCCTAACCCGAACAGCTTGGCGTAGCGTAGGTAAACAGCGCCCGGGGCAAAGTGGAAATTTGCGTTCCCCGTAGACCTTAAACTTGAGTGGATTTGAATGGAAAATCCCATAAGGGATATCGATTTATCGATTTTTTCGAATATTGGAAGTGTTATGGAAAAAATTTATAGCCAATGACCTAAGTTGGACCAAAAGCCATAATCATACCGAATTTGAATGGAATCCGTTGGAGTTTGTGAAAATGCATCAAAACGAATTTTGAGGGGCCTCTTAAGGAAGACAATAATATCATTAGTATATGTGCCAAATCTTGTTTCATTTCATGCAGTAACAAAAATCTGATGGTGGAACAAAGAAAGGGGCGTGCCGAAATATTACTCTTTCTCTTTCTCTTTCTCTTTCTCTCTCTCTTTCTCTTTCTCTTTCTCTTTCTCTTTCTCTCTCTCTCTCTCTCTCTCTCTCTCTCTCTCTCTCTCTCTCTCTCTCTCTCTCTCTCTCTCTCTCTCTCTCTATATATATATATATATATATATATATATGTATATTCCTGCTCTTTTGTCATTCTTCCAGTTGTCAGTGTATATCTGTTGATATTTCGCTTTATATTTTTATTTTGTCATTTTTGCCATCATTGGGGCTGAATTCATTGCTGTTTCTGTGTCATGCATTACATCTTCCATTTGCACCTGTCTTTGGAAACGTGTGTGTGTGTGTGTGTGTGTGTGTGTGTGTGTGTGTGTGTGTGTGTGTGTGTGTGTGTGTGTGTGTGTGTGTGTTGCAAGAAAATTAGAAAAAATATTACCAGGTGCAGATAAGCCTGGAGACCCTTGTCCATTTTCAAGGTATTTTGGAGATCATGGTGGAATAACAAAAACAGTTAGATTGCATTTGTATAGTTCCATTTTATTCATTGTAAAATTCCAAAGTAAATATAATGTTCAAGTGCCACATGGCAATAAAATCCAAAATTAATTTTTCACAACAACCAAGCACAATTAGGTATTTGCGATCACCAAGCAATCACCAAGGGTAAGCCTCCTCTGTGATCAGAGAGGCTTATGCTTGGCGATCGCCCACAACTTACCCTTGGCCTGTGATCTAATGATGGAAATATTTTTTCGGACCACAATATGACCTTCACCTTCAACATTTATGGATGGACTATAGATTAAGAAAATGTATCCCCATCTAAAATATATCCATAAATCTCAACATCATGAATATCGGAGGAAAATTATTCAATTTATAATCAAAAGGTATTTTTGTTAATTCGGTCACAATCCAAAAAAGTATGCCAAGCACACAAATCAAATGATCAGTATAAGTATGCTATTATGTTGTCAGATGATCTTGGAAGGCCAAGCAATCTTTGAGATTCCACACTGGCATAATTGAGCGGATAAAAAAACGCGTTATTTTTAGGTCATCTCTATCATCTCAGTAGAGATGACCTCATAAAGCCAGTGTCGAAGTCTGTCCGCCCGTCCGTCTGTCCGTATGTCCCTGATCAAACGGAGTGGAGACAAATAACCAATAGTGGAATGGATAGAGGTCGATGAGACATGCACAACGATATAACTTTCAAGGTCGTCCAAGGTCGAGGTCAAGGTCACGAGGCTGTCAAAGTTGCGAAAATTGTCGATTTCAAATCGTATCTCCTCCCTCATTTATCAAGAGGTTATTAGTCAGGTCAGGTCAGGTATGGGAGCATATGCCAGAACAGCGCATCGCTGCGTCCACTTTCTGCCGGAACTCCAGGGGCCTCCGTCTGGCTATCCCCAGACGTCATTGCCAAGTGCCAAGAATGCCAAGTCATTCCTTGGCACACTGAAGCTCCTAACCATATACAAGGCCTTCATCCGCAGCTTGATGGAGTACTGCTGTCTTCTCTGAACTGGCACTCCTGCCTCACACATTTCTCAGCTTGATGCCATGGAAATGAAGGCCTCTAAGATTTTTGAATCTCCCACGATGAAGCTGAGTCAATAAGCCTATCATTTTCCCATCGCAAACAGGTCAGTGGTCTCTCTGTCTGGCTTCTACTCTCTCCTTTCTTGTTATTCACCCTCTGTCCCTTTTGTGCTTTGCCTCCCGACGGTTCCTGCAGGGCACACGCGATCCATTATTAACCCCCTTCTGTTAAAACTCCCAAAATACAGAATCACTGCTTACCTCCACTCATTCGTTCCTCTTTTGTCCCACTTGTGGAACCAACTTCCACATTCTCGTCAATCTCATTCTTCTTTTCAGGTCTTCAAGACCAGCTGTTCACCACCATCTCAGATCATCCCCAATCCAAAACTATGATATTTTCTTTCCTTGTTAACTCACCCCAATCCCTCCTCCTACCAAATTTGCAGTGTTCTCTTCTGAGAGATTTATTCTGTATCCATCTTGTCCACCCTATGCATCCTCCCCTGCCCCCATTCCTCCCTGCACCATTGTTTATCAAAGTGTGCCTCTACCTTGACCTTCAACTCTGCTCTTGGTCCCACCCCCCCCCCCCCCACATCCCTCAACTGTTCCTTTTGTCGTTTTGTGTGAGATCCCTTCAGTATACTATTCCTAGCTCTTCCACAAGACTTGATTATGCTTGCAAAAACACCAAAACAACTTGCTGTTTCACAGTACTGTGTTTCTGAATTCATCCCAGTCACACTTGCACAGGGAAGAGTAAGATAATATTCTTACTCTGTCTGCCTACATGGCAGTCAAACAAAGTTGAAAATCATTCCAAACAGGAAATTATGTTTTTAAGGATGTCATAAAGGACACATACAAAAGGCAAAAATAACTGATGTAAAGTGTTAGACAGGATGGTGTAATACCACCACTGCACCAATGGTGGTAAATTACAGAATTAATTTATTTTAGACTTTTACAATCTTTATTTTATTTCAATTGAATTATATACTTCAATGCTGGAGAACACAAATCACCTTCTTTGCACTTTCAAATCCCTTCTGTTTATCAGTACTTGGACATGTTGAATAAGGGTGGTGTTTGAGACTGCTTCAATAGTGCTAAACTTCCAGATTTTTTCTTTAAACAGTCTTTAAAATCATCATTTTATTTCAATGGAAGTATATACTTGAATACTGCATGGGGGTAATGTGTTATATGAACTTTCTAGTTAGTCCTGTACAGATATTAGATTAGAAATCAGTCACGAGTTCATTTCATTGGAGTGCTTTGTTGAGTGGTTAGTGACAATGCAGTGACTGTTGAAAGATAGTGATTATTAACCTCCTAACTGTAATGATTTCATTTGTGGGATGATGTGTTGATAGAGTAAATCTCACAATTCAAAAATGGACTTACCAGCACTTCCTTTCCGCCAACCTGATCAAAGGTAGAAAAAGAAGAAAGGTAAGAAAAGCTTTCGTGCAAAATCAGCAGAATAAATAGGTAAACTATTATGTGCACAGCCATGGTAAACAAATAGATCAGGAGGAGGACAATTTGACCAATCATTGTAACCAATTGAAGAAATTAGTAAAAAGCACTACGATATTCATGATGAAATTGTATAGCAGTTTAAGTGGTGTTGATTAAAAAAATCCTTGTATTGTTGTCATAATTCTCATCTCCCAAACTTTCCATTTATTTTGGAGATGAGGCAATACCCATCTTTTGTTCTGAAACGCCTCCCTGCCATTGGGTTTGTGGAACATGTTGGCCAATACGCAACTTTTGAAATGACGTATTCCACCCAGAATGCTTGGCATGCATACGCAGAAACCCTGGGAAACGCCAGAGTTTAGGGCAGCATAAAGTATATTGTCTGTGGTAGACACGGATTGTTATTGCCAAGCCTTTGGAATAACCTGAAAGTACTTGAAAAAAATACCTGAGAGAGTCCTGTGCCTCTGCACAACAAACGAATTGGAGAACTTTCTTAGCTCGCTGAACAGGCAGACACCTGTCGTGCAAACTCCCGACCATGTGCACACTGCAAGGCCCAACTGGATCGACATTTGCTATACAATATACCGATGGGTCACTAGCAGTGAATGGACTGTGTATCTGGGTTAGGTGCTTCTGGACACTGATGGGAAGGACATATCTGGGGCTTGTTGATGCACAGGGTAAGTTTAAAATGATATTTACTATTCACCATGTTGGGAGGGGGGAGATATGGGTGCTGTGGGGGCTGTTATAAATATATTGTTTGATTGGTTCTGGAGCCACAAGAGAAATTATACGAGAATTTTGCATCTATTGCTAAAAGTTGAAGCATGTGAATGTGTGTCAAAAAATTACAAGCCAATCCAGATAAGCCAGGCATTCCTGCAGACCATTGTCCATCTTCGGAGATAATGGAGGTGTCGTAATTTCTGGATGCCACTGAATTCCGACTTGATGTTCTGTGCGTGATGACTGAAGGAATCTAGCAAGTCCGCGAGAATCATGAATACATGCTGGAAGTCATGGCAGGAAGATGCGTCGATGTATTTAGTCTCCATGGAAGAAAATATGAAAGCCTCAAGAAAACACAAATTGTTTCAGAGCAAATTTGCTGTGATATAATTAGCACAACCATGCAGAAAATGAGTTGTCCAAGTGCTCAACGCGATGGAGTTCACGGTATGAGACAGTCCATGAGGGGGAGAACAGAGTCCGAGAAGTATCTCCAATGTATCTCCATGGTAAACAAGGAGTCTACTGAAAGTCTGTGAAGAAAACAGTAAGGAATCATAGGTTGACTGTCCCAACTTTGTATGCTTCGCTGCGTGAAGATCTTCCTGGTCTTTCCACCCGGGAATGTCTAAATCTTACCTTTTCAAGGAAAAGTACTGGAAGTTCATTGGTTGTTCCTTCCAGCTAAACCATGCAAAGTGATATGAACAAATCAGTCAGGTGTTGTATGTTTAGTGTATAGATCTGTTTTGATGAGAAAATGCTGAATTGGTGTTAAATTAATTCAGACTGCATAGCTTTCTTGTGGTTAAGAATTGTGCATGCAATTGTGAATGATGAAAATTAGAAGATTCGTTTTCGTTGCTGTTTCGGTTTTATGCGGGACATTTTCACTTATGCCTGGTGTTGGCTTAATGGCGAGAGTGATGGGCTTGGGATCCTTGAGTCCTGAGTTCAAAATCCTGCTTGGCTGTTGTTTTAATACCAGGTGGGGTTGACTCAGCATGTCATCCTTCCGAGGTCAGCAAAATGAGTATAAACTTGCTGGTATTCTGCATCAGAGTAGCGACCTGTCCAGGATTGTGCCCAATAACCTCGGAGACTGCTTCGGTGGATGGATGGATCTTTCGTGTGTGTGTGTGCGTGCGTGCGTGCGTGCGTGCGTACGTACGTGCGTGCGTGCGTGCGTGTGTGTGTGTGTGTGTGTGTGTGTGTGTGTAAAAATCGAACATTACCATGTCGAAATGTATGTGGGAAATGACGTATTTCATAACCTTGTCCATTTTCAAGTCAGTTTGGACATCATGGTGGAATAACACAACAGTTCGATTGCATTTGTGTAATTATGTTTCATGCATTGTAAACTCCCAGAGTAAATCTGATGTTTCAGTGCCACATGGCAATAAAATCCAAAAATAATTTTTTAACATCAACCAAGCACAATTAGATATTTGTGATCACAAAGCGATCACCAAGGGTAAGCCTCATTGCTCCATTGGTGCTCATTCACATTGCTCCAATGATCACTGGTACAATTTTGGCGCTCCTCAGATTCCAGGTTTTTTTCACTTCATTTTTGAGGTTTTGGTGTTTGGTCATTTTCTTCTTTTCTGTGTTGTTTCGTCCAACATCGCTGGGTACTGACACGTCAATTTGCAACACAGTTTTTTTTTTTTTAATAACGAAGTTCGATATTTGGTCACAATGGTTTGTTTTCCATGTTCATGCTCGATGGGATTATCAGGTCATCTGTGAGTGTTACTTCCTTGTTCTCAATTATCAATTTTGGTTCATCCGTCCATGAGTTTCTGTGGCTGGGATATTGAAGTTTTTGCAGATGTGCCCGTAGATTACTCCACAAACCCTGTTGTGCTTCTGTGTGCACAGTTGTTCTGACATGGGGTTTTTTTACATTCCGATAAG
The DNA here is from genome assembly GCF_056783735.1 of Eptatretus burgeri. Classification (NCBI taxonomy): domain Eukaryota; kingdom Metazoa; phylum Chordata; class Myxini; order Myxiniformes; family Myxinidae; genus Eptatretus; species Eptatretus burgeri. The sequence continues at coordinate 18,914,261 of NC_140970.1, forward strand.
AGGGGGCTCGTGCTTTCTGTTTTTACCTTGCAGAACTGACACTAGTCTGATTGACTCAGCCTGCCATTTTCTTAAAGCCATTTGTGTTGTGTCCCTGGTCTTTAATAATGATTTTTTCTCCATCCCAGTTGACTGCCCTCTTCTTAGTCATTCCACTCTCTCCAACTCTTTTTTTTCCATATATATATATATATATATGTATATATATATTGTTACGGAAATGGCCCTTATGGGACTACTAAGTATAGGATTAGCTCAGATCTCCATTAAATTCATGTATAGATTGGTTGTTTGGTGAAATGGACATCATATGTGTCGGGAGGTGTAAAAGACTGTTTTTTTTGTTCATACTGTGGTGGTGAAACGAGAGATCACTCTTCTTCCTCTCCTGTACGAACGAAGGAGGGTGTGGCCTGGAGGGGTGTGACCAAGAGAGAGAGGTGGCCTGGAGAGGAGGTGACGCGAAGGGCAGAGCTTTTGTCGGCAGTCGCAGTGAGAGGCGGTCCTCGTGTGTCGAAGCGAGCGAACGAGAGAGAAAAAGGGTTGAGTATGTGAAAATAGTCGCCGAGAGAATCGAGCAAAGGAAGCGGGAGAAACAAAGTGAAGACCTCAACTTGAGAATCAGTTTTGGCAGTTTGAGAGGCTGCTCATGTTTTGGAAGCGAGCGAACGAAGGAGGGACAGTGTGGAATCTGCCGGTACAAAAGCGGCAGTCGGCTTTGAGAGGCTGCCGGCACGTGGAGTCGACGATCGACTCATACGGGGAGGTGATCGACAGATTCGGCCTGCGTCTGGCCACGGAGCCTCCGTACTTGTTGACACCAACGGCTCGTCATGTTTGCCGATCCGCTTACCAGAGCCCGTCAACCTCAATTTGGGCCTTGTCTGGAGGACAGGCCAGGCCTGGAATTGTACGCCGAACCCTAGAGAGAGATCGGCCGAGGCCCATCGTGGATTTGGCGGTCTCGCATCGTCGACATTGCGCGGGGCCGGAACGCGATGAGGAGAGCGTGCGCATGCGGTGCCTTGAGGGAGCAAGAGTACGAGCTCCATTTCGCCACGCAGCACGTTTGAGCGGGAGCTCGAATCCGTGGACATCCGCCTGTTGCGAGCGACATTCGTGCTTTTGACACTGTCCTCTTGTCCATGAGACATCAACAAGTACTCTGTCTGCAGGCATGCTGTCTGTCTGTCTGATTTGTCTGCACGTTGTCGAAGGCATAACTCGGTAGGGACCCCCTCGAAACCTATACTCCATAGTCCCCTAGTTAAGAACGGGTTAAAGATAGTTAGTATAAACATTGTTGTGTTTATTGCTTGTGTTGTGATCCCTGATGCTCCCCAATAAATCTGGTTAATTCGTATGAAGTTGCCGCTATGGATTAATTTGTGTCACGTCGAGGAACGATCCGTTTGATTGGCATATAAAACCAAAGTGGTTACAGACTGGTAGACTCCGCTCGGTCTTTGACAAAGCCAGTCTGTAACCAGGGGTTCTATTTCCCCAACTGGCAAGGTACAAGGATTACGTTGGTATCGCGATTGAAGGCGGGTGACCCGAGGCCTGTGCTGAGCCTGCCAGCGTTATAGACCCCCAGAGACGGCGGTGGTGAGGGTGGCGCCTAGGACCGGGTCAGAATCCCGCCACCCCGGATCTGCAACAGTATATATATATATATACAGGAAGGGCATCCGGCGTAAAACATGTGCCAAATCACTATGCGGATCATACGGATGATCCGCTGTGGCGACCCTGAAGGGGAGCAGCCGAAAGAAGAAGTAGAAGATACATATATATATATATATATATATATATATATATATATATATATATATATATATATATATATATATATATATACATATATATATATATATATATATATATATATATATATATATATATACACATATTTATATATATACACATATTTATATATATACACATATATATATATATATATATATATATATATATATATATATATATATATATATATATATATATATATATATATATATATATACACATATTTATATATATATATATATATATATATATATATATAAATATATACATATATATATATATATATACATATTTATCTTCTTCTTCTTCTTTCGGCTGCTCCCGTTCGGGGTCGTTCATAAAAAGAGCAGGAATATATATATATATATATATATATATATATATATATATATATATATATATATATATATATATATATATATATATATATATATATATATATATTCCTGCTCTTTTTTCATTCTCCCAGTTGTCAGTGTATATCTGTTGATATTTCGCTTTATATTTTTATTTTGTCATTTTTGCCATCATTGGGGCTGAATTCATTGCTGTTTCAGTGTCATTTTTGCCATCATTGGGGCTGAATTCATTCCTGTTTCAGTGTCATGCATTACATCTTCCATTTGCACCTGTCTTTGGAAACGTGTGTGTGTGTGTGTGTGTGTGTGTGTGTGTGTGTGTTTCAAGAAAATTAGAAAAAAGATTACCAGGTGCAGATAAGACTGGATGTGGAAGCCCTTGTCCATTTTCAAGGTATTTTGGAGATCATGGTGGAACAACAAAAACAGTTAGACTGCATTTGTATAGTTCCAATTTATTCATTGTAGAATTCCAAAGTAAATCTGATGTTCACGTGCCACATGGCAATAAAATCCAAAATTATTTTTTCACATCAACCAAGCACAATTAGGTATTTGCGATCACCAAGCGATCACCAAGGGTAAGCCTCCTCTGTGGTCAGAGAGGCTTACGCTTGGCGATCGCCCACAACTTGCCCTTGGCCTGTGATCTAATGATGGAAATATTTTCTTCGGACCACAATATGACCTTCACCTTCAACATTTATGGATGGACTATAGATGAAGAAAATGTATCCCCATCTACAATATATCCATAAAACTCAACATCATGAATATCGGAGGAATATTATTCAATTTATAATCAAAAGGTATTTTTGTTAATTAGGTCACAATCCAAAAAAGTATGTCAAGCACACAAATCAAATGATCAGTATAGGTATGCTATTATGTTGTCAGATGATCTTGGAAGGCCAAGCAATCTTTGAGAGTCCACACTGGCAAAATTGAGTGGATTAAAAACGCGTTATTTCTTCAGACTGCCATTGCACCTTGAGCTTTAATTCAGGGTATGGTGTAAATTAAGCATAAATGCGCCTTACTCTGGGCTATCTAGAAAGGGCAATTTTGTTTGGATCAGACAAACCTTAGTTGAGTTATGGTGGAAAATGTTTTAAAAGACTAATTGGATCGTGACAAAATTAGGTCAAGGTCATAAAAATCATCCCCGCATAGTTTTTGTTCCCATTATTGATGCAAAATTTCATTCAAAAAGTCCTAGGACATTGGCAGAAAAAAAGAGAAATTCCTAAATGGTGGTTTAGTACTCCAAGGGGTGTAAGACGTTCACCTTTAATCCAGAGGATTATGATGTAAATCAAGTTTAAATGCAGCTTGACCTCGGCTATCTGGGGAGGGTAATTTTGTTCTGATTGGAAAAACCTGAGTCAAGGTTTGGTGAAAAATGTTAAAATGTCCATAATTGGGTCAAGTCCATAAATTAGGTGAAGGCCAAAAAAATTGGGTGAGCCCCGCATACTTTCTATTCACATTATTGAGGCAAAAATGTCAGGTATGGGAGCATGCGCCAGAGCAGCGCGTCGCTGCATCCACTTTCCGCCGGAACTCCAGGGGCCTCCGTCTGGCCATCCCCCAGGCAGATGCCAGGCCCATCCCCATCTCCTTGAGATGCCGATCAACCTGCTGCAACCACAAGGCACGTGGTCAGCCCATTAGCCTCCTCCACTAATGAGACTCCCTCCCTGAGAGAATCTGGTGAGCATGATCAGCGTCAGGAAAACGAGCCACATGTCCAATCAGTCGCAGCTGATGCTCATGGACTATGCAGGTAACAAATCTCATTTCAGTCTCAGCAACCGCTCGTTGAACACAATGTTCAACTAGTGATAGCCAAGGATTCTCAGAAGAGACCTGGTACCAAAGGAATTAAGTCTCTCCGATCCCTGGTCAGAGTCCAAGTCTTACATCCATAGAGCAACACTGAAAGCACCAAGGACCTGACGACTCGGACTTTCGTCCTCCCGCACAGGTATCGGCAGTGCCACACTCCATGATCCAGTGAATCCATGACTCCCCAGGCACGACCCAGATGTCTGTTGACCTCTGGCTCACAGCCAACAGAGATATGAATATCACTGCCAAGGTAAGTGAATGTCTCCACGACCTCAACATCCTCACCGCAAACAGGCATAGACAGGACAGCAGCATCCAAGATGTTATTGAAAGCCCTGATCTTAGTTTTGACCCACGAAACCCGTAATCCCAGAGGCTCCGACTCCTCATTCTGCACCTCGAGGGCCCCCAAAAGGATATCTAGAGTCTCTGCAAAGATGACTGCATCATCTGCGAAATCAAGGTCATAGATCTTGACATTCCTAAATGATGCACCACGGCTTGATCTCTTCGACATCCTCCCCAGAATCCAGTCCATGCAAGTTCTGAAAAGTGTGGGGGCCAGAACACACCCCTGACGAACTCCAGTAACAACTGGAAATCAGTCAGGGATGGTACCACCACATCTCACAGCACTCTCAGTACCAGAGTATATTTCAGACATCAGATCAATCAGTTTTGGTGGCACCCCACGAAGACCAAGAATCCTCCAGAATCCACGAAGACCAAGATGCAAAAATGTCATTCCAAAAGTCCCAGCTCGCTCAGAGAAACAGCTTGGAAATTAGTACAGTTTGGAAATTTGGAGTGTTAAGAGTGCAGGAAGAATTATTTTTCTTCTAAATGGTAGTTTTGTACTCCTGGAGGTGGGGGGGGGGGGGTGGTCTGATAAACTCTGTGGTATGATGAAAAAATTGGGTGTGCCAATGGTAAAAATAAACCTTACATCAGCAATATGCCTTAATAAGAGGTGCAGTCCATGTTGTTGCATTCCATCAACCAAGTTCTCAAGAGGTATTTATTCGAGGGTGGCTCACACATTCATGACATCCTCTGCAGGCACCTGATTCATGACTTTGCATGCATTTTAGCATCGTATTTGTGAGGGTGGATATAACAATTTATGCACCTCTGGGGAGAAGTTGAAACTCCCTGAGGGTTGGTCTCTTATAAACAAGTTTAGATGACTATTAAGGTCAAGTAGCCACTCGTTCTTTTTTTACCTCCCAAATGGTGTATTTGTATTTACCTCCTGTGTGTGTGTGTGTGTGTGTGTGTGTGTGTGTGTGTGTGTGTGTGTGTGTGTTTTTCAAGAAAATTAGAAAAAGATTACCAGGTGCAGATAAGCGTGAAAGCCCTTTTCCATTTTGAGGTATTTTGGAGATCATGGTGGAATAACAAAAACAGTTAGATTGCATTTGTATAGTTCCATTATACTCATTGTAAAATTCCAAAGTAAATCTAATGTTTAAGTGCCACATTACAATAAATCCAAAATTCAATGTTAACATCAGCCAAGCATAATAAAACAGTCAATGTTGCATTCCAGAATCTGCTGCCAATAGACCAAAGTTCTCAACAGACGTTTGTTTATACAAGGGTGGCTTGCGAATTCGTGACATCCTCTTCGAGCTTCGAGTGTGCCTGTGCTTGCAAACTCCCGAGGTTTGTCGTGATCAAACATTTCACCTGATTTATGACTTTGCATGCATTTTAGCATTGTTTTTGTAATAATGGATCTAACAAGTCATGCACCTCTGTGTTGCAAGTTGAAACACCCTGAGGCCAGGGCTATTATAAACAAGCTCAGTGCCATTGTATATATATATATATATATATATATATATATATATATATATATATATATATATATATATATATATATATATATATATATATATATATATATATTTTTTGTATCCATAGTCAAAACATGTGGAAGAGCTAGTACAGTGAACGGATGAGGATGTCATAGACAAAAATGGGACGCAAAACACGCATTTATAGGTTTGGCAAAATGTATACAGGAGGGAAAACTGGAAAATTGGAAGGAGGAGGGATCTGCATGGGGTTAACGAGGGGAGAAAAGATCATGGTTTAGAATTGGGGACGATCTGAGATGGTGAACAGCTGTCTTAAAGACCTAGAGGGAAGAGTGAGATTGAAGAGTATGTGGAAGTTAATTCCACAAGCAGGACAAAAAAAGAGGAACAAATGAGTGGAGGGATTCCAAAGGATAATTCTGAAGGTTTCTGAAGGGTAATTCATACGGGTTCTAAAAGGTAATTTGAAAAGGTTCCAAATGGTAATTCAAAATGGTTCTAAAGGATAAATTATAAAGGGTAATTCGAAAGCGTCATTCAAAAGAGTTCTAAAGGATAAATTTTGAAGGTTTTAAAGGCTAATTCTAAAGTTTAATTCCAAATTGTAATTCTTAAGTGTAATTCCAAAGGGTAATTCAAAAGTGTTTTTTTGTACACATTGTCAAGGCTCATATAAGAGCTGATGCACAGAAACGTATAACAAGGGAAGCAGGAGACAAGGGGCAAGAGAGAGAAGCACAAAACAAGAAACATTGGGGAACGGAGACATTAGGAGATCTGTGGAAGGGAGAGGATTGGGGCATGGTACAGGGCATGAACAAGATGGACACTACACGGACTTCAGGAAGGAAAACAGCGAATTTGAAGGAAGTGGGTTTGGGGTGGATTAACAGGGGTAGAAAAGATCAAGGTTTCGGATGGGCGAAGGCATGAGATCGTGGTGAGCAGCTGTATTGAAGACCTGGAGGGAGGAGTGGGATTGAAGAGTGTGAGAGTTTGTTCCAAAGGCAGGAAAAAAAGAAGGAATGAAAGAGTGAAGGTGAGCAGTGCTTCTTGATTTTGGCAGTTTCACCAGAAGGGGGTTTTTAACAGACCTCGAGCACCCTGCAGAAATATCGGCGGGGGAGGGGGGGGCAGGGGGAAACAGCACAGACAGAGCGGGGTGGAGGAGGGGGGGGCAAGGCCGAGAGGAGACGGTAGAGGACAGAAAGACCACCAACCTGTCTGCAGTGAGAGAGTGAGAGACCCAGACTCAGCTTCATCATGGGACAGATACCATAATGGTCCTAAAAGCCTTTGTTTCCACAGCATGAAGCCAAGCTCAGTGTGAGGCAGGAGCACCACCCCATAGAGGAGAGCAGTACTCCAGGCTGTGGATGAAAGCTTTGTATGTGGTTAGGAGCTCAGGTGTGCCAAGGAAGGACTTTATACGATGAAGAATTCCCATTCGGCGACTAGCTTGGAAATATGGCTTTCCCAGGAAAGATCACAGCAGATAGTGAGACCCATAAGCTTGACTGAAAGGACTTTTTCAAGGAGATTATTGAGAAAGTAGATAGGGTGTTTTTCCAGACTGTCCTTTCGGAGAGACATCATGAGAGTGTGAGATTTGTCAAGATTGAAAGACATGCTCGAAGTGTTTGACCAGCTTGTGGTTTTATCCAGGTCTACAGAGAGTAAAGAGGCTGTTGATTGCCAATCTGAGGGATGAGAGATGGTACGGCAGAAGGTGGAGTCATCAGCAAAGAGAAAGAGAGGACTTTCTAAAGAGTCAGAGAGATCATTGATGAAAACCAGATAAAGCACTGGGCTCAGAACACTGCCTTGAGGAACTCCAGCCTGGACAGGAAGAGTAGATGAGAGAAAGCCATGAAGAGCAACGCATTGACTGTGACAGGAGAGGAAGTCTGAGAGCCATGAGTGGAGATTTCCTTGGATACCATAAGAAGAAAGTTTGCTGAGCAGTGCGGAATGCCAAACCGTATCGAAAGCACACGATATGTCTATGGAAATGGATCTGTTTTCATGTTTGGCATCGTGGACCTCTTTCCATTGTTGGGAAAGCAGAAGCAGCATGTCTAGGGTAGAGTAACCTGGTCTGAATCCAAATTGATGGTGGAAAAATCAAGCCATTGGAGAAGAGGAAGGATTTAATGTTGGAAGCGATGATGGATTCCATGACCTGACTTATGAATAAGAGCAGACTGATTGGTCTGTAGTCGCAGGGATCTGTCGTTACACCTTATATGCAGAGCGATAATGTTTACTGATGTCTGAGCAGATGGCAGATTACCTTGAGAAAATGAGAGGGTGACAAGAACAGTGAAGAGGGTGAATAGAACAGTGAAGAGGGTGAATACAACAGTGCCGTCTGGACCAGTTGTAGAATCAGAGTCGAGGCTGATTTGAGAGGGAGGAGTGAGAGGAAGGGGAGACGATGAGAGTCGGCACGGCCATGGGGAAGGAGGGAGAAGGTAGGGGTGGGGAGTGGGGAAGGATGAGACTGGGTAATGGCATTGTAAAGACAGGAGTGGGCGGCAGAGGACCAAGAATTGAGGTGGTGGAAAGAGGGCAGGTACAATCAGATTTGAGGGGGTGAGAAGAGGGGGAGGCAGCTTTGATCAGGAGTGAGGTGGGAGATTTGAAGGGGAGTGACGAGGAGGGGATTTGAAGGGGAGGGGCGAGGGAGGATTTTGAGGGGGAAGGGGGAGGTTGAAGGCTTGAGGGAGAAAGGTGTGTGGGCAGATTTTGAGAAAGGTGACGGGGAAGCTTTGTGGGGGGGAGGGGGAGGTGAGTGAACTTTGCTTTGGCACGGTCATGGGGGAGGAGGGAAAAGGGAGGGTTTGGGAGAGTTGATGGATGAGACTGCATTGTGGTATGGTAAAGATGGGAGCTGTCTGAGCGAGGAACAAGATTTGAGGAGGTGGGAAGAGGGGGAGGTGTGAGAAAGAAAATAAAAATCCTCACCTTCATACATAACAACGATGGATACATCGTAATGCTTATAAACGCCCGGAGATGCCAGTGGTCATGCCTTATTTATTTTGCAGACATGTGATACGCTCTGAAATATCTTGACCCATCTTTCTGTCATTCACATCCTTGTTTTCCTTCTGTCATTCATTCACATACAGACACGAGTCTGACTACACAGGAGGGGAAGTTATGTGAGAAAAAGAATATTAAGAGTGCTCTCAGCAAGTGGGGTTCCCCATTTCGTCATTTTAAAAGTGGGAAGTAGCAAAAACAACAACTCACAGCTCAATAAATTATGACAAGAGTGACCATTCTGTATCTGGTTGGGCTATCTGAGAAAGTGAGAGGATCCTTCTCCAAGTTTGGCATTGTTACATCATATATACCCTTACAGAATTCTGTGCAGCCATGTTAAGGAGAAGATCCAGAAGAATAGGAAATGTGACTTGGTGTGTGACATCAAATGTGGAGACCCATCATACACTGAGACCTCCATAGGACAAACTCAGCAAACCCTTAAGGCCCTTATAAACCAACATCGTCACCCATCTTATGTAGAGATTTTGAACTCTGCTATACATATGCACTTGAACCTGCATGGTCACAGCTTTGCTAACAGTCGAGTGGTCATCTCAGACAGAGACAAAAAGTGGTTTGCTGGAGGTGTAAAGGATTCCATTTGGGAAAGAGTTGAATCACCATCTCTCAACAAAAATGGTGGTTTGCGATTTAATCTGTCACATATGTAGGACAAGGCTATCACATCTCTTTCATGCCGTCTGCGACCATCATGTGATGCCCGGATTGGTCTATAGACCAACTGACCCTATCAACCACTGGTGGAGGTCACATGGTGATTCTCAAGCTTCTTCTCTTTAATATATGTCGTGACTAAGGCGAGTAAGGTTTACAAGCAAGTATGTTCAGATTTTTTCAATTATGAACTTTTCCTGTTTTAATTCGACTGGATGAATAATAACAATTCACATCAATTTAAAATAAATATATTTCCCAATTTTTCGATCACCTGGAAGATACAATTGAGCACTGTCCCTCGGTGAGTTAGTGAGTGTCAGTCAGTCAGTCCATGAACACTTCAGTCATTATTACTTGAACCAAGCACACAATTTTGATGAAACTTGACCAAAAGCTTCATATCTGATGCCGAACGAAGGTGTCTTGACCGCATCAAAATGTACTCTCATTTAGGGGGTCGATGAGGATGGGCTGTTTGACCCCCCCAAAATAGGTATTTGCTCTCTTATCCGAAACTACACACACACAATTTTGATGAAACTTGACCGTAACCTTCATCACTCGTGATGTATCAAAATTTGTTCACGGCATAAAAACAAAAAAAGAAACAGGGTCGAAGACGGTCAGTGGGGGGTTTGAGTGATGGTAGCTCCTGATCCATTTTTTTAGCTTATCTAGAATTTGAATTGCAGATAAGGTATTGTCAGCATGCACCGTCTGTCCATCCGTCTGTCTCTTATTTCTACTTCTCCGGCCAAACTGCTGGCCTGATCTGGCTGAAATTTGGCAGCAACGTTCTGCTCCTGAGTAAGTCTGGTGTTGGCGCAGTGGTTTGGGCAGCAGCTTGGGATCCAAAAGCTCCTGAGTTCAAGCCCCGTTGGGCCACTGAATTAATACACCAGGGGGTTGACTCAGCCTGTCATCCTTTCGAGGTCGGCAAAATGAGTACCAGTGTACTGGGCCGGTGTATACCCCGGTTAGAATAGGTTTACCATATCCCTGTGTGTCGTATGAGGCGACCAGGGTTGTGTCAGGAAGGGCATCCGGCGTAAAACCTATGCCAAATCATTATGCGGACAATAAAACGAATTTCCATACCAGATCAGTTGAGGCCTGGGTTACCAACGGCCACCACCGGTACTGTTGTTCAGCGGGGTACCGGTGGAAATTGTGTTACTGCTGGGCGAAGGAGGAGAAGGAGATGGGGAAGGCATGTCCAGAGGCAGTGGGAGAGGGGGAAGGGTAGAAGTGTGGAGGTTAGAGTTCGAACTCTGAATGTTGGGACTATGACTGGCAAAGGGCGAGAGTTGGCTGATATGATGGAGAGAAGAAAGGTGGACATACTGTGTGTACAAAAGACGAAGTGGATGGGGAGTAAGGCTCGGAGCATTGGAGGCGGTTTCAAACTGTTCTACCATGGTGTGGATGGGAGGAGAAATGGTGTCGGAGTAATCCTGAAGGAGGATTATGTCAAGAGGGTATTGGAGGTGAGGAGAGTGTCGGACCGAGTGATGAGAGTGAAGTTGGAAATTGAAGGGGTGATGATGAATGTCATCAGTGCATATGCCCCACATATGGGGTGTGAGATGGAGTATAAAGAAGATTTCTGGAGTGAGTTAGATGAAGTGGTGGAGAGTGTATCCAAGGATGAAAGAGTGGTGATTGGAGCAGATTTCAATGGGCATGATGTGGAAGGGAATAAAGAGGATGAGGAGGTGATGGGTAGGTATGGTGTCAATGAGAGGAATGTGGAAGGGCAATTGGTGGTAGATTTTGCAAAAACAATGGAAATGGCAGTGGTAAATACGTATTTCAAGAAGAAGGAGGAACACGGGTGATGTAAAAGAGTGGAGGAAAGTGCACACAGGTGGATTACATCTTAAGCAGGAGATGCAACCTGAAAGAGATTAGAGACTGTAAGGTGGTGGCAGGGGAGAGTGTAGCTCGACAGCATCGATTGGTGGTCTGTAGGATGATTTTGGAGGTGAAGTTGAGGAAGAGAGTGAGGGGTGAACCAAGGACCACATGGTGGAAGCTGAAGGAGGAAGACTGTTGCGTGAAATTTAGGTAGGGGTGAGACAGGTGTTGGATGGTGGTAAAGAGGTGTGGGATGATTGGGCAACTACAGCAGAAGTGGTGAGGGAGATAGCTAGGAAGGTACTTGGTGTGACATCTGGACAGGGGAAGGAAGATAAGGAGACTTGGTGGTGGAACGAGGAAGTACAGGAAAGTATAAGGAAGAAGAGGTTGGCGAAAAAGAAGTGGGATTGCCAGAGAGATGAAGAAAGTAGACAGGAGTACAAGGAGTGGCAGCGCAAGGCAAGGCGAAGAGAGGTGGCGAAGGCTAAGGAAAAGGCATATGGCGAGCTGTATGAGAAGTTGGGTACAAAGGAAGGGGAAAAGGATTTGTACCGATTGGCCAAACAGAGGGACCGAGCTGGGAAGGATGTGCTGCAGGTTAGGGTGATAAAGGACGCAAATGGGAATGTGCTGACAAGCGAGGAGAGTGTGTTGAGAAGGTGGATGCAGTACTTTGAGGAGCTGATGAATGAAGAAAATGAGAGAGAGAGAAGGTTGGAAGAGGTGGAGATAGTGAATCTGGAAGTGGGGTGGATCAGTAAGGATGAAGTGAGGACTGCTATGAAGAAGATGAAAAGTGGAAAGGCGGTTGGCCCAGATGATATACCAGTGGAGGCATGGAAGTGTTTAGGAGTGATGGCAGTGGAGTTTCTAACCAGATTGTTTAATACAGTCTTGGAAAGTGAGAGGATGCCGAAGGAGTGGAGAGTAAGTGTACTGGTTCCGATTTTCAAGAAAAAGGGTGATGTGCAGAGCTGTGGTAATTACAGAGGTATAAAGTTGTTAAGCCACACCATGAAATTGTGGGAAAGAGTAGTGGAAGCTCGGTTGAGAGGAGAGGTGATGATTTGTGAGCAGCAATGTGGCTTTATGCCAGGAAAGAGCACCACTGATGCGATGTTTGGTTTGAGAATGTTGATGGAGAAGTATAGGGAAGGCCAGAAGGACTTGCATTGTGTGTTTGTGGATTTAGAGAAAGCTTCTGATAGGGTGCCAAGAGAGGAGTTGTGGTATTGTATGAGGAAGTCGGGAATGGCAGAGAATTATGTGAGGGTGGTGCAGGATATGTATGAGGACAGTGTGACAGCGGTGAGGTGTGCGGTAGGAATGCCAGACCGATTTAAGGTAAAGGTGGGATTGCACCAAGGATCGACTCTGAGCCCTTTCCTGTTTGCAATGGTGATGGACAGGTTGACGGACGAGATCAGACAGGAGTCTCCATGGACTATGATGTTCGCGGATGACATCATGATCTGTAGGGAGAGTAGGGAGCAGGCTGAGGCGAGCCTCGAGAGGTGGAGGTAGGCACTGGAGAGAAGGGGAATGATAATCAGTAGGAGTAAGATGGAGTACATGTGCGTAAATGAGAGGGAAGGTGGTGGTATGGTGCGGTTGCAAGGAGTTAAGGTTGGGAAGGTGGATGGGTTTAAATATTTGGGATCAACTGTCCAAAGTAACGGAGAGTGTGGGAGAGAAGTGAAAAAGAGAGTGCAGGCAGGATGGAGTTGGGGGAGAAGAGTTGCAGGAGTGATTTGTGACAGAAGGGTAGCTGCAAGAGTGAAGGGGAAAGTATATAAGACAGTAGTGAGACCAGCTATGTTGTATGGTTTGGAGGCGGTGGCGCTGACAAAAAGACAAGAAGCGGGAGCTGGAGGTGGCAGAGTTAAAGATGCTGCGATTCTCGTTGGGAGTGACGAGGATGGACAGGATAAAAAATGAGTATATTAGAGGGACAGCGCAGGTAGGACGGTTTGGAGACAAAATGAGAGAGGCGAGATTGAGATGGTTTGGACATGTACACAGGAGGGAAGCGGAGTATATCGGGAGAAGGATGCTGAGGATGGAGCCGCCAGGTAGGAGGAGAAGAGGAAGGCCAAAGAAGAGGTTCATGGATGCAGTGAGGGCGGACATGCGGGTGGTTGGAGTGCCAATGGAAGATGTGGAGGATAGAGCGAAATGGGGACGGATGATCCGCTGTGGCGACCCCTAACGGGAGCAGCCGAAAGAAGAAGAAGAAGAAGAAGAAGAAGAAGAAGAAGAAGAAGAAGAAGAAGAAGAAGAAGAAGAAGAAGAGAGTTCTGCTCCTGACTCGTATCAGGGATTGCAAAGCTTGTTCTGGTCATATGACTTTAAGTAGGTCAAAATGGTGGACTTAGTAAATTCCTTCAAAAATCTTCTTCTTCAGACCCATCAGTCAGAATGCTAACAAATTTGCATCACAACATTAGGCCAGATTAGGGATGTAAAATTGCGCAGGTCATGCCAATCACGTGACTATAAGTGTCAAAAAGGCGGTCACGTAAATTCATTAAAAAATCTTCTTCTCCAGACCCACCAGTCAGAATGCTACCAAATGTGGGTGATGACATTTGGCCAGGGACCAGATAAGCAACAGGACCATTGCTCCTATTTTTTAGATATAATGAAAAGAAATTGCAATAAATACATTTCCACATTTTTGTTTTGGTATGTTTAGAATATTCCTGAGTGAGCCACATTGTTTTCATCCACACTCCTTTCCTTATCCCCCCAATGAAATCACCTCATTTTGATGGCTATATTTGGTCTGGTGTTGGTGCGGTGCGGCACAGGCATAATGGGCTGAACTTTATACAGAGTAACTACAAATCAGTGATTTATGATAAATTATATGATATGATATATGATGATAATTATAGAGTAACTAAAAATCAATCATCATCACTAATTATAGTGCTATGGGCCAGCAGGTGAAATTAAAGACAAGGAGAAGGGATCAAATCAAAGGGGAGAAAAGGAATCATCGGGGGTGGTATGGGTGGGAACACAGCCCATGCAAAGTCTGGGAATTCATCATTGCTTCTCAAGTCATCTTTCTTGTTTTCAAAAAGTCTGATCTCAGACCAATTTGGATTCCATTCTGGTCATTCAACTGCTGCTGCTGCTTCATCAGCAATGTTTGGAGGCCGTAAATCTCAATAAATAGGTTAGGACCTTCTCCTTGGTCATATCTAGAGCATTAAATACAGTTTGGCATCCTGCTTTGCTTGCCATGCTCTCTGCATGTGGCATTCAAGGCCACATTTATTGGCTGCTCGCTCCGCTCTAGAGCACCCTTATTCTGGACATTTCCATCTGTCTGTCTGTCCGCAATACTTTGGTCAAGCCTCGGGGCTAAACCACTCAACCGATTTCAATGAAATTTGGTAGGTCGGACCAATATTTCTGGGAATCTTGTGCTTTCGAATATGGGACCCCGGGCCCAAGCAACGGCATAGCAATGGCCCTTTAAAGTGGTCAAAAAATCGAAAAAAAAAATCGAAGCTTAGAGTTCTGTGCGCAATCTATCAAGCTCCCTTCATGCGAATTTGCAGCCGTAACAAAAAATATTTGTAGGAGGAGATAGGTTTTGGACGAGTACATGTCGAACATTTCAGAAACGGTTAATTGCGAATATCTCTAAGAGAAAGAGTCTGATTTTGATGAAACTTGCCTGAAATGTGTGCAATGTGGCTCGCATGTACACAAAAATGAAGCTTTCTGCACTCAATTGAAGCTCATTCCTTCCCATCATGGACCGACACGTGGTGCTGCTCAGCTGGATCATGCACTGATTCCTGAACAATATACAAATTACGAAAATCTCCGATACATGCATACTCTAACTTTCGCTAATTTATACTCTGATCATCGCGCTGTGGCCATTCGATTGTCAAAGAATGAAATTGATTGATAGCATGTACATGAATATCGGCTAGTCGCGTCAGCCAGCTTTCCATCTAGAGCGAGCAGCCATGTCGCCTACCGGTTTGTTCCTGGATTTCTGACTTACTCCACTCACACAGTCAGTGTGTTCCTATCAATGGAACCCTCTCCTCCTCTTCTCAGTGTAGAGGAGAGCTTACCAAGGCAGTGTGTTAGGACAAGTCTTATTCCTCATTTTTGGCTGCTCGCTCTGGAGCACCCTTATTGGCTGCTCACCCTTGAGCACCCTTATTGGCTGCTCGCTAGAGTACCCTTATTCTGGACATTTCCATCTGTCTGTCTGTCCCCGAAACTTTGGTCAAGCCTAGGGGCTAAACCACTCAACCGATTCCAATGAAATTTGGTAGGTAGGACCAATATTTCTGGGAATCGTGTGCTTTCGAATATGGGACCCCGGGCCCTAGCAGCGGCATAGCAACGGCCCTTTAAAGTGGTCAAAAAATCAAAAAAAAATCGAAAAATCGAAGCTTAGAGTTCTGTGCGCAATCTATCTCTCTCCCTTCATGACAATTTGCAGCCCTAACAAAAAATGTTTGTAGGAGGAGATAGGTTTTGGGCGAGTACATGTCAACCATTTCAGAAACGGTTCATTGCGAATATCTCGAAGAGAAAGAGTCTGATTTTGATGAAACTTGGGGGAAATGTGTACAATGTGGCAAGCATGTACACAAAAATGAATGGTTGCTATGCTCACCTCCGTTGCTTAGCAACAGCTAAAATACTTTATCGTACATCGTACGCTTATTGTGGACTGTACAAAAAAAATCAATACCTCCGAAACTGGACCTCCGAGGGACCTGTTTATTTTGTGCCCAAGGAGAATGTCTTACAGCATCATATAAAAAAATAAAAGCTTTAGCGAATAGATAAATGGAATTACCAGGGCTGCCATTTGTTAGAGTCTCTTTGGAAACATGCCTGAAATTTCACAAGGCGGGTTTCTGGTCGCAAACTAAGAGGGTTGTGATAATCATATTTATTGTGCTTAATCTTGAGGTCATTACCTACATTTCATATGCTGCATCTCCGGATCTATCTCTTTTAGTTTCTCCGTTAATCACTGATGAGCTAGCTACTCCATCACATTTCGGAAAAATCGATATCCTTGATAACTTTTGAAATATTCAACTTATAGCAATGAAACTTGACATGCTCATAGGTCACGGGAAGTACTACAAGTGTACCAATTTTCATTTCCGAGGACCTATCATCAGGGTTGCCAGAAGCGAAAAACTGCTGAAAATCATCAAAATTCAACAAATTCTGCCATATCTTGTAGGCGCTACTCATGATGACACTGAAACTTCAGATATTCATAATCCTCAATGAGTTCTACAACTTTTCTTTCTGACACTTTTGCCTATTTTCATCATCAGGGTTGCCAGAAGCGAAAATAACTTAAAAATCATCAAAATTCGATCGAACTCGGCCATATCTCCTAGGTGCCTTATCCGATGACAGTAAAACTTCACAGGCCTATAGGCCCCAATGGGTTCTACAACTTCCTTTCCTGGCACTATGGCCTATTTCCATAATCAGGGTCATACGTGCACCCGGCATGTGTACGCCCAGGCTTCGAAAAACTACGAGAAAACATCCGAGTAAATGAGATTGTAGTTGGAGATCTAAATGCTGATTTTTTTACAAGCCAGTGGACATAATAAAATTGATGCTTTCTGCACTCAATTGAACCTCATTCCTTCCCATCATGGACCGACACGTGGCGCTGCTCAGCTGGGTCATGTACTGATTCCTGAACAATATACAAATTACGAAAATCTCCGATACATGCATACTCTAACTTTCGCTAAGTTGTACTCTGTTCATCGCACCGTGGCCATTCGATTGTCAAAGAATGAAATTGATTGATATCATGTACATGAATATCGGCTCATCGTGTCGGCCAGCTTTCCATCGAGAGCGAGCAGCCATGTCGCCTTCCGGATTGTCAGACTATAAATGACATCTCCATTGCTCTGAAAACCCTGTCTTCCTTTTTGCAGACGACTCCACATTGTGTCGTACGGTATCCCATCCCACATCTTGGCAGATTGCAGCTGCATCACTCTGCTGATCTGGAACTGATTATATGCTCATCTGATGTGTGGAACATGTCCTTGAATCCCAGAAAATCTCACTTTTCTCACCCTGTCACCCCAGAAGGATCGTCAAGCTAAACCACCTGTCTATTTCCATGTTCGGCCACTAAAAGAGGTTCAGTATTGAACCTCTCTAGGCCTCACCATCAGTCAAGCCAAGTCTTTCCTTCCGTTGATCCAAGTCTTTCCTTGGAAAATCATAGCGACTCAGTCTACAAGTTCTTTGTCCAAAGCTCAATGGATTACTCCTCTCCCATATGGGTTAACACCTTTGCATCACATATGCCTCCTGTATTCCATGGGATATAAAGGTGTCATCATTATTGGAATCTCCCATGACGATGCTGAAGCACAAGATCTGTTTGCTTTCACATCGCAGGTCGGTCAGTGGTGTTTTTTTTGTTTTGTTTTTACTCCCTCTCCTCCATTATTGCTCCCTCTGTTCTCTTTCTGCTCTGGCCCTCTCCAGCAACTGCAGAATGCACATGTTCTGGCAGTAACCCTCTTTTACTCAAACTTCCAAAATCTAGGCTGACTGCACACCCCAAGTCTTGTTTCTCGTTTCTCCAGTCCATGGAACTGCCTTGTGTGGCCGTTCTTTCTCACTCTTCTCTCCATGGCTTCAAGAGGGCGCTGCACTGCCAACTTCTAATCAACTCTTACTTCCTCGTTTCAGACTTTCCAACCCCTTTTCCCTCTCTCTTCCTCTCCTCTAAGTTAATTCCTTGTTGGTTCTAACCAATTAGTGCCTCGCTACTCTACTTTCGATATTACTTTGCTCTTAGCCCCACTGTCAATATTCCCAATATATGACCATAAATTAGCTGTCTTGCTCTTCACAGAAAACAAAATAGCAGAAGGAAAGGAAAGGAAATGAAATGAAATTCAAGGCAGTTGATTAGGTAAAATGGACTTGCCACTTGCAAATAATGGTGGATGCCGCCATCTGTTGTTTGCTGTATTCAGAAAAGAAAAGAAGATTAAGAAGAACTTTATTGCACCAAGTGTAATTTAAACACAATGAATGTCTCTTGGTTTGGTCACACAGACAATCACAATAAATCATGTACCTCAGAAAAGTCAACCAGAATACATCAGACGATAAAACTGAATTCAAAATAAACTCAAGCTACACCAACAACAAAACAATCACTCAATACACAACATCATAAGCACAACAAAATGTCAATAATTGACAAAATTAGAATGATGCAATCCCTTGTGTTCACCCTCCTCTCCCCCCGCCTCCCCCCCCACACACACACACACACACACACACACACACACACACACACACACACACACACACACACACACACACACACACACACACACACACACACACACACACACACACACACACACACACACACACACACACACACACACACACACACACACACAAAATGTCAGCAGAAACATAAGAATGCTGTTTATGTGGTAATGGAGTTGGACAGTGCAATAACTACCTGAGGGAAGAAACTATTCTCAAAGCGATTTGTCTGACACCTACAGTAAGTGACCTGTATTGCCTCCCAGATGGCAGAAGCTGAAACAGGACCTTAGCTGGATGTGAGTCATCAGGGACTATCTTCTGCGATCTATTCACAGAATGCTCTGTATAAATTGAAGCCAAAGAAGGCAACACGCATACAACTATCCTACCAGCAGTGCGCACAACCCTCTGGAGCTGAACCTTCTGTTGTTGGTTGCAACTGACATACCACACACACGCAGAGAAAAAGTCAAAACACTTTTTGTAATGGCCTAATAAAACTGGATGAGAATCCAGTTTTATTTAGCTGTCACAAGAAGTAGAGGCGTTGCTGAGCTTTTTTTAATGATAATATCTGTGTTGTGGTCTCACTTTAAACGACTGGTAATGGTTGTACCTGGAAGTTTAAAGCAGTCAACAATTTCAATAACTTCACCATTGATAGCAAGAAGGTGAACTGAACTTTTTGTCCGACAAAAGTCAACAACTATCTCCTTAGTCTTTGCAGTATTCAGATCGAGGTTGTTGTGTTTGCACGATCACACAAACCCATTATCATCTGACTCATCAGAATTCACGATAATGCCCTCCAGAGTCGTATTGTCGGGCAAATTTCACGAGCTGTACAGACTCATGATGAGACACCCAATCATTTGCGAAAAGGGAATAGAGAAAAGGTGACAGCATGCACCCTTATGGGGACATTCAATCCCACAAACAAATGCATTGTATCATATTAAGGTGAACGATATGAATATTGTTGTGGGAATGATCTTGAGAGGTTAATAAAACTGTTTCGTGGAACTATAGTTATTTCTTAGCATGTGTTTTGATAAGTGTGGTGTGCTGTTTGTGAAATAGATTTATTATGCATTGCCTATGCACAGTGAGATGTTTGTTTTCACTACCCAACTGTTTTGTCCTCCCCTATTCAAACCTCTGGCTGTATGTTTATAGCCGCGTCTCGCGTAGCGAATAAGAGAGCTCGAGGTTGATTCTTCTTCTTCTTCTTCTTCTTCTTCTTCTTCTTCTTCTTCTTCTTCTTCTTCTTACAAAACCTCAAGGACTCGGCTCTTTCATATACAGGATCCAGATCTCTATAAATACTAAACACCTGTACACATCCTCGCATTGAGGGTGCCTTTTGAGAGCGTCTATCATCAACTTTTAAATATATTCGGACATTTGCTTTAAAGTTTCGAAAAGTTCACGTTACTATTTAAAGATTATTCCATTTAATGTGTTGTAATTTCGTAAATACACGATTTTCTCGTCATGAACAGGAGCCTCCATGACGGGTCTTACTATTGGCTCCATCAAGGCACCTGACGAAATATCGGAAGTTGTTGTTGTCATTGCCTTTAGGACGTGGCTCTTGGACACATTTGTAGTTGTTAATGTTCTTTTCCTCTGCTTAGATGTATTTTTTTTTTTTGTATACCTTGGTCGAGGCTCGTATGAGAGCTAACACACAACTCACAGCAAGGAGGCATGAGACAAGAGGGGCGGGAGTGGAAGGGACAAAACAGTGGGGAACAGACACATTAGGTGAACTGTGGAAGGGAGAGGGATGGGGATGGGACGGGGAACATGGCGAAGAGAAGATGGACATTTCAGGGACTTTCAGGAAGGAAAGCAGGAGAAATGAAGGAAGTGGGCTTGGGTGGATTATCGGGGGTAGAAAAGATCGAGGATTTGGATGGGGGAAGATAAGAGGTGGTGGTGAACAGCTGTTTTGAAAGCCTGGAGGGAAGAATGGGAAAGAATAGAGTGAGGGAGTTTATTCCAAAGGCGGGAAAAAAGAGGAATGAAAGAGTGAAGATGAGCAGTGATTCGTGATTTTGGTAGTTTTACCAGAAGGGGGTTGTTGGCGGACCTTGAGCGCCCTGTGGAAATGTGGTGGGGACAAATCGCAGAGAGAGCAGGGGGGCAAGGCTGGAGAGGAGTCGGTAGAAGACAGAAAGACCACCGACCAACCTGCGGTGATTGAGTGAGAGGCCCAAAGACTCAGCTTCATTGCGGGAGATGCCGATGATCTTAAATGCCCTGGTTTCGACAGCGTGAAGCCGAGAAAGGTGGGAGGCAGGAGCACCAGCCCAGAGGGGAGAGCAGTACTCCATCAGGCTACGGACAAAAGCTTTGTAAGTGGTCAGGAGCTCAAGAGGGCCGAGGAAGGACTGAGCACGACGGAGGATTCCCAGTCGGCGACTGGCTTTTGAGGCGAGGTTGGAAATGTGACTTTCCCAGGAAAGGTCATGGCAGATAATGAGACCTAGAAGCTTGAAAGAAAAGACTTCTTCCAGAGGATTGTTGAGAAAGTGGATGGGGGAGTTTTGTAAACGGTCCTTTCGAAGAGACATAGTGAGAGTGTGAGATTTGTCTGGATTGAAAGACATGTTCCACGTGTTGGACCAGTTTGTGATTTTATCCAGATCTGCAGTGAGCGAAGAAGCTGCTGCTTGCCGGTCTGAGGGATGACAGATGGTACGGCAGAGGGTGGAGTCGTCGGCAAAGAGAAATAGAGGATTTTCCAGAGAGTCCGAGAGATCATTGATGAAAACCAGAAAAAGAACAGGGCCCAGAACGCTACCTTGAGGAACTCCAGCCTGGACAGGAAGAGGGGATGAAAGAACTCCATTTAGGGCCACACGTTGACTGCGACAGGAGAGGAAGTCTGCGAGCCATGAGTGGAGATGGCCTTGAATACCACGGGAAGAGAGTTTGGTGAGTAGGGCAGCGTGCCAGACTGTGTCAAAAGCACGTGATATGTCCAGGGATACGGCTCGGATTTCCTGTCTGGCATTGAGGACCTCCATCCATTGATGGGAGAGCAGAAGGAGCATATCCAGGGTAGAGTGACCTGGTCTGAAACCAAATTGATGATTGGAAATCAAGCCATTGGAGAAGAGGAAGGATTTCATGTCTGAAGCGATGATGGATTCCATCACCTTGCTGATGATTGGGAGAAGGCTGATTGGTCTGTAGTTTGAGGGATCTGTTTTTGCACCTTTTTATGCAGGGCAGTGATGTTAGCAGATTTCCAAGCAGATGGCAGATGACCTTGAGCAAATGAGAGGGTGAATCGAACAGAGAGAGGGTGAGCAAGAGCAGAAGAGCAGGCTTTGAGGACACGTGGGCTGATGCCGTCTGGACCGGTTGCAGAATCTGACTCGAGGTTTGAAAGCAAGCTCTCCACCTTGTCAGGAGAAAAGGATACAGAGTCCAGGGACAGTTGGGTGCGACTGGGTAAAGTGGGTAGAGATAGAGATGGGTTTAGGACACAACATTTAGCTGCAAACACCGAGTTTAGACATTCAGCTTTATCACGTGTGGATTCAGCAGTGCGGCCATTTGAGGTAAGGGAGGGGATGGAGGGGGAACATACACCAGAAACAGATTTGATTAAACGCCACCAGGATTTTGAGGAGGGAGAGAGGTTTGAGAGTTCAGACTTGAGATGAGAAAGATGTTGTTTTCTGGCTCTCCTGAGGGTAGATACACACTTGTTCCGAGCTTTGTGGAAAGAACTGAGATTGCCCTCAGTTGGGTTTGCTTTCCATGAGGCAAAGGCAAGTTGTTTCAGGACAACTGCCTCGCCACAAGCTTCAGTAAACCAAGGGCGGGAGGAAGGGTAAGACAACTGAACACGAGAGGGGATAAATCTGTGCACGAGGGAGAGGCAAGTTTCTTTGAAAGAATTCCCAGGATGAGTTGATGTTTAAGAAAGTAGTGATAGGAGACCAGTCTGTAAGTTTGATGGCTGCTCGGAGACCCTGCCAGTCGGCTTGAGTGAAATGCCAGACTCGACGGCGGTGAGATGGTTCTCTGATAACAGCCAGAGAGATGTCCACAGACAGACAGACAGACACACAGAGATTGCTGAAATTATAGAGAGACTAGTACGGACCTATATGGGCGGGCCCGTAGGTGAGTGCCAGTATGTGCAGCCTCTCTCTCTCAAACCTCGAAAAGGCACATCCACGGGTCCCCAGCAATATTCCTGGCAAGTTTCAATCAGATCGGCCCGGCGGTCGTCGAGAAACGGTGGTCGCAGACAGACAGACAGACACACAGAGATTGAAATTATAGAGAGACTAGTACGGGCCTGTAGGGGCGGGCCCGTAGGTGAGTGCCAGTATATGCAGCCTCTCTCTCTCTCTCTCTCTCTCTCTCTCTCTCTCTCTCTCTCTCTCTCTCTCTCTCTCTCTCTCTCTCTCTCTCTCTCTCTCTCTCTCTCTCTCTCAAACCTCGAAAAGGCACATCTGCGGGTCCCCAGCAATATTCCTGGCAAGTTTCAATCGTGCAAAAGAAATAATAAATAAATAAAGAAATAAACATTAATTGTAATGTCATTCGTGATGTCATAGCATCGTGTCCTGTCATTGGTCGACAGATAAATGGCCGTAACTTGGGAACCGCTCGTCCGATTAATATCGAACCTTGAAAAGGCACATCCGCGGGGCCCCGGCAATATTCCTGGCAAGTTTCAATCAGATCGGACCGGCGGTCGTCGAGAAACTGCGGTCGCAGACAGACAGACAGACAGACACACAGAGATTGCTGAAATTATAGAGAGACTAGTAAGGGCCTGCAGGGGCGGGCCCGTAGGTGAGTGCCAGTATGTGCAGCCTCTATCTCTCTCTCTCTCTCTCTCTCTCTCTCTCTCTCTCTCTCTCTCTCTCTCTCTCTCTCTCTCTCTCTCTCACTCTCTCTCTCTCTCTCTCTCTCTCTCTCTCTCTCTCTCTCTCTCTCTCTCTCTCTCTCTCGCTCTCCCCCACTCTCTCAAACCTCGAAAAGGCACATCCGCAGGTCCCCAGCAATATTCCTGACAAGTTTCAATCGTGCAAAATAAATAAACATTAATTGTGATGTCATTCGTGACGTCATAGTACCGTGTCCTCTCATTGGTTGACAGATAAATGGCCGTAACTTGGGAACCGCTCGTCCGATTAATATCAAACCTTGAAAAGGCACATCCGCGGGGCCCCAGCAATATTCCTGGCAAGTTTCAATCAGATCGGCCCGGCGGTCGTCGAGAAACGGCGGTCACAGACAGACAGACAGACAGACAGACAGACAGACACACAGAGATTGCTGAAATTATAGAGAGACTAGTACGGACCTATGGGGGCGGGCCCGTAGGTGAGTGCCAGTATGTGCAGCCTCTCTCTCTCAAACCTCGAAAAGGCACATCCACGGGTCCCCAGCAATATTCCTGGCAAGTTTCAATCAGATCGGCCCGGCGGTCGTCGAGAAACGGCGGTCGCAGACAGACAGACACGCAGAGATTGAAATTATAGAGAGACTAGTACGGGCCTGTAGGGGCGGGCCCGTAGGTAAGTGCCAGTATGTGCAGCCCTCTCTCTCTCTCTCTCTCTCTCTCTCTCTCTCTCTCTCTCTCTCTCTCTCTCTCTCTCTCTCTCTCTCTCTCTCTCTCTCTCTCTCTCTCTCTCTCTCTCTCTCTCTTTCTCTCTTTCTCTCTCTCTCTCTCCTCGAAAAGGCACATCCACGGGTCCCCAGCAATATTCCTGGCAAGTTTCAATCGTGTAAAAGAAATAATAAATAAATAAAGAAATAAACATTAATTGTGATGTCATTCGTGATGTCATAGCACCGTGTCCTGTCATTGGTCGACAGATAAATGGCCGTAACTTTGGAACCGCTCGTCCCATTAATATCAAACCTTGAAAAGGCACATCCGCGGGGCCCCGGCAATATTCCTGGCAAGTTTCAATCAGATCGGACCGGCGGTCGTCGAGAAACTGCGGTCGCAGACAGACAGACAAACAGACAGACACACACACACACACAGATTGCTGTAATTATAGATAGATATTAGCATAAATTAGCTGAGCCTCACTCTTTACAGAAACCAAAATAGCAGAAGGAAAGGAAATGAAATGAAATGCAAGGCTGTTTATAAGTTGAAATTGACTTGCCACGTGCGTGTGTTGGTGGATGAAACCATCTTGAATCTTGTTCTGTATTAAGAAAAGAAAAGAATAAATGCATTGTATCACATGAGGATGAACAATACGAATATATCACCATAAATTAGTTGTTCAGAGCAGTGTCAACGAGAGGTCAGACAATTCCAAATTCAAGTGGGATAGTGGGGTGTTGCAGCGGCGGTGATTTCTTTGCACAATTGCGGGGGATGACCGACATTGCAGAGAGTTATCGCACAAAATCTTAGAGCCGATGCCGCAAGAAGCAAGACCAAGACAGTGCAAAGGGTTGTATGTACCGATGTTATCATTACAACTGTGACAAGATACTCAAAAATGCACATGAAATATGTAAATGTAATGTTAACCTCCCCATCGGTTGTATACGGAGTTTACTCCATGTTACAAATCCCCAAAATGTGTTGCAGCATGTATGTAATATGCAAAGGAATGTTCACCTTCCCATGGTTTTATATGGTGTTTACCCCATGTTAGAAATCCCCCAAATGTGTTGTGGCAGGTTTCTGCCCTGTTGCTTAATTATTGTGTTATCCCCTGTACGTTTTCTTCATTGAGCTGGTCTTTACGTATATGGCATACTGCTGGTGAATTTAACAGCAGTTGTCACATGGTGTTTCGGAGCCAGCTTTTCAGCTGATGGAGAGACCTGAATGAGCGCTCTGCTTGGCAGGAAGTAACAGGGCAAATGAGCAGTAGCTGGTGAAGTTTCCCCACTTTGGAGAAAACATGCCCCATATCAATGACATGGCAGTAATTGCTCTCCCAGCATCGAAAACAGTTTTGGGGTGGAAACGATGGAATATTTTCAACTGGATCGGAAGTGTTTCACAGTCGAGTCCAGGATACATGCTGATGTGATTTTCATCGACTTTAGAAGTTAACAGCATTGTTTCCAAACACTGATAATATAGCCAACCCAGTTGTTGATGCTATGTTCAGTTGCTTGTCTCGCTGCTCAAGGGCAGTGACTACATTTGCAAAGAAATCCTGTAGTGCTCATCTGGATTATCAGCATGGTGACTTGGAAAGGGACCTGTGTTTTTGTTCAGCAGCCTTCTGAAACGTGGAAACTTTATGGGATCTATCTCATGGACTTCAATTTTGTGGTTCACCTTAACAACAATTGAAGAAAATTCCTCTTCAGTTTGCAGACTCAAAAGTGCATCCCTAGCAGTTTTGGCATTATCATGTATTCCTGATACAGTTCTCTTTTCAGCCTGCAAAATTTTGTTGAACTCATGCAATAGCCCTGTGACATCCATTGCTACTCGTATTCCCAGACCTCCGAGCTGAAGTTCTCATCGAGGAATCACACTTTTGCTGATGAGCTACACACAACTACATGCATCTTTTAGCTACACAAGTCAGGCATGCGATGAAATGCATATTTTTTTGAAAAACATAAAACTGAACACATTTATTGGTTAAAAAATCTGTTGTGGCCGAGCACTTCAGTGAAGACATTCTGCCCTCGCCCCGGTGGCCATTACATTTTCAAAACTGTTAGTGTCCCATATCAGGTGACATGGCAGTAATTGCTTTGAGCATACACAAGTAATTGCTTTGAGGTGACTACATACACAAGAGCAGGTTTTTGAGAGCATCGGAGAGGTTCTTTACGTAGATGAGGAACAACACGTTACTTTTGGGAGAGAGAGAGAGTTGTATCGATAGCAATGTGAGTAGACGTCAAATCCAGGAATTAAGGTGGCCTTGTATGCCACAAGCAGAGACATTTGCAAGCAAAGCAGGATGTCCATACGTGTTGAATGTCCGACATATATCCAGAGAGACGGCCCTGTCATCTTGCTTGAGATTTAGGGCATCCACAACATTGCTTTGAACGGTGCAGCAGCCTGTTGAAAGTTTAGTTACCAAGACAGAATCCAAAATGACTGTCATGGAAGATAGATTTTGGAAAACGCAAGGATGTTTGAAAACTGGAAAGACTCATTGGCAGCAATTATGGATTCCATGACTTTACTTATAACTGGAAGTAAAGTTACTGGGTTCCAGTGGAAAGGATCAATTTTTGAACCCTTCTGGATGGGAGTGTTGCTTGTTTACTTCCAGGCAGGCAGGAGGTGGTCAAAGAAAGACAGGCTGAAACGAGCAGCCATTGGAGAAACAAGAGCAGCAGAGCAGGATTTGGGGAACGTGGGCACTGATTACATTTGGGCCCATTGTTGAAGCAGGGTTGAGAGTGGACAGAAGGTTCTCTACATTCTTGGGTGAGGACAAAAACTCTAGTAGATATTGGGTACAAGGCAGTAAGATGTGGACAGAACAGGATGGGTTGGGGACACGAAATTTGCATGCAAGCACAGAGTTAAGATGTTGTGCATTTTATTGGGCAGAGCCTGTAAATACAGGGTGAATCAGAATAATGTATAAACACTTTGAAATGGTTTTCCTCTGTTCAAATGTGAGTTGATTATTTTCCATTTCGATCAGCCAGGGGTTCCCCTGCAAAAAATAGGAATGTTTACGTGCTTACCTAAATTATATTATGCAGAAATTTTCAAACAAATTAATGATGGCATCTACAAAATACAGCACTAAAGTGTTTATACATTATTCTGATTCACCCTGTGTATGTATATAGGACCAAGGACCTATGCTTAACCTTTTAAGGACCAAGGGACACATATGTCCCTAAACATTAAAGTGGTGTATCTGATATTTTCCTTAAAATTTTAGATTACTTTATGTTTGTGCATCGGCGAACATTGTAGCTAACATTGGATGAGAGCTTTTGTCATTTCCATTTTTTTTTTTTTGTTGATTAGAAAATCTTGTATTTTTCATCATGCATACTCTTGAATTTCATGATCATCATCATCAATATTGATTAGACCAATATTTAAGTCGGGGTGTTGGCCCCATGATCATTTTCATGGATGAACTTCACACGGTACATTTAAGCAATATTGTGCCAATTTTTAAATCCACGAGGTCAGACCAATATTTGCATTTGGGTTGCCAAAGGACAGTACAGATGAAGCTTCTTTAAAAGGACAAAAAAAAAGAACATGAAATAGGTCAGGTCAGGTATGGGAGCATGTGCCATAACAGCGCGTCGCTGCGTCCACTTTCCGCCGGTACTCCAGGGGCCTCCGTCTGGCCATCCCCCAGGCAGATGCCAGGCCCATCCCCATCTCCTTGAGATGATGGTCAACCTGCTGCAACCATGAGGCATGTGGTCGGCACACTGGCCTCGTCCACTCATGAGACTCCGTCGCTGAGAGAATCTGGTGAGCAGGATCAGCGTCAGGAAAACGAGCCACATGTCCATACAGCCGCAACTGACGCTCACGGACTATGCAGGTAACAAATCTCATCCGAGTCTCTCTCAGCAACCGCTCGTTGGACACAAAATCTGACCAGCGATAGCCAAGGATTCTCCGAAGAGACCTGGTACCAAAGGAATTAAGTCTCCGTCTCAGATCCTTGGTCAGAGTCCAAGTTTCGCACCCATAGAGCAAGACTGGAAGTACCAAGGACCTGAAGACTTGGACTTTCGTCCTCCTGCACAGGTACCGGCAGTGCCACACCCCATGATCCAGTGAATCCATGACTCCCCAGGCCCGACCCAGACGTCTATTGACCTCTGACTCGCAGCCAGCAGAGACATGAATATCACTGCCAAGGTAAGTGAATCTCTCCACGACCTCAACATCCTCACCACAAACAGACACAGACAGGATAGCAGCATCCAAGATGTCACCAAAAGCCTGGATCTTAGTTTTGACCCAAGAAACCCGTAATCCCAACAGCTCCGACTCCTCATTCAGCACCTCGAGGGCCCCCAAGAGGATGTCTAAAGTCTCCGCAAAGATGACTGCATCATCTGCAAAATCAAGGTCCGAGATCTTGACATTGCCAAACGATGCACCACAACTTGATCTCTCCGACATCCTCCCTAAAATCCAGTCCATACAAGTGCTGAAAAGTGTGGGGGCAAGTACACATCCCTGACGAACTCCAGTAACAACTGGAAATAAGTCAGAGATGGTACCACCACACTTCACAGCACTCTCCGTACCAGAGTAGAGTTCAGACATCAGATCGATCAGTTTTGGTGGCACCCCACGAAGACCAAGAATCCTCCAGAGGACATCCCGATTCACTGAATCGAACGCTTTACAGAGATCAACATAGGCTGCAAGCTGCCGCTGCCGTAACTCTCGTCTGCGTTCAGTGAGGACACGAAGTGCAAGGATACGGTCAATCGTTGACCTCTTTGGTGTAAAGCTTGACTGCTCTGGACGCTGGTGCTCAAGCAGATGGTGGCGAACCCTATCAAGAATTATCCGAGCAAAGACCTTGCCCGGCACTGAGAGCAGCGTCACCCCTCGGTTGTTGTTGCATTCTTGGCGATCACCCTTCCCTTTCCAGAGAGGGACAACAAGGCCCCTCTTCCAGTCAGTTGGGGTGATGCCTGTGTTCCAGGCAGAGCACAAAACTGCATGCAACGACACGAGTGCAGCATTTCCACCAGCCTTGAGAAGTTCAGCATGGATGCCACAGATCCCTGGAGCTTTTCCCCGTTTCAACTGGTTCACCGCAGCCCATGTTTCCAGAAGTGAAGGTGGACCACAGTTGATTCGAGGGTCAGCAACAGGGATTGTAACACCCTTGACGTCCAACTCGACAGCTGGGGGATCAGCCTGGTACAACCGCTCAAAGTAACCAGCCCAGCGGGCCTTCACTTCAGACTCCTCTGTCAAGAGCCTACCACTCTCTGCTCGAACTGCAGTGCTCCGAGGGATGGGCTTGGATGAACGCAATGCGCGAATTCCCCTGTAAGCGGGACGAGAATCACCTGTCCACAGGTGATGCTCTACCTCCTCACAGATTCCTCGCACATAGGCCTCCTTGTCCACCCTCAGTGCACGTACAGTTTTACGCCTCAGCTCCCTGAACAGCTCAGCTCTGCCATTCAGCCTGGCCCTGCGACTCTGGTCAATGGTATCCAGTGTCCCTTGAGAGACAAAATTCTTCTTTGCCCTGCGGTGAGCTCCAAGGAATCCACCGGCAACATCAAGGACGGTGGTCTTGAAGGCGCTCCACAACTCTTTACGACCCCCCAAAGCACCCAGACCCCCCAAGTGTCCACTCAGCCTGTTCGCAAACTCCTCAGCTACTCTCTCATCCCTGAGCTTGGCAACATCCAGCCTAGGCTGGGATGGTATCATTCTCCAGGATTTAAGGTGCAGCTTTAGAGTTGCTACAACAAGCCTGTGGTCAGTATTGAGAAATTGAGCACTCCGGTAGACCCTGCAGTTCTGGATCATCCTCCAACGACCGTCAATGAGGACATGGTCAATCTCCTTTGCCACACTGCCAGCGTTGGAATACCAAGTCCAGCGATGAGCTTGTGGGCGCTGAAACCATGAACCAGCCACCCTAAGTCCATGACTTCTTGCAAAGTCAAGGAACTTAGTGCTATTCTGGTTCATAGTTCCTGACCCATGGGGACCAACACACACCTCATAACCATCCCTATCAGTTCCAGTCGATGCATTGAAATCCCCCAAGACTAGAAGTGTATCTCGTCTGGGGCACTGATCAACCACAGACTCGAGTGTGGCGTAGAATGCATCCTTCACGGTGAGATCACTCGCCTCAGTCGGAGCATAAACAGAGACCAGGGAAATGACACCTAAGGAGTGACGAATCCTTAATCTCATAATACGCTCGTTGACCGGTGTTACCTCAATTATCATTGGGGTCAGCTTATTGGACACAGCTACAGCAACTCCTTGGGTATGGTAACCATCAGAGCGACCAGACCAATAGTAGGTGTAACCACCCACCATTATCTCTCCGCAATCCGGTCTCCGAACCTCAGAGAGAGCTGCAATCCCGATGTCCAAACGCTTGAGCTCAGATGATAACAGAGACAGGTGATCATCCTCTCTTAGGGATAGGACATTCCAGGCACCCACCTGAAGGGACCGCCTCAGGTTAACCCAAGGAGACCGCCGTCTGGTGGACGACACCTCAGCACCACTCCGACACACTTTCCCGCAATCTGACGCAGGGATGTTACCCCGTGGTTTCCCTCCTATCATCAAAGATTGGGGGTCCCGAAGGCTTTGCCCCAATCCCGTCATCCGGTGAGCTGCCCTGTGAAGGGAAGCTGCGCAGGAGGTACTCCCACGGAGTGGGTTTTCAGATTTTTTTTTTGCGTTTTTGCGTTTTGCGGAATGAAGGGTTTTACGGTGGCTGGAGTGCAAATCCTGCCACCAACCTCCTAATAAGAAGTAACCCAACTGCAGGAGGACGTCCGCAGACACAGTTGGGCACTAGCTATGGATGGCCGTTGGCTCACAAGGAGCTCCTCCACCCTTTGACAGGTTTTGTTTTTAATCCTGCTGGGTGTCCATATCCAAACACCCTCCTCACCAGAAAACCTGGTGGGGGAGACGGTTTAGTCGCCGACAACCCGACCATGGAACAGGTTAGTACAGGTTTACATGGTACCTGTAGCAGGTCACAGATCGAACCTGACCTGACAAAACATGAAATAGGATGTATTTTTATTGACAGGAAGGCTAAATAATATCTGGGATTAGCTGGGTTCATTTGGCATCCAGTCTAGCTTTTAATGCAGCAATTGATGGTATGTACTAGAACCGCATCAGAAGGGAGGGAATTCCACAGGTTCACAATTTATATGGGAAAAGGCCGAGGAGCGAAAATTCCTTTGCGCTCGCTGCTTGACGATTTTCAGAGCGTGGCCGTGTCGGATGTTATCTTGGCGAAATATGAAAAACTGATTTCAGTCAAGTTTTTTATAACCCCACACAATCCTAAGGACCTCGATAAGATACCATCAGAGGTGCCGGTGCTGCATGAAGAAGAGGTTTAGGCAGGAAAGCCTGTTGTGATATGAGAGGGCATGGAGTCTGACAACTATCCATGTCGCGAGCTATTGGACACGTTCGATTTTAACGATGTCACGTTGGAGGATAGGGGACCATACTTGGACACAGTATTCAAGTAGAGTTCAGACAAAGGCCGAATAGATAGGTATAAACACCCATGGTGCCAGATGAGTAAATGCACGTTTAATGATAAATAACATCCGCTGGCCCATTTGCACAACTGCATCATTTTGAGGCGATGAGCTCAAGGAGGTGTTAAATAGAACCCCAAGGTCCTGAACTTTGGTTGCTGCTGAGATGGGAAAAGTATTCTTGGACAAATCATGGAGGGATAAAATCGGTACATTGCTCCTACCTAAGTGCAGGTGTTGGCATTTGGAAATGCTAAGATGCAATTCCCAGAGTGCTACCCATGCAGTCGAGGTCTCTTTGCATCGTCGGGGCCTCCCTCGTGTTACAGATGAGTTTTACATTGGCTGACAAGGTGGTTGAGGAAGTTATAAATGCATCCAGCCACTCCTTGACAATTCCTGTGATTTTGTAGCAAGTGAGTTCCTTGAGGAGAAGGCGGTGGTTGATGTAGTCAAAGGCTTTGTTGATGTCTAGATACCAAATGTCGACTGAGAACCCCTCATCTCGCATATGGGTTACCATCTCCTCAGTAGTGAAGAGGTTGGTGGGGCAGGATCTCCCTTTGATGAAGCCAGACTGAACATTGTTGAAAATGGAGGAGTTTGTCAGTTAGCCGGTGATTGCTGACGTCAAAAGTCTCTCCATGACTTTACACACTGCACTCATTAGGTGTCTGGGGCATTTATTTGTGACATCGTCCTTAGGCCCTTTCTTGTGAATCGGTATTATGACAGTATCCTGCCAGTCATCAAGAATGGTTTCACTAATTACTGTTTCATTGAAAAAAAATAGCTAGAGGATCAACCAGGACATTGGCAAAGGCCTTCCTGAGTGCTGTCTGAATACCATCAGGTCCTGCAGACTTAGTGGCATCAAGACATGTTAGGTTGCCTGACACCATGGTAGGAGTGACCTGGAAATCCAGGATCGGCTACCCTCTGTATCACTGCTCAAATGGAGGGTCTGTGAGATGGAAATCTTGTTGATACGTATTTTGGAATAATATTCAGAAGGCTTCGGTGGGTGTAGCTGTAACCCTGTAGTCTGTACGAACACAACAAGGGTCGTGCCGGAGTGAGACGTTTGACCGGATGTGTGCAAAAACCATTTTTATTGTCCTTGCCATTTACAATGAGTCGTTCCTCATGCTGTATTTTGCTCACCCTGGTCAAGGTTTTAGCACAGTTACGGGTGTGACTGCAACTCTCCCAGCTGGACTCTGTGGGCAAATGGATGTGGGCTCTCCAAGATGCTTCCTACATCTGAGAGCTCTCTTGATGCGACTTTGGAACTCGGGTGACCTCAAGACTAGGTTTGCATGGCGGAATTTGGTTGCAGAATGTTGGTCTTGAAAACATTCCACATGCAGAGACCTATGTATTACAAATGGGGTGAATACTCCAGTTGAGACTTCATGCTGTTTCAATGATAGCTGGCTTGTCCTTTTTGGTGCATCTTCTCTTGAAACTCAGTGGTGGCTGGCGGTTTGATAGTCACCATGGTAAAATATGTACAAGCCTGGTCACTTAGACCAAGCTGCGGAAGTGATCTGATGATAGAAATGTCAGAGGGATCATCTGATAAAATGAAGTCGAGAGTTGATGACTTTGCTCCGACATGGAATCTCATCGGAAAGAGAACATGTTGGAAAAGAAAATGGTTCTCACTAAGTGAGAGCAGCTGAAAGTCAAATGAAATCAGGGAATCCCCAAAATGCGTTGCAGCATGCATGCAATATGCAAAGGAATCAGAGAATGAACCAGCTGACCAATTTTGATGAGGGACATTAAAGTTCCCAAGAAGGAGTTGGTGGCCAGGGATTTTGAGGACACTATTTCGGTGTGTTAGAAGCAAATTATCAGATTTTGTGGAACCATTGGGGGGCTGTATACGAGGTCCATCTAAAACGTAACGGGACTGGGCCTGCTGTTTGCTCCACTTACACAACTTGAATGAACGGGTTGCGTCACAATCTTTTGCAACATTCTAGCAATATATATGATTGGTGATGGTTGGACTGCGCTCATTGTGTGATTTTTTACAGGTCGTGCTTTACACGTTGTGTAGTCTGAGTCGTGAGCAGAGAGCCAATCTGAAGTTTCTTGCCAAGCTTTGATAAACACCTTCCGAATCTTTCGCAATGTTGCAGCAAGTCTACGGGGAAGAAACAATGTCATGCACACGTGTATTTGAATGGCACAAGAGGTTCAAAGAGGGATGGGAGGAGGTTGAAGATGATCCACGGTCTGAAAGACCTTCAGTGAACAGAATGGCAGACAACATCGAGCGTGTGACGCAGATGGTGCATGCAGATCATCGACTCACGGTGCGGATGATCGCTGAGGAACTTTCCATCAACAAGGACACTGTCTGGAGCATCATTATTGAAAATCTCGAAATGCGCAAGGTGTGCGCAAGGATGGTCCCCAAGCTGTTGTTCGAGGACCAGAAACAGTAAAGCGTCACTGTCTGTCAAGACATTATCGAGCGCCTCAAGGACAAACCAGACCTGCTCGGGAGAGTCATTACTGGCGATGAATCGTGGATATTCGAATACGATCCCGAAACCAAACGGCAGAGTCGTCAGTGGAAAAGTCCGGCATCACCAAGACCAACGAAAGCAAGGATGTCGAAGTCAAAGGTCAAGGTGATGCTCATCGCGTTTTTTGACATCAAGCACATCGTCCACTTTGAGTTTCTACCACAGGGTCAAACAGTGAATCAATACATGGTCAAGGAGATCCTCCGGTGCCTCATGAGATCAGTCCGGGAAAACAGGAGGGATCTGTGGGAGAACAACGCCTGGGTGCTCCACCATGACAACGCCCCTGCTCACAGTGCCTGAGCATCTAACAGTTTCTGGCAGAGAGGAACGTGCCAACTCTGGAGCAACCCCCGTATTCACCAGACTTGGCCCCTTGTGATTTTTTTCCTATTCCCCAAGCTCAAGGGGATGATCAAGGGGACCCAATTTCCTGATGTGAAGGCCCTCAAAAGGGGCGTGATGACGGAGCTCCGGAGGATTCCAGAAGAAGCCTTCCGGGGTGCATCAAAGCATGGAAGAAGAGGATGGACAAGTGTGTGAGACTGGAGGGAAACTATTTTGAAGGGGACAAGCTGTGATTTCAATATATTTTTTGGAATAAAATTTCTGTGAATTCAGTCCCGTTACTTTTTAGACGGACCTCGTATGCAAGTAATTTGAAAGGGATTACAAATTCCATTTATACATGTGTTGGAGTCAAAGAGTGAAGGTTCAAATTGACAAGGTAAGGAGAATTTTATTTTGCTGCAAATTTATGTACAGAGGGACACCGCCACCGATTTGACCATTAGTATGGTCTACTCCAAAAACTATGGTACTCTGGGAGAAATAATTCAGCTTCCCAGATGCCTGAATGACCCCACGTTTCGGTGATCACAAGGAACTCTGGTGACTAGTCGGCAGCAACTCCTTGAAGCTCGTTGATGTTATTGCGAAGCCTTGACACATTTGTGAGCATGACTTGAAGGGAGGATGCCTCACCAGCTGTGGTACTGGGAGCCGATGAGGTGGTACTCCATTTTTTTTTGGAAAGATCGGTGCAGAGGTGGGCTTTCCATCGTTACTAGAACATTAGGGAGTGCAGTACTTTGTTGTTGGTGTGGGTATACTGTTGTTGACAAGTAGAGGCTGGCATTCAATGTCAGGGGGTATTGTAGTCGAGATGATGGTGGCAGGGTCTTTCTCAGCATTACTGGATATGAGATGCAGCTTTGAGGAATCGGGCAGTTGTGTTGATGCTCTTTGAACTGGTTTTACCTGCATCAGCTTGTGGTGTCAGGACATATGCCAACCTGATGTAGCATGTATGATCGTCTCATGATGGTATCTCTGGTTCCTTTACCTGGGTATCAAATTCCACCATCATTGGGTAGGGGGCCTGATTCTCCAACCAACGACCAATCCGATGAAATCTGACAAGTCGAGGACTTTACGTGTCCTTAAAGATGGTCTCCAGTCCACAATTTACTGCCAATAACTCATGCAATCTCCTATTTTGCCCATCTACCTCTGCCGGTTCAGGGAGGTTGGTAAAAATAAGATTCCGGGAACTGGTCAAGAAGGCAGAGCAACCATCCAATACAATTTGAATCTGCACTTGGCATTACAGGGTCAAATCTGTGAGCACCTCATTCTTCGTTGACCTCAAACAAGGTAGTTGAAAAACTCGACCATATATGTCGATTCAATGTTTGAAAATCTAAGAGCAAGCGTGTCAAACTTTGTGCTCGGCGATGTGAAACTAAGATCAAGTGAGAAATTGAAACCGACAGCTCGTGGAAACACTTTCATTATACTTCACATAGGAGGGCACATTCAGCTTTCCAGGACAGAAGTTCATCATGCAAGGTATCGTGCGTGGGCTTGGGAGGTCTTACAGCCATGACCAGAAATGACTGGGGTTTAAAGCGGAACCAAAATGCAATTTTTTTCCCTTCTGAATACCATTGAAAATCATTCATCATTTTCTAATTTCAAGGGAAAATATTTTGAAATTTTCTTGCAAATCAGAAAGTTCTGAAAAAAGCCCTAAAGTGTCGTTTTTCGATTTTCGCCAGTGACATCACACCTTGAACCCACCTTGATTCAAATGACGGAATCCATAGAGAAACGGTGTATGGTATTTCGAGCTCAGATTCCGATATGAATTCCACTGTCATTCGCAACTCTGAAGGTTCTCAGTATGTTGAAACTGATCAGTGGGATTTTGAAGACAATATTGGAGACAAAATTGGTGATGGAAACGCTTTCAGGGGAATGATTGCGCCATATCATTTCGAGCCTTATGTGAGCAATTCATACGAAGATGGTGACAGTGGAGGTGTCAGTGAAGATGATAACGGCGGTCACATGTTCACTGCAGATTGATAGGTTTTGCTTTTCTGTTCAGTTGTTGGTTTATAAGGGATTTTGCATTAATTGATAAATTTACCCCGGCATAAATATGGCACGACACTACACAGACACGACACGGACATGGACACGATGCAGCATGGACAATGCGCAACATGGCATGGCTAAGGCACAGACACGACACAGCATAGACATGGCACGACACAGCACGGACACCACCCAGGCACAGTTGGACACTGCCAACAAAATGGGTGACAAATGCTTTGTCCCACCATCGCAGGCTGACCAGGTGTTCTGGATGTTACGGGATTGTCTCCTTTCATACTGCCATTTGTGTGTATGGTCGTGTCCATGCCGTGTCCATGTCCCATCCCAGTGGAGGGTGGAGTGGTGCTAGGAGGAATGATGTGTGTGGGCTCATGGTGGGTATTGTGAAGGGTGATGGTTAATGGGGCATTGTGGGGGGGGGGTGTAGGAGAGGTGTGGGGTGGTGGTGGGTATTGTGGAGATGGTAGTTCATGGGGGATTGTGGGGGTGATGGTGAAGGGGGAGTATGGGGTGGTGGATATTGTGGGGGTGATGGTTGATGGGGAATTGTCGGGGGATGGTTGATGGGGGTTTGTGGAGGGGGGGTAGGGATTGTAGAGGGAGGAGTAGTGGTGATTCACCACTCAAATCACCCATATACATGTACTGGTAGATGGGCAGAGATGGTATTACAATTTTGAGCGACGGCTGTTTCTTCCGCTTACTCGTGGGGATGGCATCCTCTCTCAATTGTGGCAGATAACCACAAGAGCTAGCCATCTGTCATTTCATAACAGTGCTCTGTAAAAATTTCCGAGCACAAAAGAACATTTTGTCGGCCTCATCCACACTTGGGTATTTCAGACAAACCTCTTACAATTCCTGACAGACCTAAGGTCTTTCGGCCATTGGTGTGGCATGAAACCATCTCGGAATGCACTGACGCAGCATACTTGTGGACGATCGAAAATTATTCGTCGTTTGAGTTAAATCGTACTGCCATGTAACGTGCAGACAGTACGAATATGGTGGTCTACTTCCAGGTGTGACGTCACGTCTAAGCGTGAAGAAGAAGAAAATTTCGACTTTTAATTGCAAAATTACCTACCTTATAAATCGTAAAAAGACACATACAGTATCTATTTTGTATGGTATCAAGGGATAGATTAGTGTCGAGGTGGTCTGAACATCTGGGAGCCCCTTTGAAGAATTCCTTTAATAATCCTCTCTGGTGTAGTCAATTTGACACATCTTGGGTGGAAGCAGAACCGGCATTTAAAACACCGTATGCCACTTGTACGAACTGGTTTTTTTTATATAATAGACAGTACAAACAGATGTTAAAACGGGTTTTAACAAAGGCATTAGGACTATGAAAAACAACAACCAATGTCCGATTTCAGCAGGCTCAGGGTAATGATTGGTGGGAGAGACGAGCAAAGGACGGTGGCTTCTGGATAATCTGTGCCTCATAATCCGGAACGAACGGAACCTCAGCTCGAGGCCTCATGTAGTCATGAATAATAACCACCTCAAGCACAGGCCCAAATCCTGATTAATAACTCCATATTAATAATACCTCGATTCAGATTAGTGATTCTGAAAACCAAACTAATAATATAATTGGACATATCTGAAAATTACTTTGAACATGCTTGTGGTCCTCAAAGGTTTAAGATGAGTCTTTATTTGTGCATTGGTTTTAATTTTTCACGTAAGAAAATATAGTTTCAGTACCTCAAAATATGAGATTTTAAATGACTGAAAATTAGTCAAATAATCAAAAGAAACAGTTCATACCGATTCTCATAGGAAGAATGGGTGGTTCTCCAGGCTTCACTTCCTCACTTTCTTCTGGCACTGTAACCACCATGGATGTGAGTGGTGTCACAAAGTTATAACGAAGTGACAGTGAGAGTGCCTGATTGCTTATGTTTGTCTTTCTGCTCAGATCATCAGCCAATAGTTTTTGCTGCAAAAGCTCTTTGATGGTAAGATATGCCCAGAGCCTTTCGGTGAAACTCGGAGGGCTTTTCTTTGGTCTCGGAGGTCGAATTGAGATGGTATCGTTCAAGAGTATTCTATGTAAAGATCCAAAGCAATCAATCGTAACTTCCATTACATTATTTTCCTCTTCCTCCAGCTTCCCAGCCACTATGATCTCAGAGCCATTGAAATAATTTTTAAACATATTCTTTGTCGTCTTGGAAACTTTATTGTCAGGATATTTTAGCTGCAACTCAGACAACAGTGGTGTTCCAATTTCACTGTAGAAGTTCTTCAGCTGAAGATCTGCATCAACATCTTCAAATATTTTCCTCGCAAAGCCACCATTATGTAAAGAGAGCTTCTTGAGAAACTTGAAATCCACATCATGACCAAAGCCCAAACAAAAGAGGCTATATTTGCCATCAATAGCCTTTCTAGAATTTGCCATGATTTTGTCTGTGTTTGTTTCGCCCTCTGTTGGATCTCCATCGGTCAGGAGGACAATGAGTGATGTTGAAACAACGTTCGATTGGTGACTCTGCAGATGTTCAACTGCCGTCAGAATGGCAGAATTGATGTTTGTTGCTGTGGAGAAATGTAACATGGATTAGCTCAGGGACTGCAGCATCATCAAGTCAGTATAAATGTTCCTTTCCTTGGAGAAAATCATTAGACATGAAGAGAGGTGCAACTTACATCCATGTGCTTGCATCCTTCTGACAAATTCTTTTGCTTTTTCAAGGTTTTCTGCCTTTGCTGAGATCAAACCTTCATTTTTCCAAGCATCGACACCACCAGAAAAGGTAAGTATATTGAAGTAATCATTATCGTTGAGGTCGCCTAGTGTTTGAAGCATTGCATTTCGTGTCTGTTTAAAAATAAAATTTCACACGTTTTCCAAAGTCAAGTGGAGTAAGGTATTACACTCATACTCATAGGAGAAAACTATGACAAATTTACATCATGTTACATCATGCATTTCACCAGGCTGACAGAAAAGTCTGTGAGCTGTCGAGCACACTTGTCTCTGAGCTGTCCAGCACACTTTCCTCTGAGTTATCCTGCACACTTTCCTCTGAGCTGTCGAGCACACTTGTCTCTGAGCTGTCCAGCACACTTTCCTCTGAGTTATCCTGCACACTTTCCTCTGAGCTGTCGAGCACACTTTCCTCTGAGCTATCCTGCACACTTTCCTCTGAGCTGTCTCGCACACTTTCCTCTGAGCTATCCAGCACACTTTCCTCTGAGCTATCCAGCACACTTTCCTCTGAGCTATCCAGCACACTTTCCTCTGAGCTGTCTCGCACACTTTCCTCTGAGCTATCCAGCACAGTTGCCCCTGAGCTGTCTCGCACACTTTCCTCTGAGCTATCCAGCACACTTTCCTCTGAGCTACCCAGCACACTTTCCTCTGAGCTATCCTGCACACTTTCCTCTGAGCTGTCTCGCACACTTTCCTCTGAGCTATCCAGCACACTTTCCTCTGAGCTGTCTCGCACACTTTCCTCTGAGCTATCCAGCCACTTGCCCCTGAGCTGTCTCGCACACTTTCCTCTGAGCTATCCAGCACACTTTCCTCTGAGCTACCCAGCACACTTTCCTCTGAGCTACCCAGCACACTTGCCTCTGAGCTGTCTCTCACACTTGCCTCTGAGCTGTCCAGCACACTTTCCTCTGAGCTGTCTCGCACACTTTCCTCTGAGCTGTCTCTCACACTTTCCTCTGAGCTGTCCAGCACACTTTCCTCTGAGCTGTCCAGCACACTTTCCTCTGAGCTGTCTCTCACACGTTCCTCTGAGCTGTCTTGCACACTTGTCTCTGAGCTGTCCAGCACACTTTCCTCTGAGCTGTCCAGCACACTTTCCTCTGAGCTGTCTCTCACACGTTCCTCTGAGTTATCCAGCACACTTGTCTCTGAGCTGTCCAGCACACTTTCCTCTGAGCTGTCGAGCACACTTTCCTCTGAGCTGTCGAGCACACTTTCCTCTGAGCTGTCGAGCACACTTTCCTCTGAGCTGTCGAGCACACTTTCCTCTGAGCTGTCGAGCACACTTTCCTCTGAGCTGTCTGGCACACTTTCCTCTGAGCTGTCCAGCACACTTTCCTCTGAGCTGTCGAGCACACTTTCCTCTGAGCTGTCGAGCACACTTTCCTCTGAGCTGTCTTGCACACTTGTCTCTGAGCTGTCTGGCACACTTTCCTCTGAGCTGTCGAGCACACTTGCCTCTGAGCTGTCGAGCACACTTTCCTCTGAGCTGTCGAGCACACTTTCCTCTGAGCTGTCGAGCACACTTTCCTCTGAGCTGTCTCGCACTTTCCTCTGAGCTGTCGAGCACACTTTCCTCTGAGCTGTCGAGCACACTTACCTCTGAGCTGTCTCGTACACTTGTCTCTGAGATGTCTGGCACAATTGCTTCGAAGCTGTGTCTCACACTTGCCTCTGAGCTGTCGAGCACACTTACCTCTGAGCTGTCTCATGCACTTGTCTCTGAGATGTCTGGCACAATTGCTTCAAAGCTGTCTCTCACACTTGCCTCTGAGCTGTCGAGCACACTTACCTCTGAGCTGTCTCATGCACTTGTCTCTGAGATGTCTGGCACAATTGCTTCAAAGCTGTCTCTCACACTTGCCGCTGAGCTGT
Source organism: Eptatretus burgeri (assembly GCF_056783735.1). Taxonomy (NCBI): domain Eukaryota; kingdom Metazoa; phylum Chordata; class Myxini; order Myxiniformes; family Myxinidae; genus Eptatretus; species Eptatretus burgeri. Next base: position 18,955,800 of record NC_140970.1, read on the forward strand.
CCAGCACACTTTCCTCTGAGCTGTCCAGCACACTTTCCTCTGAGCTGTCTAGCACACTTGCATCTGAGCTGTCTGTCTAGTCTTGCAGAGTCAGTGAGCTATCGCCGGCACTTTGACCAAGTTCCAAATTCCTGCTCTTATTTACAAGGGGCACTGCACTGCAGCAGCACTGCTGCATTTGAACGACGACATGGATTATATAAAAATTAAAATGTAAAGAATTTATCAAAGTGCCAAGTATCACCTCATCAATGACTGGTGAAAAAACATTCAACCATGTGGTGCTGATGACGATCAAATCATTAACTTGACGAGTTGTAGATTACTTTTGTTTTGGTGCTCTGTGTTGAAAATCCTTTTTCCTATCAAGTTTAGGGTTTCAAACATGAAAGACGAGGCATGTATCCTTCAAGAGAAAATGTTTCCTCTGCAAAAAATAAACAAACTCACCCATGATAACTCACCTGTTTGATCTTAGTGCCCGTCATGGAACCACTCACATCAATCACAAATATGATATTTTTGGGCAATGCTGTTAATCCTTTTGGTGCAAAATAATGCACAAAATATCCACCTTCAATCTGAAACAAAAATTGATGAAGTGCTTTACATTGGTTTGTTGCAATATCCTTTGTATTTGTGGGCTTATTTCTGGTCTTCATTTGTGTCACTATTCATTCCATTGGGAACATACTCTGTACGGAGTGTCAGGGATGCCAAAGTAGTCTCCTGGTATATTGGGCACAATTCTGGACAGGTCACCACTCCAACAGAGGATACTTGAATGGCTCAATCATCCCAGCAAGCTGGTACTCATTTTGCCAACCTCAGAAGGATGACAGGTTGGGCCAACCCCACCTGGTATTAGCTAAGCAGGATTTAAACTTAGGAACCTAGGATCCCAAGCCTGCCACCCAAGCCTGCCACCCGAACCATTATACCAACACCAGGCAAACATTTATGTTACTATCTCAATCATAATCTTCTCTGACTTAAGACCTGCATTTGGAGATGATTTTGTGTTCGGAAGAACAAGCTTTGTATCATAAGGGTCCCCCCTTATATGATAGTTGTCAGCTTATTGCTGTTGTTGGGTTTGTTTTAACAATTAGTGCCCCTGATTTTTAATGGTACCACAGACTTTCTTTCGTGGGCCCCTAGGAGAATTAAGCCACCATTTCGAGAAAAAAAACATTTCTTATTTTCTTCCTGCACTCCCAACGCTCTCAATGTCCGAGCTTTATCAATTTCCGAGCTGTGTTTCAGAACCGACTGGGACTTTCGGAATGGAATTTTGTATCAATATTGTGAATAGAAAGTATGTGGGGTTGTCTTTTGTGACCTTGACCTAATTTTAAGGTTATGACCTAATTATTGACATGTCAACATTTCTCACCATAACTTGACGAAGATTTGTCCGATCAAAACTAAATTGCCCTCACTCGATAACCTATAGCAAGGTGCATTTACGACGAATTTATATCATACCGCTACGAGTTAAAGGTCAGGTCTTACACCCCCAGGAGTACTAAACCAGCATTTAGGGTTTTCTCCTTTTCTATTTCTACCAATGTACGAGGGCTTTTGGAATGAAATTTTGCATCAATAACGTGAATAGAAAATGTGCAGGGTTGAGATAATTTTATTTGACCTTGACCTAATTTTTAAGATCATGTCCCAATGATAGATAGTTTAACATTTTTCACCAAAACTCGACCAACGTTTTAAGCTGATCGTAACAAATTTGCCCTCTTTAGCTCGCTAGAGCAAGGTGCATTTACCCTTAATTTACATCATACCCCTCCGGGTTAAAGGTCAAGGCCAAATGGTGGTTTGATAAAAAGAATGGGATTTTTTTTTTTTTTTTGTCATCACTCAATTTTGCCAATCGCTCATTCTCAAAGAATGCTTGTAATTCCAATATGTTGTTGCATCATAATAATAATGTACCTGCACTGAAGCTGTGCACATGATATTTGATTCGTGTCCTTCACCTACTTTTTTGGATTGTGACCTAATTAACAAAGGACACATTTTTGATCATAACTTGAATAATATTCCTCCAATTTTCATGTTGTTGAGTTTTATATGGATATATTGTATATCGGGACACATTTGCTTAATTTACATTCTATCGCTAAATGTTGCAGGTGAAGGTCATATGGTGGTTCGAACAAAATATGCCATCATTGGATCATAGGCCAGGATTAAGTTGCGAGTGATCACCAAGGGTAAGCCGGTGGAGGCTTACCCTTGGCGATTGCTTTGTGATCGCAGATATCTAGTTCATTTTGTCTTTTTTAAAGTTGGTTTCCTACTCACTCATATCTTGTATCATTCTCCAGCCTTATATATCTTGTTATGTCGACTTACACCTTCTCGTCCCCAAAAGCTTTCTGCTCACCTTAATTCATTTCTCTCCCTTTTATTTTACCTGTAGAATCGCCTCATCATTCCCATTCAATTGAATGTCCCGCTTACTCCATCAAAGGATGTGTCAGAATGGAAACTCATTTCAACTCACACACTATACCTGTATTTACAAATGTCCTTTCTACTCTCACCTTAGTCGTTCTGCTAATGTAATCATCTTGTAAATATTCTAAATCTATCTCCTCTTAATTCGGCTTGGTCATGTTTTAACAAATATGCAGAAAATGAAGACCTGTGAAAGAGCTGTACAAAACTCACTGTAAAGGAATACATTTTGTTACCCTTCATTTTACATTTTCAATAACAGTACCTCCAGTTCACCAATTTCTCCACTTCTTCCAACATCATAAAGAATAACAAAATCTCCAAAATTCCCAGAACTGTCAGCAAGAATGTCTTGTTCTTCTCTTGTTGGAGTAAATGTGATGCTTGCTGTGGTCTCATTCTTGTGGACCACCGTTGAAGGAAGGGGAGGTAGTTTTTCTGTGGAGATCGAATAATATCATTGGAGAATTATCAAAAGCCTTTTATTTTTTTTTTCCACAAGTGTATATACACCATCAGATTTAGTAACATGGATATGTGATCACAAGTCTAAAACCGTAAATGATTACTGCAAAGCCCCAAAGCCAACCCAATATCTCACCCTCCAAGGTGTTCGTAAGTAGCTTGTTTTTCCGTATTTGTGGGTGTATAAAACGTGTGATTCCAGCCTTCTCTTCAATCAAGACCTGCAACTTGAGCTTTCGCACTTTGTCCTGTGGTCTCACACTAATGGCAAGCTCATACAGGCCTAACTTCCTGCGTAGCAGTTCTTCATAGGTGAGCTTGAACACAGCCTTGCTTTTGGCAGCCACATTCACACTAACTGTAAACGTGTTTGTGTCACGCTCCCTGTGAAAGCACATTAATTAATTATCTTAAGACTCGAACAAAGTCTTCTTTGTTTTTTTTTATGCATATATTTTGAAGAAGCAAAAGAGAGTATGGAGGAGACGCATGTTTCGGCTACTATCAAAAAACAGTCAAGATGGCTTCACTATGAAGCTCACCAATTGAATCTCAATTTATCAAGTAAACAACTTTACCAACAGCACTCAAGTTAGAAAATAACTTCGTCCCAATGTCCTACTTAAAAAAAGATTTTGTGGAGTCTTTTTTTCCATATTTGTGTCATTTAACACAGTCATTCCGTGTAAGGGAGATCCACATTAATATCCCCCCTGAAGGACGGCATACTCTATGAATGGATCCCTCCAACTTGTCTCATAGATAATTTGAAAGATGACATGCTGAAATGTCCCTGCTGAAAACCAATCATCACAGCAGCTTTAGTTCTACCAGATGGAAAACACAAGACTAGTTTCTCGTTTGCACCACTGAGTATTCCATTCCAAGGTGTACAGCCATTGTGAAGTGCTTCAAGCCATGGGAAGAGCTGACCATTTCTACCTCCTCATGGGTTGTGGGCAATATGATCGTGTAACAGTATGTATGCATGGCAAGTTATTTCAAGCCTGTTCACAATGACAACATCAAGTTTCTCAAAGTAAATACAGGCTTGTTTGGGGGAACTACCCGCCTTTCCTATTATAATCATGATAATTTGCTTCTGCACAAATTTCATTTTTCATACTTTATCCCAACGTTGGATAACAGCTGGGTGGAAGTGCAGCTGAACACCTTTTCATTCTTCGAACTTGTTGCCAGTTCAGCCTGCATATAATCTTCTGCCAGAAATGTCAGCAACTCTTCAATCTCGAAAGAGTGCCAAGGCAGGGCTTTTGATATGCCACCATTTAATCTGCCATAATGATGTTTCTGGATCAACTAACTCTTCCACACACTGGAATAAGATGGGAAAGCTTCCCACAGGAACAATTCACTGGCCTGGTTCATGGTGGCATATCCTTATGGAGTGTGATTTTGGTGAGAGAATGCGGTACCTAAACTGTTAAGCAAAGGGACAGTTTGCGGTGCAAACAAGGCATAGGTGTCTCAGAGGCAAGAACGCTATCACAGAGATATTTCACCTATCTGTAATACTTTTTGTGGTAATCATTTATATTTATCATTACATTGAGACAACACACTTACCTTACTCTAACAAGGCCTGCTGTATGTCCTCTGTCAACAGCAGCTTGATATGTTTCTTGAGCTATTTTCTTCTCCTTCACTTGACCAACGTGTGTCTTGTTCAGTACGGTTCTGAAGCAATGTAGATCGTTGATGATGGTTAGCAAGGGAATGGAACAGTACCAGTACATGGAGTGGGGGCGATGGTGTGGGGAGAGTGGAGGTGCAGTGGGTAAAACTACAATTGTTACATACAAAATACTTTTGTTTAAATATATTGTCACACATCTAGGTGTACCTATAATTCACAAAACCAATGTGTGATGCCCTTCGAGGCTCTGAAGGACTGAACGGTATTAACTTTTAGGTTTAACATGGAATAAATTACATGCAATACATGAGTAGTTCCTTCTCAAATAAAAGGAAGAGCAACATCTCAGACGCGTATAAATTGTGTATATTCTAAAAGGGAACGAGGGTTCAATGGATTTACAATAACATATTATTCTTGTACACTATATAACAATCAAACATGAAATAAACTTAACCATTTCTAGTAGGAGTTAAGATAAAAAGGGAAAATGATGTAAAAGAAAGGAAATTAAATTAAATGAGGGAACACCAGCTGGCACAATTAATTGCCTGTTTGCACGATGAACAGTCTGGAGGATGTGGAATTTAAGGATTATTTGCCGCAATGACCTCTCGCAAAGGTTAGCGAACTGCCGAAGGGCACAGACGAGATAGATAATTTGAATCAAGAACATCGAGGCACCTTTAGTGCATCCAGAGAGGCCTCTACTGCCGCTGGAACCTCAGTTCGAAGCAGATCATGATGCTTCCTCGCATAGCGGGATACAGGTGAGCACCCTGTTCTATATTCCTTCAAACAGCAGGTCCCAAAAAGCTGTGGGGAAACCAGCTTTTTGTTTGTCTTTCTACCTGTCTGGCTCGCTGTCAGTCTGAGTTCTTTCACGCTCTCAACCACTGTACATCCTACACCGCTCAACCAAATGGAGGATCTTTTAACAACTTCTTCCTCTTCTTCTTCTGTGATGACCACAATTATTCCCATATTATTGTGGGGTTGTGAGAGTTTTGGCCCAAGTCTTTCATGAACTGGCTGACAGTTGATTAAGGTTAAGGTAGAACTTGTAATTTGTTCATGGTGCTGGCGATAGCTCGCCTACTCTATGCGAAAAATACCGTGGGATCTATAACATCCACCAACTAATGCCACCAGATGGGATGCCCAGTTTAACGCCTTGCATTGATGAATAACCCTGCCTATGAAACACTGTTTATAGCTGGGCCGAGATTTGAATCCAGGTGAGACAGCTTAGAGGAGAGTGTGTGTACCTCTCGAGGGCCTTTCATGCACATTTTTTTTTTTATTAACCCCTGTAATTGGTGGGGCTAAGAATTACTTTACCCCACTGATTACCCAGGGTTAAGTTTCTTTTCACACCTCATTTATGGAAAGTGGGATAGCACTGCAATTTGCTGGGGCTAAGGTAGCCATGCTCAGAAACAGGATTAGCACTGCAACTGTGGTGATATTCCTAGAAATTATCTGAAAAGTGGGGCTAAGCTCTGACATGTAACAGTTTCCTTAGTCCCAGGCTATCAATCTCTCCATCCATCCATTGGGACCATACTCTGTGCAAAGTGTTGCTGCTGCCCAAGCAGTCTCCTGGGCTATTGAGCACAATCCTGGATAGGTCGCCACTCCAACACAGAATTCCAGCAAGCTGGTACTAATTTTGTCTGCATGTATGACTGCTTTTTTACCGCGATACATTCGGTCATTACTTATCCAATCTCAACCGAAATTGACAAGAGGACTAAGGGCCACACAATGGAGGTTTGTAGCGACTTCATTTGCCCCAATTCCCAAAGGAGTTTTCTGCCTTTGGTGAAATCTGTGTTAAGGTGTATGTCCGTGTTAAGGTAGCTAATCATTTCATTTTTCCACGACCGCTTCAAATAACAAACATAATAGAAACACCAACGATAACAGCATAATATTAATGTTATTACAAAACAATATTAATATTACTTATATCCCCTCTCCCAAAGGGGTTTTTACTCCTTAGACAAATGTCGTGTTAATATGTACAAATGACTTATCGTGGCATATCATGGGGCAAACCTACCAGAAGTAAAAAACATAAACCACAAACATGTATGATTATCTTTTAAAACAGTCACTACTACTGTTTAAAACTAAACTGAAAGAAATTTGAAGGAAACCCGACATCCTTGAGGCATTCTATGCTTATCAGCTTGTCGCACGGACGAACAGACCTGAGCTTAGATCTACTGTTATCAATATAACAGTAGATGATGTAAAAGAAGAGGAGAATAACCCTAGAGAGGAGAATAACCTGACCCTTCCTGGTGCTCCCGAAGTGAGTTCAGTTTCAGTTTCAGTTTACTTTTTTTTCTACACTTAACTTGATCAAACAAATACAAGAAAACACATAAAAACAGTGGAGGAACCCGAAAGAAAAGCAGGGCTTGCTACTTGTACATTACTACTTGTATGAAAACGCACGTTACTTGTACGTTACTCATAAGTCACAACACGTCAAGGTAATGGTTAGCGTCAGTGTTCCAGACTCCCTGTTTTTTTTTTTCTTCGGTAGGACGGCGATGTTGACACTTTGATTTCTAGTGCGGTTATAATATCATATAATTAATAGGCTGCCGCTCAACGATTTAAATCATAACCACACTAGAAATCGAAGTGTCAACATCATCGTCATACCGAAGTAAAAAACAGCAAAAAATAACAGGGAGTCTGGAACACTGACACGAACCATTACCTCGACGTGTTTCGACTTATGAGTAACGTACAAGTAACGCGTGTTGACGTGTGTCAACGATCGCATATAATAGCGTGCCTACAACTTATGCCAGCGTATGCGGAACGTGTCATACGTCGAGAAATTTTCAACATGTTGAAAATTTCTCGACGTACTCGGCGTATGACGATGTATGCCAGAAAACTACGACGTATGCCAGCGTGCTCTTAACGTATACAAAACTTACCCATAATGTATTCGACGTGTGCCAGCTTGGTTCGGCAAATTTTTCATACGTCGGCATACGCTGGCTGAAACGTCAAGGTGTGACAGCGGCTTCACACTTCGATGTCTAGTGCAGTTATGATTTGAATCGTTGAGCCGCAGCCTATGAATAGCCTACGACATGTGATCATCAGCGATACGCTTCCGTGCTATGCATAAGTTAGACTATCGTTGGGCATAGGTTGTGAACGCCGACAACACGCTCAGCATTCGTTGGTATAAGTTATCTATATGTGATTAAAACGTTCTGTGTACGTTACTAATACGTTATGCATACGTCCAACATGTTATTATACGCCCAAAACGTTAAAAAAAACATCAATAGTTCAGCGTACGCCAGCGTTTTACATACATTTTGAGACCTTGCCATACGCTGGCTAAAACGTCAAGGTGTGACAGCCCCTTTAGCATCCCAAAATCACTCATTACTCATTTATTATTTGTGATTACTATATCAATTTCAATTGATTATATACTTTCCAATAATAAGCTTTTCAGCTTGTGTTTAAAGCTATGAGTTTGCTTCAGGCTCACTTCCAGTGAATTCCATAATTTGGGTCGAGTATAAATCATAGTTTTGTTTGCAAAGGAAGGTCTTGTTTGTTGTAAATTGTACATATTAGCTTGTCTTGTTGAGTAATTATGAATGACTTTATTTTTCACAAAAGTCTGAGCAAGTTTCAGATCCGAAGTAAAAAATGTATTTTTCCTCCATTTTGAGAACCTTTTTTTTTCAAATTGAAATTCTTCCTAAACAAGGCTGAGAGCCACGAAATGTGAAGGGCTACAGAGAAAAAGAAGAAGCAAAAAAAAAAAAAATGGCAAAACCTTCACCTTGTCCTGAAACAAGGAAACCTCTTCACAGGACCACAGTGCCAGAGGGGGTAACTAATAAATTGTCCCAAGGTGGGTGGGAGGATTCATACATTTCTCAACACAATTATGTTTTTGAGTTTGTGCCCATACAAAACTGCTCTCTCTTCTCATGTAAACACATTCACATGTCCGGCATTCGCAGTTTCGCCTTTTACTGCATGTGGAAACATTCGCTGGTTCGGTAATAGCTTAATGCAATTGTGATTTTGAGTTTCCACCTGAACGACACTGATCTTTCTGCCAAAGGTGGAAACAAGATCTATCAATAAGTTTTGCAGTAAATTAAATTGTCCTCATGTAGACAAATTAGGGGGTTTGGCATTCGCCATTTCCGCATTGTCTGTATCCGTGTATAAACTTTTCCGTCAACATTATACTACGTTTGCTACAGCCTTTTTACTATTTTCTGTAAAAACCCATTTCCTTCATCATGGCACATAAGAGCCAATCCCCCATCCCAAGCCAACACCATCACCATCGTCATTGTTATCAGCTTCATCAACATCATTAAAGGTACATTGATTTTACACAAGACTACTCCCACAGTTTTGGGGCCAGCCCCACCAATTTTCTCTGCAGCAGCTTTTGGGGTCACTGCACGTGTCCAAAAGTCGGTGGGAGTTTTCATAAAATTTCATAAAACAATTTTTTCGAGATTTTGGGCTCCCACCCATGCATAGTATAAAAATAATTTATTGAGGAAAATAATATTTTCATTTATTTGAGACGAATACTTCGACAAATGGATTTACATAAAGTAACCGTATACATTTTCCACATCAAATTTTCATCAATCAAGAGTCCAAATTTTTTTTTGGAATGAACCCTCAATATACGAGTATTGTCAAATAAAAAAGGTCCAGGAAGAACTGAGACCGACCAAGTTGCTAAAAAACAAAATTTGTTTTCTTTATGGTTAATGACAATGTATTTGCCTTTTACCATTCAGAAACATGCTGAAGTTATACAGCGTGTTCCAAAAGTCACCTAGGGATTTAGAAATTAAATATCATTTCTGTTTTTTAGTAATCTGTTTTTCTTTTCCTTTCAGAATTTTGAGTAACATTTGGAAATTACCCATGGAAAAATTCACAATTGAACAAAGAACCAAAATCGTGGAATTTTATTTTAAATTTCGTCGATCAATTATTTTCACCCAAAGAGCATGGACACCGAATAATTTCGCGAAATTCAGAAATTTCTTGCCCATCACGTTCTCCTGATTTGACGCCTCCTGATTATTTTCTTTGGGGTTACCTAAAGGAGCGTGTATACATCAATAAGCCTCATACAATTCAGCAGCTCAAGGACAACATCTGTGCAGAAGGGCTGCAGCCAGGGCCGGATTTACTTGCTTGTGGGCCCGAGACCAAACCTTATCAGTGCCCCCCCCCAAAAAAATTTATATATATATATATATATATATATATATATATATATATATATATGTATGTATCGTAATATTGTAATGTAAAAAAAAATAATTACAACATAATGTAACACATCAATAATTTTTAATCAAATTAATTCCATATCAAGTACATCAAAGTACATCAAAGCAAATCAAGTTCCATATCATGTACATCTTACACATAGGAATAATGGAAAAATACAATGAAACTGAAGCATATTAAATTTTAAAATGTACTTTTATATTTTTCGTTACCTTATTTTATTTTATTAATTTTACTATAGGGCCTACTAGCCTACTCCTTGGCCGATCAGATAACCCACAAGTCCCCGGTGGGCCCCCAGTTACTGGTGGGCCCTTGGCCAATGGCCTATGTTGCCTATTGGAAAATCTGGCCCTGGCTGCAGCCAGAGTTATTGTTCACTGTTATGGGAAATGCTGTCGAAAGAGCCCGTCTCTGCGAAGCCGAAAATAGAGGACATCTAAGCTGCATCATTTTTCATAAATAAAGCAATTTTATCTTTTCCTTTCAGAATTTTGATTAACATTTGGAAATTACCCATGGAAAAATTCACAAGTGAACAAAACCAAAATCGTGGAATTTTATTTTAAATTTCGTCGATCAATTATTTTCACCCAAAGAGCACGGACACCGAATAATTTCGCGAAATTCAGAAATTTCTTGACCATCACGTTCTCCTGATTTGACGCTTCCCAATTATTTTCTTTGGGATTACCTAAAGGAGCATGTTTGCATCAATAAGCCCCATACAATTCAGCAGCTCAAGGACAACATCTGTGCAGAAATTTGAGGGCTGCAGCCAGAGTTATTGTCCACTTCTTTGGAAAATGCTGTCGAAAGAGCTCGTCTCTGTGAAGCCGAAAATGGAGAACATCTAAGCTGCATCATTTCTGATAAATAAAGCAATTTTATCTCCATTTTGTAAATTTTCTTTTGGTATAAAAATAATCATAAATTATTAAAAAACAGAAATGTTATTTGATTTCTAAATCCCGAGGTGACTTTTGGGATACCATGTTTTTTGAGAGTATCCAATAATATATTAACATTACGATGAGAAAAGAAAAGGCGAGAATCATCAGCAAATCGGGTGAAGGAGAGTACATCAGAGGTTTTATGAAAATCATTCATATATATATATATATATATATATATATATATATATATATATATATATATATATATATATATATATATATATATATATATATATATATATATATATATATATATATGGTATTCATAGAATACTCACCCGGTGTAGTCTTAAGAAGGAATTGGTGCGAGCCAACTTTTCTGGTGGCAAATTTGTAATTGCATCTTTTCTACACTTCTGAAGTAAATGTGTACAAATTATACTTTATAGTGTGGCGGCTTAGCCCAAATATTCAAAAGAATTGTGCATTTTGTGATACAAGCACCAAATTTGGCACAAATGTACATAAATATGTTGCGAACATTTTCAGATATTGGGCCACTTGAAATTCTCTCTTTATGTCCGCCATATTGGATTTCAAAATGGCTGCCACTTGAAATCTACATTTGCTATTATCTCTGGACGTAATGCAGCTATTGACTTGATTCTGGTATCTAAATGTATGTTTTTGGGGGCAAGGAATCCAATGGTACCATTTTCAACTTAATATTATCTATCACAGTCTGTTATATAATTTTATTTGGAAATTATCTAGGCAAATATTTGATTCAACACAATGCTTTGAAAAGAATGTCTTAGTTCTGTAAATATAAATAAAAAAACTATAACTCTATAAGCTTTTTTCGGAGAAATGACCTAAAAATCGGTTTAAATTTAGCAATTTTCATTTTCTCGGGGACAACACCATTACATAAGAGTGAATTTATGGTGAATAGTAATGGTTCAATAATTTCAGGTAATTTCAGGTAATCTTCAATAATTTCAAGAGGACATTACTTATTCCATCATTCTCTGCACTCTTTACTTTTTAAGACTTTCAATAATGTGTATTATTTCGAGTTCATGAGTCGGAGTAAAAAATAATTAATTCAAATTAGTGGGTGTACAAGTAACAGATATTCTCATGCTTAATGCCCCACAGGCCTACATTATATAAAGTGCCTGCCTGGCCTGATTGCATAAAGCTTCAAATTAGCACCTGTTATTAATAGTTAAACAATTATTATAATTATAACATGAACACATAGACGAGCACAAGTACCAGGAAGACACTTTAGAGATTGATAACGAAGATATTGATTTTCATAAGAATATTAACTGTTCAAAGAAGGAAACTCACACAGAGAAGTTTGAGATGAAGGCAGACTCAGGCAGGATGACCGTGAAAAAAATCTCCTTGGAGGCAGTTTCAGGGTTCTTTACAATGCTGTTCACTTGAGTTACAGCATAGCGGGAGATGATCTTGGACAGCACTGAGAGCTCGTGTATCTCTGCGTTCTGGTACATAAGTTTTCCCATGAATAGTCATATAAGGTGAACAGGTAAATTTATCCTCATTGGGGTGCTAATTAGGCTTTGAGATGTCTCAACATATACAATGAGAGCTGTTTGTGTGTATCGCCATTTTTCACAGAGATAGCTGAATGCATCTTCATCAAACTTTCAGAGGTTCATCAGTGAGTGCCAAAGAGTGTTTTAGGCAAAAAAAAAATAATAATAATAATAATGTGTGGCGAGTCATGTCAAAAACAGTCAAAAACGGCAAGTCAAAAACAAAAAAAACCAAAAATTGAATGATTAGAAAAAAAATATTGGATTTTTTTATCGCTCTATAGCGCCTAAGCCTTTGTAGCTACTGCATGTGGAAGGAAATATTAAATGATCCCCGATCCCGACATATATTATGTATATATATATATATATATATATATATATATATATATATATATATATATATATATATATATATATGTATATATATATGGTCGGGTGGGAAGACCACTAGGTAGGGGAAGCTTTGTCAATTCCCACCAGACTCCCTGGAATTGTAGGCTGTTGCACACGGATAATTCCGTGATGTGGCGGGTCGCTTAACCGACTGTGGATGCCAATAACCCAACCGCGTGACCTCGGGTCCTCCCGTCTATGGGTTAATTGGGTTACCTAATTAATCATGTGGTTTAATTACCGGGGAACCACGCCCTCGATAAGCCTTGTCCGAACCGGATCACTCGACCGGATCGGATCACTTTTCCGGATCGGATGCAGCCAAGCGACACTGCGAAGGACGTACCGGCTAAAAGGAACGGATCGTTAGGAATAAAGTCCCGGCTAGAGTAGGATTCGGACCATGCTGGACCAATGGGAGAAAAGACAAAAAAGAGCAGGGAACATTCCTAATGATAATTATTTATTAACAAGCAAGCGAGGAAAGGTATGTGGCACAGTGAAGATTTATTGGGGTATGCAAGGTAGGGATCGGGGAGAGAGGTGTGGTGCCACAATAATACAAGCAACTTACAAAAGCAGACGCAGAGCAGACTTAACGCGAAATTAATAACAGTAACAACAATAATGATCTTCTACAGACTTACTGAACAAACAGGCGCCAGCACACTCAGATATCGTAGCTTTCCTTCCAGAACACCCAAATTCCACGTGTAAGTGGTTTGGTTCAGTTTAACGTGTTGACATCTTCTTTTAAGGCATGATACATTGAGTGGTTTCTTTGAGTTAAGTCTTCTATTCAACATCTCTTCTGTTTTAAGATTAGGAGTATATTCACTAATCTACCAACTCATTTCATCAATTACAAATTTATTCTGATCACCAAAAGCACTACCAACACCATAAAGTAATCTATTTTCATTATCATTCCTTTGTAGTTGAAATCTAATTTTAAGACCATGCAGAACTTTATCATGATCACAGAATCCAAATATACCTTTAAGTGGAACTGCCACAGTAAAACTATTACCTGCTTTTGTATCATCGTTATACATTCCTTTCCTTTGACTATATCCAGGGTCTGTGTTTGTTCCCGTTGACATATCAGGAATAAAACCTTCGACAGCCCCCTTTCCCATTCTATCACCGAATTAATCTAGTGTAAATTTCATCATTTCAGATACAGCAGAGACATAATCAACTGCTTCAACTTCTTGTGTTCCAATGTACAAACGAACACTATCAAACATTTTCCAGAGGAAATCATTTACGAGTGTAGCGTTTGTGTTATTCCCAGCCTTAGTGAATGTAAATTTACACAACAAGAAACTTTCGGATAGATTCAAATAAGTTTGTTGATTATTTATTTCAAAACTTTTTGTACCATTTGCATTCCAGTCTGTTCCAGTTATTGCATTTACCTTTAAGTAATCTTCTTTTTTAGTGGAGTTTGAGATACAATGGTATCATCCAAATCATAGATACTATCAATTGCTTCCATACTTGTATTTATTTTGGAAAAAAGATGTCAAAACTTTGGAAACCCTGACCCAAGTATTTGAATTATTTTCTGTCATTCTTGGGGAGACAGCTGAGTTTTGCCTTTTTTAATTTATTTTATTGCTTGTAATTTATGAGATTCCTTTTGGGCATCTTTTATACTCTTTATAGCACCTGATACATTTCTCACAGCAGAAGCAGTTGAACCAATTAGGTCTTTATGTTGAAGAATAGTTGAACCGATACCCATGAGAGTATCAATTATCCCATCTCTAAATTGATGTCCGACACCCCTTTGTCTTTTACGTTTATAGTATCCTCTACTAAGATACATACTTCACCCTTTTAGTCTGGGAAAGGAACATCCCATCCCCTGTAATTCTTTTATATTTTCCCAACTCGTGTTTCCTCACAATAACCATCGTATTTATTTATTGGAAAACTTCACGTAGGTGAATTCTGATGGATATAATTTCTCCATTAAAAGAAATCATACGTTTATCTTGGTCGGTTATCCTAAAATTTACTCTCTATATGGTTTTTCCTGACACAAGGAGATAAACCAGATTTTTGGGTTCCATATTGAATTTATAACCAATTGGGGTTGAGTATGCGCTGAATGAAAATATTGTATTTGTTCTTATTCCATCATTATAAGCACCATCAATCAAATCACAGTGAATTAATACGGAATTTATTCCTGAGGATATTTGAATGACATTATCACTGTAAAACATCCCATTAGTTTCAATTTTTTTTGAGGAGAAACCCAATAACTCTCTAAATGAATTATCAATTGTGAAATCAACCTTGTAGTTATTTTTAAGTTTAATTGTTGATTTTGAAGTATGTTTTTGAATATCTATAACAATATTTTTTGGTTCATCACCCTGTTCTTTCATAAGACGAACAATTTCAGAAGATATTTGAGAAATCTCATATGCTCCGGGTGAAACTGTTATCGTTTTGTATCCACTTCCCGGATTATAACTAAACTTGTCATTTTTCTAGGTTATATGAAATAAGGTATTATAAATTTCCATGGACAATAAAGACGCCTCATATTCTTTTGCTGTGTTAAGTTGTAGTGGGTATGGGAATGAAGATGTGTGGTCGCCTGTTGTGAAATTAAAACTAAGGATTCTGCTTCTCATCTTATTTAGTATGAGATAAAATGTCTTTGTATTGGTATTTATTAATTATTTTCATGTTCATCAACTGGTTTAAAATGGCTGATGCTTCATTCAAACAATTGTTATTTCCAGCCTTCTTACTACCTAACAAAAATAACAGTCTATTTACTAATTGTGATGGGTCATTTGGAAGAAAACTAACACCTAAACCAAGGATACTTAAAGCCTGAATAATGTGTTTCTCCTTCTCATTCTTCCTACTTTTACCAGAAAGACAAACCCTATAATTAACAGAGTCCAGCAGATCAATATATACTCTATCATCATTATTTTTCATATCCAATGGTTTATCAAAATACTTTGATTCATCCCTCACAGTTGAACCTTGTCTTCCATCTTTTGTGAGAAGAAACATTAATCTCGGAGTGAGTTTAACAGCAGGTTGAGCAGAACGCAAGAACCTTAATTCATCATTAAATATCAATACCTTTTCTTGAACAAGATGAAATATTGCTGGTTGTTCTGTTGGAATGAGTCCTGCTTTGGTTTTTGAATCCGCTAAATATTGAATAATGAATTGTTTTGGAGAGCATTCACAATATAATCAGGGGGTTGATTAATCTCTTCCAGTTGTTGAAATAATCCTTCATCATCATATTCTAATTCTCCTATATGCTCTAATTCTTCCTCCGTCATTTGACTGAAATCTTTTAACATTTGAAGTTTTTTAGGAGTATATTCTATTGTGGTAACTGTGGAAACATCTATAATTTTTTCTTGGAAAGTTTTTAAAAGTGGTTTAAAAAATTTCTCTTATTTTCTTTCAAATGCTTCTTCACCCGTTAGTTTCTGTCTGCGTTTCTTCTTTATGTCTTCCTGTTGTTTTACAACTTCTTGATGTTCCCTAAATCTTCTTGCTCTTTCTTTCGCATCCATTTATTTATTGGAAAATTTAATTTAATGAATTGTAAAGATCAACCGGGAAATTTTCCTTTTCTTTATCATCCAAGTAGATGTGTTCAAAGAAACCTTTTTCTTGAAATATTTCATCAAATTCTTTATTAATATTAATACGAGTTGTAATTTCTTCTTCACTAATACTTGCATCTCTGCTTTTCATAAGTTTGCGTTGAGTTTCTTCATCAACATCAAGACCGAATGATAAAATCTTAACCCCGCTCAGATGTTTAATAATTTGTCTCATTATCAGTTATCAGAGAACCACCTCACCGCCGTCGAGTCTGGCATTTCACTCAAGCCGACTGGCAGGGTCTCCGAGCAGCCATCAAACTTACAGACTGGTCTCCTATCACTACTTTCTCAAACATCAACTCATCCTGGGAATTCTTTCAAAGAAACTTGCTCTCCCTCATGCACAGATTTATCCCCTCTCGTGTTCAGTTGTCTTACCCTTCCTCCCGCCCTTGGTTTACTGAAGCTTGTGGCGAGGCAGTTGTCCTGAAACAACTTGCCTTTGCCTCATGGAAAGCAAACCCAACTGAGGGCAATCTCAGTTCTTTCCACAAAGCTCGGAACAAGTGTGTAGCTACCCTCAGGAGAGCCAGAAAACAACATCTTTCTCATCTCAAGTCTGAACTCTCAAACCTCTCTCCCTCCTCAAAATCCTGGTGGCGTTTAATCAAATCTGTTTCTGGTGTATGTTCCCCCTCCATCCCCTCCCTTACCTCAAATGGCTGCACTGCTGATTCCACACGTGATAAAGGTGAATGTCTAAACTCGGTGTTTGCAGCTAAATCTTGTGTCCCAAACCCATCACTATCTCTACCCACTTTACCCAGTCGCACCCAACTGTCCCTGGACTCTGTGTCCTTTTCTCCTGACAAGGTGGAGAGCTTGCTTTCAAACCTCGAGTCAGATTCTGCAACCGGTCCAGACGGCATCAGCCCACGTGTCCTCAAAGCCTGCTCTTCTGCTCTTGCTCACCCTCTCTCTGTTCTATTCACCCTCTCATTTTCCCAAGGTCATCTGCCATCTGCTTGGAAATCTGCTAACATCACTGCCCTGCATAAAAAGGTGCAAAAACAGATCCCTGTAACTATAGACCAATCAGCCTTCTCCCAATCATCAGCAAGGTTATGGAATCCATCATCGCTTCAGACATGAAATCCTTCCTCTTCTCCAATGGCTTGATTTCCAATCATCAATTTGGTTTCAGACCAGGTCACTCTACCCTAGATATGCTGCTACTGCTCTCCCATCAATGGATGGAGGTCCTCAATGCCAGACAGGAAATCCGAGCCGTATCCCTGGACATATCACGTGCTTTTGACACAGTCTGGCACCCTGCCCTACTCACCAAACTCTCTTCCCATGGTATTCAAGGCCATCTCCACTCATGGCTCGCAGACTTCCTCTCCTGTCGCAGTCAACGTGTGGCCCTAAATGGAGTTCTTTCATCCCCTCTTCCTGTGCAGGCTGGAGTTCCTCAAGGTAGCGTTCTGGGCCCTGTTCTTTTTCTGGTTTTCATCAATGATCTCTCGGACTCTCTGGAAAATCCTCTATTTCTCTTTGCCGATGACTCCACCCTCTGCCTTACCATCTGTCATCCCTCAGACCGGCAAGCAGCAGCTTCTTCGCTCACTGCAGATCTGGATAAAATCACAAACTGGTCCAACACGTGGAACATGTCTTTCAATCCAGACAAATCTCACACTCTCACTATGTCTCTTCGAAAGGACCGTTTACAAAACCCCCCATCCACTTTCTCAACAATCCTCTGGAAGAAGTCTTTTCTTTCAAGCTTCTGGGTCTCACTATCTGCCATGACCTTTCCTGGGAAAGTCACATTTCCAACCTTGCCTCAAAAGCCAGTCGCCGACTGGGAATCCTCCGTCGTGCAAAGTCCTTCCTCGGCCCTCTTGAGCTCCTGACCACTTACAAAGCTTTTGTCCGTAGCCTGATGGAGTACTGCTCTCCCCTCTGGGCTGGTGCTCCTGCCTCCCACCTTTCTCGACTTCACGCTGTCGAAACCAGGGCTTTTAAGATCATTGGCATCTCCCGCAATGAAGCTGAGTCTTTGGGCCTCTCACTCAATCACCGCAGGTTGGTCGGTGGTCTTTCTGTCTTCTACCGACTCCTCTCCAGCCTTGCCCCCTGCTCTCTCTGTGATTTGTCCCAACCACATTTCCACAGGGCGCTCAAGGTCCGCCAACAACCCCCTTCTGGTAAAACTACCAAAATCACGAATCACTGCTCATCTTCACTCTTTCATTCCTCTTTTTCCCGCCTTTGGAATAAACTTCCTCACTCTATTCTTTCCCATTCTTCCCTCCAGGCTTTCAAAACAGCTGTTCACCACCACCTCTTATCTTCCCCCATCCAAATCCTCGATCTTTTCTACCCCCGATAATCCACCCAAGCCCACTTCCTTCAATTCTCCTGCTTTCCTTCCTGAAAGTCCCTTTAATGTCCATCTTCCCCTCACCATGTTCCCCGTCCCATCCCCATCCCTCTCCCTTCCACAGTTCACCTGTGTCTGTTCCCCAATGTTTTGTCCCTTCCACTCCCGCCCCTCTTGTCTCATGCCTCCTTGCTGTGAGTTGTGTGTTAGCTCTCATACGAGCCTCGACCAATGTATACAAAAAAAAAAAAAAAAAAATTCCTTCTGGATTAGTTTCTAATATCCCAAGACCACCAGATTTTAGTTTCTTTTACTCACTCTTACAATGTGAATATTTTGTTGTACCAAGAGAAACCTCCTCAAATATTTGACCTTCATTCCTCAATCGCATATGTTCCTCCACTGAAATATCGTGATAATCTTCACCTTTTACTTCTCCAGGTCTTATTGCTCTAGTTTTTGTTGATACAATGCGTATCACGGGGTGTTTTTAAAGTAAATTTACAATATTCTCATTTGTACTATACAAGAACCTTGATTTATGAAAGTTTTTTTTCCAGAAGCAGATTTACCCAAAAGATTTATAATAATAGTTGTCATTTATATATGTAATTGTTTATAAAACAAAAAATATATCCCTTAATATCTCATCTTGTTTCACAACAATATATTTATATTTTTCAGTCGTGTGCTTCATGTAATCCCCACATTCCTTTTTACTACATAATGTTGAAGAATTATCTCTCCAAAAATTGTTTATATCTATTGAATTTAACTTGAATAAAATAAAAGTATTAGCGTTGTTTACGATGGAACGACGAGGAAGTTGAAAGTATGATTGACTAAGATAAATACAATTACAAGAAGAATGTCTCCCTCTTGTGTAGTAGCTGTCCATTACCATTTGGTTTCTCTCAATAACACAATCATCAAAGATAACGAGGTTCTTTTTTGATTTATCCCAATCTTGGGGAGACAGTATATCATCCATATTATCACTAAGAATACAAGTTATCCGTTTTGATTTATTTTTATATCTCTGCGTATCACAAATTAGTTGTATTATATCTTCAATGTTGTAATCATTTCGTTTGTTTTGAAGTTTAAATAAACCTATTATATATATTTTTTGAAGACCTTGTTAAAGCATTAAAACCTTGTGAGAGTAGTTGATACTCAGGTTGAAAACTCGACTTTGTGAAAATTATTAAATTTTCATTATCTAAAAAGTTGGGAGTCAGGAGCATCTTTAAAAGTAAGCAGGTTTTTCCACATCCGCTTGAACCAATTATGAGACATCTTAATGAATTTGGAAGATTTTTATGATTGTTAAATTTTAACTTATTTTCCCAAATGGGTAAAAAATCATTCATTTATATATTTGGAAAACAGGTTATTTAACTTATTATTGGCTTTTTTAGGAACTCTATATTTTAACCTAAATTCGGGTTTAATTTCAAGATGATCCATTATTTTATTTATGCAATATCTTGTGTTGATATTTCCCTGAAAATGACAATCGTGAATAATATATAACAACAATCCTTTGAACATTTCTCTAATACTTTCAGTTTCTTCCCTTGTAAGGAAAGGTGTGTTATCACCCTCATACTTTACATTCATTTATCTAATCAATCTTGCAAAGTAATTCATTTTTTGTGTAAATCTAAAAGAATCATTTTCCTTTTTATATGTTTTATTATCATTAATTAGAAGATAATCACAGAATTTACATTGTTTATAGGCTTTTGACTCTGTTTAATCCCATTCTATCACATGCAGGACAATTCTCAAATTTGTCATATGGAGAATCAGGGAATTCAAGAGGCTCAAAATCTCATGAGTTATTCATGTTATATATTATTTCCGAGTTTGTGGTTTTGTGTCGCGCTATCTCTCACTTTGTTCTGCACTCGAGTAACATGATATTCGGCTTACTTTATCTCAAAGACCATATGAGGTGCATGGTACAAAAAAAGTAAATAAAATGGTTCTAAAACAGTGAAATCGTATTCCACTTACTGCATTAAAGTAAAATTACCACTGATTCTCTGCATTAGTTCCTTTCTCAAACACACCCACCCCAACATGTCGCGCAGAGCACCGGTTATGCTAGTATTTATAAAGTACAACTTTACTTAAACTGAAATTCATCTTCGGTATCATCTTCAGTACTTTCACAATCATCTATAAAACTACTTTCATAACTATCGTTTGAACACAAACTCTCAGTATCATAACTGTCGTTTGAACATAAACTCTCGGTATCATAATCACTCTCATAATCTTCAAAATCTTCAGTTGAATAATGACTCATATTTAAATATTAGAAAAAACATTACCATCGATATCTATATACTTTTTTTCATGAACAGATTCAACTACGACATTTTTTTATATTAAAGGTAATTAAAAAAAAATTATCCACGTGCGGGACTGGCAGGAGTGACAGTCATCTCTGCGAGAAAATATATAGCCTCCTGAAGGTAGGGCAGTTTTTTCAAACTTTGAAGTCACGTGACGCGAAAACGAAAGTGAATATCGAAAATCCGGCCTGACTAAATTTAGACATTGTCCCATAGATTTATATGTCACAATCAAATTCAAGATCGCTTGAGAAATGTAGGAGGAGATAGATTTTGAAATTCGTCATTTTCGCATTTTTTGCCAAATTTGAAGTCACGTAACACGAAAACGAAAGTGAATATTGAAAATCCGGCCCGACCAAATTTAGATATTGTCCCATAGATTCATATGCCACAATCAAATTCAAGATCACTTGAGAAATGTAGGAGGAGATAGATTTTGAAAATCGTCATTTTCGCATGAAAAGCGTCATTTTCGCATTTTTTTGCCAACTTTGAAGTCACGTAACATGAAAACGAAAGTGAATATCGAAAATCCGGCCTGACCAAATTTATATATTTTCCGATAGATTCATATGCCACAATCAAATTCAAGATCGCTTGATAAATGGCGGAGGAGATAGAATTTGAAAATCGTCATTTTCGCAACTTCAAAGGCCTCGTGACCTTGACCTTGACCTTCGGTGACCTTGAAAGTCATACCATCGTGTACGTCTCATCGACCTCTATCAGGATCATTAATGACCAGATCTCCCACTTCAACTTCATTGTGAACGAACGGACAGATCGTCACCTCTCCTATCAACACCAATATTATTAGGTTATGCTCGAAGAGATGACCTAATGATCCTTAACTACTATTGAACGAAATGACATTTCACCTGATATATTAATATCCTTTATTTCATCAGGATTTATATCTTTAGGGTTGTTGAAAAAAAATACAAATTTCTCCTTGCATATTACAGATGGTCTTATCTTTTCTTTCTAAAGTTTCATCCATAAGGTTTTTATTTTAAGATACTTTTTCTTGTTTCATTGCTTTTTCTAGTTTTGAATATATTACCAGAAGGAGAGGAGAAACTTTTGTTAGAGATACTTTAATTGATGTTCTTCCAGATATACTAAAAGCCCTTCCACTGAAGGAAATTGAAGAACTCATATTATTCACCATAATTGTTTTTATCCAAATAGATGTTATATTTATCTTTGTTCAACTTTACATCCTTGACATATTTCTCAGTATCTTTAACAAATGAAGAGATTGCTTGAAACTTGTCTTTTGTGTCTTGATACATTGTATTTATTAAGTGAAAAAAGTTGGAGGATAAAATGGTTTTAAGCACAGATTCACCTATAAATTAAATGAAATTTTCATCAAGAACATTTTATTTTAAGCAAAGTTTTATGATATACATATGGTGAATACAACATACTGCGATGTTTGTAATCACGAATATAAATATTATAAAAAAACACCTTCAAACCAACAAACACACATTCAATCTTTTCAGACAAATATCTCCACTGAACCAAGAAACAAAACATTGTGATAGATGTGATAATCATGTTGTTGTCGATTTCCCGCCCCTCAGCGTGTGAAAGACCGCGTCGAACCAATAACAGCGTGGCTCAACTGGCAGGAACTCCCCCTCTGCCGAACTCTAACCATGGCACCCCAGGCCCGCAGGCTGCCTCTGAGCCTAGCTGCTCCCTACAACGCGGGGGGTTGCCCTCTCTGGCATTTCCCCCATCCGATGCCCACGTGATGTGTTGATGCCCCGGGTCTCTTTCCGAGGGTCGCCCGTGCCCACTAAACTGCCCCCGTGGCATTCTGGCGCTATGGGTCCCGTTTCCGATGGGTCGCTCGTGCCCACTACACTATCCCGGCCCTTGGCCGACTCTTGGGCCCTTGGCCGACTCTGGCCGACTAGTCCGGTGCCCGGGGTGCCCACTAAACAAATACTCAACTTTCCACAGCGACGCTCCCAGCCGGTCCATGAACTCTTGCACCCCTCCAAACGGGTTTCGTGCCTTCTCTCGACACCAACAACAAAATGACCCCCTGTTAGTAAATTTAAAAAACCCACGAGCTAACATTTAACTGACCCCGGGGTCACTTGGGTGGGAATCACTCCTCCCCCCAATCAGTCATTGCACCATGCATACCACATTCACTCCACTCACACACTTGGGCCCACTGTCCCACGCTCATTCCTCACACACTTTCCATTTCGCAACTCACACCAACACTCTACACTGCCATTCTTCCTAATTAAATCCCCCAACTAACTTCGGCTCCTTCGTCATCCCTTATTCTCTTGCACGTTCCATTTACTTTACATAGCTAAGCTACGTCCCGTCTCCACATTTCCAGTCTGTCCATGTCTCTGAAAATCCAAAAAAATCCCATTTCCTAAATCTGAACTAAAATCCCTCCAACTAATCCATTCCACGGGCTCCATGAGGAACAATTCACGTCCCCATGAAGCCGGTCTAATTATCGCTAACCCATCCTCCTAACTAGTAGTTCCTGTGCCCCCTAAGCAAGTGGTTCTTCCACCCCCTGCCTGGGGCTCGTGTCCACTCGAAGTGGGGAGGCTTGCTTTTCTCTCTTTTTTTTCTATGCGCCGACCAGCGCGGCAACTCGTAACCTGCGCTCTTTTCCGTGACGTCATGGCCGCTGCTCGCGCTTTGCGCACCTCGTCCCTTCTTGGACGGTAACATCCGGCAGGGATTCCCTTCTGCCAGATTTCAACCATGCAGCCACGACGTCACTGCGCATCCCAAAGCAAGCCCCGCATTCAAGGGGTTCCCCACGCGAACACATGTGCTCTGCTCATCGGAGCTTTACAATCATGCTCGCGTGGAGAACCCGTCCTGTCCAAATCCATTATCCAGTCTACCTTCTGTCCATCCGCGGGATCGGCTAACATCCACCGCGTGCGTTTTCGGACCGGGTTTCACTCACGTAGCCGCGTACGTGGCGGCCTCGTGCGGAGCACAGCACGGACCCCGTGCCCGCTGCTGTGCAAACCCGGAACGGTGCTCAAAACAGCTACGGCCGCTACCCGGCTTTTGTCCCTCATCTGTCGCAGTCGTCGTCGCCATTCAACGCTCACACTCCTGCATACCACGACGCTCACACACCTCACCATTACACTAGGACATGCGGTTGCAGTCTCCCGCATGCTAACCGCCATCTCCCTCTCATACCGCCACCTCACACACGCGGTCTCTCTCACACATCGCCTTTCACTCACACACGGTTCTTCATCCACACCTCGTTTTTCACTCAAGCACTCCTTTTCACCCACACACACCATATTACTCACACACGCCAAAACACTTACACACACCGGGATGACCACGCTGGGGATATGCGCTACCTCAAGCGCTCCCGGGGTCTCCAAACCCCCCAAGCTCCACGTGCACCCGTTAACAGCACTCACCCCCTCTAACTCGCAAAGCTCGACAGGACTCACCTGGTCGCGATCCGCCTCTAGGGGGCACAGTCCCTTCCCTCGTTCCTGAAGGTCATCCTGCTGCTTGCATCGGGTCCCAACACATTCCACCAGCTCACGCCCATTGTCCTCCACTACCTCTACCTGTGTGTGCTCGTCAATTACCTGTAGTTTCTCCTCTACTTGTTTTATCTCAGTCACCTCGTTTATTATTTCCGTTTCTTCCTGGCTCCATTTTCCTTCCCATTTGAGTCGTTCTTCCTCTCTGAGCCCCTTTAGTTGTTCATTATCTTTTCGGAGCTTTTCCATCTCTGTGGACTCCATCTTTGCTCTCTCCTCGAGTTGATTAATTTCAAATTCATATCGTTTTTGCTTTCTACCCCACCGTCTCTCATGTTCTTCAATCTCCAATCTCATTGTTTCTTTCATTTTGTTGATCTCCCTTTCCTGTTTCATTCGTTCTTCTGTCACTATCTCCTCGTACTCCAACCTTGCTTTTTCTTTCAATTGGTCAACCTCAAATTCATGTTCTTTTTGTTTTCTATCCCACTGTCTCTCACGTTCTTCCTTCTCCAATCTCATCGTTTCCCTCAATTGTTTAATCTCCCTTTCCTGTTTCATTCCTTGTTCTGTCACTATTTCCTTGTACTCCAACCTTGTTTTTTCCTTTTGTTGTTCAGTTTCAAATTCATACTCTTTTTGCATTTTATTCCACTGTCTGTCTTGTTCCTTATTCTGCAATCTGGCCTTGGCTTCCAGCTGTTTGATCTGTTCAGTGTGGTTCCTTAACGTTTCATTCTCCGTTGTCTTTCTTTCCTCTTTTAACATCCTCAGTTCGTTTTGAAATCCCGTTTCTTTGTTTTGGTGTTTCAGTAACTCAGAAACTTTTTTTTCTAATTCCGTTCTCATCTCCACACCTCTATCACATTCTTTCTTCCTCATTTCATCCATTCCCTCACCGAATTCCTTGCTAATTTTGACCCAATTCTTTCCTCTTTTATACCTCCTGTTCCAGGCTTTCTCTTTTCTGGTTGCCTATTCTTACCTCTTCCTTCAGTAGTTCCAATTCCACATCGTGTTTCCGTTTTTCCTTTTCCAGCTTCATTTTCTATTCTTCTTCTAAGTTCTTTCTATCCTGGGAGTTACTAATTTGCTCCTCTTTTCTTTTCTTCAGTTCGCTCTCCACACTTCTTTTGCATGCTTGCTCTCTCCTTTAATTCGTTCTCTCACCGTTTTCTTTTAGTTTTCCCAGATATTTCTCTGTTTTGTGCCCGAAGCCCGCCAATGTCCGCCAGCCTCGCCTGCCATGATCACGTGGTTTCAATCGTTGGTTGGGAGCCCCGCCTCGTATCATGCCGTTCGCTGTGCCATTAATAGCAGCCCGCTCCTTGTTGCGCTGAGATGCGGCAGCGCCGCTATTTTGCGACTTCGAGTTTGTTTGCCGGCAAAGTTCACGCTCAGTGTATGAGGGTGAGTGCCCCCACTGATTGCAATTAGCGGTGGGGTTATAAAAGGAAGAACCGTCCAGGGCCATGGATCCTACATCAACACACATTCCTAAACCACCCTGCACCCATTCGCCTTGAACCGCCATCTTGCTTCGCGGAAATAATTTAAAGCTCGTATTTTGGTGGGAATCGAGGGTCGCTTTACACACCCCTGATCCGATTCCCGTTAATTTAGTCTGGAGGGGAATGAATTTGAATCTCACTCCTCGACACCAGTGTTGTAGATTTCCCGCCCGTCAGCGTGCGAACGACCGCGTCTAACCAATAGCGGTCGCTTCGCCCACCGAACGGACAATCCAGTCGTGACTTTCTGGAACAATGCCAGAAACCAATCACAGGTGGGTTTTTAATCCCACCACAACCTTGTCCGCACTCTACCCGCATGCTACAGGGTCCGTTCGCCAAATCATCGATTTACCTAATTATTCGCGCAGGTAGGCTACCGAGAGATTGTACCTCAACGGGACCGCTTGGAAATGAGCCGCTTAAGCAGCTCACTTCCTTTTGGGATAACCGAGCGGGGTATTATCGCGCAGTCCCGTTGGACCCGATCACTTTACCGGCTATTTAAAAACCAACTATATTCCGAGTGCAAGATGGGGCAGTTCAATGAGGGAATGGACGCAATGAACTGGTTTACATTCACACAAGGACATTTATTATAATAAAGCACGTATGCAATTAAACAAGGCAAAACACGTATGCAATTATACAAGCAACAAAGCACGACAAAAGAACTCCAACCGTCTACTTATTATGTACAGTCACTTGCACTTAACAGCAGTTCCTACTTATTAGACGGCCCACGGACACACGTACGCACACACACACACCCAAGAAATGGTGGCAGAGGCCTTTAATAACGAGCTCCAGCTCGGAGGACAGGTGAGCTGAAACCCGGAACCTATCTCGAACCTCTCCACCTCGTGTGGTCTTCAAGTTGTTCGGACCCGGGCTCCCGCGAATCCTCCCGCGCTTCTCAACAGGTGCTGGTGAGACGAGTCGCCGATCCTTCCCGTTGATGCGTCGCTTCCCCGAGGAACCACCTCCCGCGCTTCTCAACACGTGCTGGTGAGACGAGGCGCCGATCCTTCCCGTCGATGCGTTGCTTCCCCGAGGAACCACCTCTACGAAGCGGTCGATGAGTCGCACCAAGCCGGGAACCAAAATGGAGAACAAAGAGTTTCACGAACCGAGAAGAAGAAGCCACCACTCGCAGCTCGAGCCGAGCGACCGGCTTAACTTCCTTCCAAACAGGGCAGCTTGAAGCAAAAAGCTCTCCCGAGCCAAGCAGAATCCAAAGCTCACGGAACCGTCAAAGCAAAGAGCCTCCAAAAAAGCCTCCTCCCAAGCCAGGCCTCAGCCGAAGCTCACTGAGCCAGCCGAAGCAAAAAGATTCCGAAGGCCTCAACCCTAACGCAAGCCAAGCAGGACCCGACGGTCTGCTGAACGACTCCCCTCAACTCCCTTCTCCAACTCTGCTCTTCCAACTCTGCCCCTGAACAAAAGAGAAAGATCTCCTTTTATCCTTCTCCCGCCCTTCCCCCGCTCCCGGTGTGACTCATGCCCTCGTGCTCCATCCCCCGCTCAGCCGCGGGTGGGAGGGAGTTGTTGACATCATGAGTCACGGGACGGTGGTTCTTCCTCTTCGCAGAAGAGGGGGAGGGATGTCTCCATTGTTCGTTCCCTAACTATTAAATCGATCCGCAGTGCATCTAATCGATTTCTGAACATTTAAACAATGAAAGGTGAGCGATCTCGGGAACAAGCACTTATCGACATAGCTAACTAAAGGAACCTGTATGTTGTGTGCAATCGAATTCCCAAATTCGTAACAATATTCTTCAATTTTTTTTTTATAATAACACCTTCAATCACGCAAACACAAGAACAATGAAGAAAGGGTAGCTAAATTCTCCATTGAAAACACTAATGGGGCATTTAAAGGGCATATAAAAATAAGATTGTTTCGTTTTCAAGACCCTGGACCATCTTCAATCATGGAAGCTGTTGATATGGTTAAACAAAGTATTGAAACTATAATTTAAAACACATTAAGTGAAATGAAAACTTTTAGGTTTTATATGGGAGTAAAATTGAAAATGGAAAGACAAGATGATGAAACTACTCCCTATATGAGGACAAACCCTCACTTTATCTCATCATTTCAAAATTTTGTAAGATGTGATGTTTATGATGATCTCCAGAGACAAGAACAAGATGCTGATAACACTGTAGTAGGTAGTGGATTTACTATTACAAAAAATATCTTTTTAGAGATACACATCTTAAAATCAGATCCTCTTCAAGCTTCTTCTTATATTGATTTACCAAAAGAGATAAAACTTAAGAAAGCGGTTGTTAATATTCACAACGAAGATAATAAATGTTTTCTATGGTCTGTTCTTGCTCACTTACATCCTCCACAATGGAATCCTGAAGGGGTTGACATTATAAGAAATACGAGAATACATTAAATGTTAAAGATTTAAAGTTTCCAATGTCATTGAGAGATATGCCTAAATTTGAGAAAATGAATAATCTATCTGTTAAGGTATATGGATTAATGGATACAAAGTTCTGATATTAAAAATTTCAAACAACTAAAAATGATGAAGCACACATTGACCTTCTCCACTTTACTTCAAAGGAAAAATCACATTATGCTTTCATCAAAAATTTCTCAAGATTAACCAAATCACAACTATAAAAGAGAAAATGTAAAACGTATCCTTGAAAGAGATGTCTCAACTCCTTTCACACATAAGAACGATTAAATCAACATTCGAAATATTGTAGTAAATATAAATCAACCGTAATCAATTTACCAAAAGCAGGTTCAAACATATCATTCAAAGATTTTAACAAATCTATAACACATCCATTTGTGATATATGCTGATTTTGAAAGTATCCTTGAAAAGATAGATACTGTTTCTCCAAATCCAAATAAATCATACACAAATAAATATCAAAAACATACTCCTTGTGGTTTCTGTTATTATATCAAATCAGCTGTTGGTGATGAATACAACAAGTTGGAACTTTATAGAGGGAGGAGAAGATGCCTCAGAGGAGTTTGTAAGACGATTGGAAAAAAGACTGCATAAGACTAAGAGAAATTATGGTGAAAACATATAAACCAATGTCATTAACAAAGGGAGAGAAAAAGGAATTTAGAAAGAACAGTATCTGTCATATTTGTGAGGAAAAAATTGAGGGAAACGTCAAGGTTAGGGATCACTGTCATCTTACTGGTAAATATAGAGGTCCAGCTCATTCCCATTGTAATCTTAATTACAAGCCTCCAAATTTTATTCCTGTCTTTCTTCACAACAACGCTCACTATGACACACATCTATTTATAAATGAACTTTCAAAGACATCTGGAGATATTTCTGCCATTCCGAACGCAGATCAAAAATACATCTCATTCACAAAACAATTCATACATCCCCCATAACCCATATCAGATTTCTTGACACATACAATTTATGTCAAGTCCATTATCTAACTTAGTATTGGTTCACGAAAAAATATTTTCAAGAAAAAAATAATTGGTTCACGAAAAAAATATTTTCACTAAAAAAATAAGTGACCACTATATTCGTTATTGTTGTGTGTATGTCTGTCTGTCTGTCTGTGTCCCGAGCATAGCTCCGTGGGTTTTTATCCGATGTTGATAAAATTTTGGTGGGAGATTTATATCATGATCTAGTTGTGTTTTCCTGAGAATGGGCATGGTGCGCCCATTATGGGCAGAGCCACGCCCAAAAAACACGTGTTTTTAGGCGGTAGCCAATTTCAATTTGCATCTTCTCCTCGGGGCTTTGTCGAATCTGACAGTGGTTTCGGTATTTGGTTAACCCAATGGCACCTGCATAGCCCCATGGAGCTCGATTTTTCATTTTCCTCCCAAGGTCAAGTTCACAAGGTCACGAACTTAGAAAATTGCAAATTTTGACATAAAAAATTATCTTCTCCGAGGGGTTTGTCCAATCTGGCTGGGGTTTTGGTATTTGGTTAGCCCAATGGCACCTGCGTAGCCCCACAGAGCTCAATTTTTCATTTTCGTCCCAAGGTCAAGGTCACAAGGTCACGAACTTCGAAAATTGCGAATTGTGTTTTTAGGGGGTAGCTGATTTCAATTTGCATCTTCTTCTAGGGGGTTTGTCGAATCTGGCAGGGGTTTTGGTATTTGGTTAGCCCAATGGCACCTGCATAGCCCCACAGCGCTCGATTTTTCATTTTCGTCCCAAGGTCAAATTCACAAGGTCACAAACTTAGAAAATTGCGAATTTTGACATAAAAATCATACAACCGCCCAAACCTTGAGAGCTGGAATGACAATATTTTTTATGCATAATCTTGAGGTCATTCCCCACCTAAAGTCTTGAAACCATTTTGCTCTATCTCGAACACCTTGCCCGTGGCGCCCCCTTCAAGTTTGCTTTTTACACTGATTTCATCAAAGTATGGATAATCCGAGGAGTGCGAAATGCCATACAGCCTATGTGACATTATATTTTTTCTGGAATGTTCCAGAGGAAGTTTTGCACCAAAGGTCATAATCCTTGAAGACCTTTGACCTTTAAAGTTCACAAAGGTCAAATTTTCAAAGTTGTGGGAATCGAACCGGGTTTTCTACCTTCTTCGACGAACTAACTCCAATAAGCTATAGCACGTATCCTGTTTCCTTATTTTAATGTCCACAACATTGTTTTGTGACCTTTAAAGGTTATGCAAAGGTCAAATTTTTAAAGTTGTTGAACGAAACCGGGTTTTCGACATTTTGCAGCTTATAACCTGTCACTCGTACCATTTCATGTTGATTATTTTTATAACTTGGTCAAACGTTATCACATTGTCTCATCCTTGACTTCTGAAACAATCTACATCGTCAATACCGCTCGTGAACCATCGTCGTCTTCAGACTTGTCAAATATTAAAAACTTCCCGAGTCTTAAATCATATTTCTCAAATCAAGAAGAGATTGATCTCTTATCACAAAAGGGAATATATCCATATGACTATATGGATTCATTTGAGAAGTTTAAAGAAACACAACTTCCTTCAAGGGAAAGTTTCTATGGAAAGTTAAATAAAACTCATATTTCCGAGAGAGATTATACACAAGCTAAAAAGGTTTGGGAGAAGTTTCATGTAAAGAATCTTGGAGAATATCATGATTTGTATCTTAAAACTGATGTATTGTTATTGGTTGATGTGTTTGAAACTTTTAGAACAGTCTGTCATAATAAAAATTATTATGGATTAGACCCCGTTCACTATGACACAGCCCTGGGCTTGTCTTGGAGTTCTATGTTAGAAATGACAAAACAAAATTTGGAATTACTCAGTGATATAGATATGCTTTTAATGATAGAGAAGGCTAAAAGAGGAGGAATATCTCCAGTATGTTCCAAGAGATATGCTAAAGGAAATAACAAATCTCTTCCTGACTATAATAAGAATGAGGACAACTCTTACCTGATGTATTATGATGCTATCAATTTGTATGGGTGGGCAATGTCTCAATCTTTACCATATGGAAAACTTAAATGGTTTACAGAAAAACATTATGAAAAAGTTTTACTTGACATTGTTTTACTTGACATACTTGACATTTTACTTAATCTCCTCTCAAAAGGAATTGGATGAAGATCAAGTTGGATATTATTTTGAGGTTGATTTTAAAATATCCAGAAGAACTTCATATTATACAAACATAAAGACCTACCTTATGCCCCTGATAAAGAAAGTCCAAGAAAAGAATGGTTAAGTGATTACCAACAGTCATTTAATATAAACGGTAAATCTCCAGAAAAACTACTTGCAACATTAAATGATAAAGAAAGTTATGTTTTACATCAAAGGAACTTGAGACAATATTTATCTGCTGTGTTGAGAGTGAGGAAAATTCATCGAATTTTGAAATTTAAACAAAGTCATTGGTTAAAAAAATATATTGATTTTAATACAAAAAGGAGAACAGAAGCAAAAACAGATTTTGAGAAGGACTTTTATAAATTAATGAATAATGCTGTATTTGGAAAGACTATGGAAAATGTTAGGAATCGACAAAACATAAGACTCTACATCTTGGAAACAGGCTTCAAAGTTTATTAATAGACCAAATTTTGAACGAGCGGAGGTGTTTTCAGAGAACTTTTGTGCTATTCATTTGAGAAAAAGAGTGTTGAAATGGATAAACCGATTTATATAGAAACATCAATTCTTGACTTGTCAAAGTCGTTAATGTATGACTATTACTATAATAATTTAAAATTAAAGTATAAGGATAATGTGTCATTGTTATATATGGATACAGATAGTTTTATATTAGAAATTAAGACAAGTGATGTAGTTGAGGATATGATCGTTAATATTGATATGTATGATACAAGTAATTATATGTCTGATAGTATGTTGTTTTCATTAAAGAATAAAAAGGTTATTGGTAAGTTTAAGGATGAGTTGGGTGGAAAGGTCATGAGTGAATTTGTGGGTTTGAGATCAAAGTCTTATGCTTTTACGTATATTGATAATAATAACACTGAAAGATGTGATAAGAAGCTTAAGGGAATAAAGAAAAATATAATCAAGGAAACAATAAACTTTAAACATTATTACAACTGTTTAACCATACAGAAGGAAGAGTACAGAAAAATGAATACAATAAGAAGTTATAAACATCAATTATATACAGAAGAGGTAAATAAGAAAGCATTAGGAGCTTTTGATGATAAAATATATATTTTAGAGAATGGAATCAAGGGGATCCCTTATGGTTATAAGTATAAGTGTTAAGGGGTGTCTTTTTACTGATTTATAAATGATAGACCCAAGCAATAACCAAACCAAAGAGTGGAGATGTTATCAGCCTTGGTATTTAAATGGGAAACATAACGAATGTGAGAAATATCAAATAAGTCTTCTTGAAGAAATAACCGGGGTAAAAGTAAATAAAACAAATAAAGCGGATAAATTTAATTACAAATAAGTTGGAGGGTGTAAAGGAAAAAAAAATATCCTTGAATGGACTGAAAACTTTGATGGTTATCAATTGAACAATGGAAAAACAATTTACTACAATCTCAAAATGATATGTGGATCAGGAGGTGGTCAAACAAGAACATTGAGAGAAGTTTATTATTTTATTTCTGCTCAACAAAGACATATAAACCAAGAACTAAGTTCTAAAATAATATTTGTGAATATACTCGATGGTGATGAATGTAATCGGAAAATTAATTTATTACCTCGAATAGAACATGGACAAATATTTATTGGATCACTCTTTGAGTGGAGTGAAAATATTAAAGGAAATCAGTAAGGACTGGGGCAGAGATCGATCTCTTCTTTTGACCTGATGGGCCGAGAGTCAGAGGGGGCGAGGGTGGGGGTGGGGGAGGTTGGGTTTTTTTTGACCCTGAGACAATTTAACATAAGCTTGTATGGGAGAAAATCATTCTCCTGTTTTAACCGAATTAGCCTTGAGACAGAAAGGTTAGCCTATACATTTTTATTGGGGGGGGGGGGTGAATCCGTCTCATGTTTTGGGGTTTTCAGGGTTTAATTCAGAGAGTTTACTCCCTTTTCCCCATTCATTTGCATGGATGCCTTAGAAGCCCCATTAATCCCCTACTCATGCGGTTCCGAGAACCGCACTAATATTTATACAGTATGTATGTATATATATATATATATATATATATATATATATATATATATATATATATATATATATATATACACACATACATATACCGGGTGTAGTGGCGTGCGCCTGTAATCCGGATACTCGGAGGCTTGGGTTGGAGAATCGCTTGAGGACGGGAGCTCTGCGCTGGGCCGCGCTATGAGAGGGTGTAGGGCAGCCCGGAGTCATGACGAAACCCAATCCTTATCCCTGTGTCGTAAGAGGCGGCCAGGGTTGCATCAGGAAGGGCATCCGGCGTAAAACCTATGCCAAATCAGTATGCGGATCATAACGGATGATCCGCTGTGGCGACCCCTAACGAGAGCAGCCGAAAGACGAACAACAATAATATATATATGTCATCTGTTGTCAGTTGCAACACTCACAACCGAGTTCCAAACTGACTCTGGAAGCAATGTCAGCACAAACGCTTTCATCAATAGCTTCATGAAATGGGTTTTCATGGCTTAGTAGCCACACACAAGCCGAATATCACCATGTGCAATGGCAAGCGTCGGCTGGAGTGGTGTAAACATTGGCAGTAGAATGTGTTGTACTGAAGAGCTCATTAACTTTCAACGTGGCACTGTCATAGGATGCCACCTTTCCAACAATTCAGTTCACCAAATTTGGACTTTGGAGCAGTGGAAACATGTTCTCTGGAATGATGAATCATACTTCACCAACTGGCAGTCTGACAGACTAATCTGGGTTTGGCCGATGCCAGGAGAACGCTACCTGCCTGAATGCATAGTGCCAACTGTAAAGTTTGGTGGAGGAGGAATAATGGTCTGGGGCTATTTTTCATGGTTCGGGCTCAGCCCCTTAGTTCCAGTGAAGGGAAATCTTAATGCTGTACAGCATACAATAACATTCTGGACGATTCTTTGCTTCAAACTTTGTGGCAACAGTTTGGGGAAATCCCTTTCTTGTTTCAGCATGACAATGCCCCCATGCATAAAGCGAGGTCTCTACAGAAATGTTTTGCCGAGATAGGCGTGGAAGAACTTGACTGGCCTGCACAGAGTTCTGACCTCAACCTCATCAAACACCTTTGGGATGAATTGGAATGCCGACTGCGAGCCTGACCAAATCGCCCAACATCAGTGCCTGACCTCACTTATGCTGTTGTGGCTGAATGCAAGGAAATCCCCACAACTATGTTCCAACATCTTGTCTGGCATATTCCATTGCCCATAGTAATGTCCATTTTTTTCTTCTTTGTCCATATTTTCTGTTTTTTTTTTATGCTGATTCACTCTTCTTGAGTCTTCATTTGCTTGCTCTCTTGCTTTGTCAGTTATTTCCTTTATTCTTTCCTGGGTCAAGTATCTTTGGAGCATGGAAGCTCCTGCAGTGATTATTTTTTTTGTGGAAGTCTTTCGGCCTTGGCTGCCAGCTTTGTTCATTTCAATTGGTTCATGAATCGTTCTCCTTTTCCGCTAGTCTCCCATGTTTCACGTTCAGAATATGCTTTGCAGTGGATGATGATTTCCTTCTCCTCTAAGCTACAGCTCTGTTCATTTAATCTTCTGCGATTCATCTGGAGCCTAGTAGCTGTTGGTTCTGGAACAGGTGACACCTTTTTTGCTTTTAGCTTTGCTGTAGAGTGCTGTCCTGTTGTGAGGCAGGGATCCCCTTCCTCACTGGAGAAGATGCAGTCATTATCCTTTTCAGCACACATTCCGGATGTTTGGTGTGGCCTCACAGACTTACACGTCTGCGTAGGAGGGGTCTGTGTCCCTTTAGTCATTTTCTGTGACCGATTGTCATTTTTTGGTATATTTTTGCTGCACCCAGCTATATTGCTTTCTCCAAGAGGCCGTATAGTCTTGGCTGCTAGACAGGTGGTCACCGATGACACTCAGAGAAGTCTTGCCAAGAAGCTATATGCCAGGGTTGTGTATCTGCCTGCTCGCTTTCTCCTCACTGGCTTGCTTAATAGCTTGCCATCGCTTGGAATTGCTCACAGGGGAGGTATCCACAACCAACCAAAGCTCTACTGATATGGACTGCATGATAGCTACTTCTGGACACTTCGAGTAAGCATCAATCACCACCAGAACCATACGGCCCATGAATGGCTCTGCAAAATCTACATGAACGTGCTGCCATGATCTATCAGTGGGTGGCCACAACAACGAGATATGTGAGTGATTATCAGCATTAGTTCGACACATGACGCATGCTTTTACCATCCGCTTGATGTCTGCATAAAGCCCGGGCCACCAAAACAAATTCCGGGCTAAATTCTCCACTTTCACCATACCTAAATGACCTTTGTGCAACTCATTGAGACAGCACTGACATAATGAAACAGGAATGACCACCCTCATGCCCCACATCACACAACCTTGAGCTAAGGACATCTTGGATGCACGCAACACATGTGGAGAATATTTTGACGTCAAGGGCATCTCGTGCCACAAACCAGGCAATACAGCATGCACAACAAGCAACAAAACGGGATCATGACGCATGGCAGCAGCCGCCTCCACAGCGATTACTGGACCAGTGTTCGAACATGTACACCTCAATCTCATATGTACATTCGGTGCCAAACCGCAACTTTTTGAAATGTCATGCTATATATCGTTTTTGACCCCATCTCTCAATGGTGAGGAACACTAAAACGAATTTTAAAATTATCATATCCAGATCTGCTTCTTCACAAAATTGAATCAATTGGTCCTTGTCACACACCTAATCTGTCCACAAAAATTCGGCCAGATCTGTCCACAACACAAGGATGTGGAGGTTGATTCCACAGGTGGGGAAAAAGAGCAGAAAAACAGTGGAGGTGAGCAGTGGTTCTCGATTTAGGTCGTTTCATCAGAAGGTGGTTGATGTTCGACTGTGTGAGCCCTGCAGAAACCTGGGGGTGGGGGTGGGGTGGGGGGAGACAAAGCATGGAAACAGCAGTGGGTGGAAGACCAGAAAGGAGGCGGTAGAAGACAGAGTGACCACCAACCTGTCTGTGATGGTGAAGTGACAAGCTCATCTTCATCATGGGAGATAATCTTGGTGTTGGCTTTTTGGTTAGGGTGGTGGGCTTGGGATCCTAGGATCCTGAGTTCAAATCCTCCTTGGCTGTTGAATTATTACCAGATGGGGTTGACTGCCTGTCATCCTTCCGAGGTTGGCAAAATTAGTGCCAGCTTGCTGGAATCCTGTGTCGGAGTGGCGACCTGTCCAGGATTGTGCCCAATAGCCAAGGAGACTGATTCGGCAGCACCAACACTCTGCACAGAGTATGGTCCTGATGGATGGATGGATGGATGGATGGATGGAGTTTGAGCCCCTGTCATGTCATTGAAATAATACCAGGTGGGTTGATTCAACCTGTCATCCTTCCAATGTTGGCAAAATGAGTACGAGCTTACTGGTAACAGGAGCACTGCATCATTGGCACAGTTGCACTTCCAGAAATGATTCAACCAGCAGCCATCGGCTGCATACAAAACATCAACATCACCGGAGATTCCGATAATCTTAAAGGCCTTGGTTTTCACAGCGTCACGCTAAGCAAGATGTGAGGCAGGAGAGCCAGCCCAGAGAGGAGAATAGTATTCCATAAAGGGAGGTAAGGTGTCCCAAGGGAGGACTTTGTACAACAGAGGATGCCCTGTTGATGGCTGGCGATGGAGGCCTACTTTGAAATGCAGTTTGCCCAAGAAAGATCATAGCTAATATTGAGACCCAGGTGTTTACATGACTGAACTTCCTCAAAAGTATTGTTATGAATGAGAGACAGAGCGCGAGAGACAGAGAGCGAGAGACAGAGAGCGAGAGCGAGAGCGAGAGACAGAGAGCGAGAGCGAGAGACAGCGAGCGAGAGACAGCGAGCGAGAGACAGCGAGCGAGAGCGAGAGACAGCGAGCGAGAGACAGAGAGCGAGAGACAGAGACAGATAGAGAGAGTTTTTTTCAGGATTGAAAGACACATTTCAAGGTTTTTACCACCTTGTAATTTTTTTCAAGGTCTGAAGAGAGGGAAGAGGCTGTAGCTGGACAATGAATAAAACTTACAGGGCAAGCAAATAAAAATTCATATCACATGTTTAGGAAAGGTCATTGTCGAGGTGAGGGGTGTCAGGGAATGAAAACTTCATTGAGTATAAAACAAGTATTCAGTGAAGGTTGTAAATGACATGAAATAGTGATTGCTCTCCATCTCAAATGATTGATGGGAAGAACATTACCAAAAATAATTGGGAAAGCACTTGCACAGTCAAGAGGAAATTGAACAATCTATAATTTAAAAGGAGCTTGGTCTCGGCGTGCCTGCGTCCATCCATCCGTTCTTGCATCCGTCTGTCCCTGCCTGCCTACGTGCGTCTGGCCAGCAACAATTGTCCTATTGGGAATACCACTGATCAAGCAATCAAGAAACCCTCTGCACACACTCTAATCACCATCTTTTTATCAATCTGCGAACACTATGATATGGTTGAGTAAGGCGAGGATAGAGGGGCTGGTTTCGATTTACATTAAAACAAAAACTCTTCCTCATTCTTCTTCTTCACTTATAATAAGTTGAGTCTCATGAAATCCCGTTTCAGAAAACGCTGATTTATACACCACCTTTTAAAGCATCATCACAAAGTTTCTTGCAACACAGGTGAAAAAGATACGAAAAAAGCAGCCGATATTTCAATAATTTATTTGTATGATTGTGAAGGGTGAAAGTTAATTTTTATTCCGTTTTTCTCTTTTTTTTAGCAATTACGCAAATATTGGTATCCCCGTCAGCGAAGAGATGGATCTTACATTCTAGTAACACTAAATTTGGAAATGATTAACAGGGTACAGGTTACTGGAGGAGTTTGTGTGACCATGATTGGCATGAGAGTGATTAAGAAATGAGAAGGAAGTGGGGGGGGGGTGGGAATGGGGAAGAGAGAGAGAGTTCAGATATGAGGTAGTGGGGTAGTTGAAGACTTAGGGCCACTAACCTGACCTCTGCTGGAGAAAAGCAGGACTTTTGCTTCACCATCTTGCCGTGGTACACCAATTCCCTACCATGGCTTTTGACCGAACAGCCTCCAGGGATGTGAGATTTGATGTCATAGCACCAGCCCATAGATGAAAGCTTTACTCCATTGCACTGTATCGGAATGCTTTGCAAACAGTTGAGAAGAGGATGGTCAAAGAGTTAAATCTGTGATGAACATCAATATTATGCCCAGCCTCGCAGGCCAGCTTGAAGATGCCAGGCCCATGACAGGTCTTTTCAAGTTGTTATTCCATATAAATAAAAGGGCTGTACCTCTGCCAAAGGTGGATGATAGAAATATGATCATCCCAGGTTTTCGAAGGGGTCTTTGTATAAAGACAAGATATGAGTAGGAGTGTTACTTTCCAGCATTGAACATCATGTTCCAGATGATTAGCCAGACTCCAACATTCTCCCAATAAGAAGATGCAGCTGCATTTTACCTCCATGGTGAGGGACTGTCTAATAGAAGCTTGAATTATGTGAAAAATGGTATGTTCTTGTCTTACCTTTTCCCCTTTGCCTCATTTGTATCTGTCGAACATTTGCCCCTTGTTGTTTTGCCCTTCTATAAGTCTCTACTTGTATAAAAAAACAAGGATTTTCTAAAGTGGCATTTGGTAATGATGGAGACGAGAAATAGGTTATATTGCAGCAGCCTTTAATGGTAATGCAAAAAAACCCTAGATAGCATCTGAAAATGCAAAGGCCATCCATATCCACTATGTATTCGGACTTCTTCTTCCTTATGCTACACATGACGAAAACAGCTAAAAAGAATACAAAAGGATTGACGATTTGAGGCGACCTTGACCTTTTGATGTCAAAAGGAATGAGCTTCAGTGACCCAATATGCAAACCCTGCTCAAATTTGAAGTCAGATTGAAATTGATGATTTTGACCCTGACCTTTGACCTTTTGACCTCAAAACAATTGGCTTGTAGCTTTTTATTGGTGAACCAATTCAGTGACCCAACATGCAAACTCTGTTCAAATTTCAAGTCAATCGGATGAAAACTATGGCTGGTGTTGGCTTAATGGTTAGGGTGGTGACCTTGGGATCCCATGATCCTGAGTTCAAATCCCCCTCAGCTGTTTAATTAATACCAGGTGGGGTTGACTCTGCCTGTCATCCTTCTGAGGCTGGCAAAATGAGTGCCAGCATGTCATTATACTGTTGGAGTGGTGACCCATCCAGTATTGTGCCCAATAGCCAAGGAGACTGCTTTGGCAGCATGAATGCTGATATGGAGTATAGTCCTGATGGATGGATGGATGAAAATTGATTTTTTGTGACCTTTACCTTTTGATCTAAATTAACAAAAAACTCCAATAATTTCTAGCTTTGATTAGTGAATCAATTCAGTGAACCAACATGCAAATTCTTAAAATTTCAGGTGAATTGGATGAAAATTGACGATTCTACATGAGGTTTACCTTTGACCTTTTGACCAAATTGTTAATTTGTTTTCTCCATATTCTCATAATAAAGCTTTTTTTTGAAAATTTGACGACAAAAGTCGAAATGGTAAAAAATGTATGGTGCACGCATGCACACACACACACACACACACACACACACACACACACACACACACACACACACACACACACACACACACACACACACACACACACACACACACGCACACACGCACACACACACACACACACACTCACACACACACACACACACACACACACACACACACACACACACACACACACACACACACACACTCACACACACACACACACACACACACACACACAGACACACGCACACACACAACCCATCTCCCACTGCACAAGGTAAGGCTAAACATGCTGTCCATGCCAACATTCTGCCTATGATGATGGAGGAAAGCTGCCAGCCAGCAAAAGTGAGAACCCTGGATACCATTTGTCATGAGCTGAGAAAATCGATCGTGTTAAATTTAAGACTTCTAAGTTTCTTTCACTTATGGTGCTTCTTTGAGAATAATTAAAGTGTACTGACTTGTGCATCAACCAATCTTGGTTAACCTTCTGCAAGTATGTAACTATGGTAATTCAAACCGTGGACCATGCACAATATTTATTTGAGAGTGGATGAAAAGAGAAACGGATTTGTTCCTTTGCTTAAGCTGAATTGGTGTCTTAAAAGTAATTTCTAAAGTTACTTTTAAAGATTATTTGGGTGAAATGAAATTGGCAGGATAGTATTTTGAGTTTTCATTCATCGAGGCTTGAGTTGAGTGACAGATAAACGAGTAAAGTAATTTGCTGACTTGTCCGACATCCTTATGACATATCATTACAAAGACTGATAACATCAAATGCAAAGCCTGAGTTTTCTAAACAAAATGCAGAGATAATTTTCCTCCAAACAAGAACTATGACCTATACATTCATGGTCTTCTTGGATCGTGATCATTGTGAAGAAAACAATGCAGCAGGTCAGTCTATCCAATCAGCCTTTGCAATGTGTGGTGGGATTTAAGATAAAGGATAAATTATCAACAGATGCCTATTAACATTTCAAAACAATAAGATATATTCATTTGTTAAAGGGAAATAGAAGAATTTGAATAGTACAACAGCAATGGAAGAATTCTTACCACAGCAACATGCATCACAAGTGAGCAGAGCAATAAACCAAGCAGAGCCATGCTCCCAGTTTGAGAGCCTTCTGTGGGATGTTTTTTTAAAAGTTGGGTTTTAACCCTACAGAGGCTGACCTTTGGATTGATGGGAAGCCATCACAAATTTATCTCTTTGCACGTGAGTTAACATTTCCCAATAGTTCATATAATATGCTGACAGCACACAATTGTTAACAGTGGTTTGTTTGGATTAAGCGATGAAAGTGAAATGAGAATATCACATTAACATGGTGTGTATTTGTCTTATAATGTCATTATCAATTGAACTTCAGACTCCAAATATTTACGAAGCACTTTCCTAAAGCACAAGCACTTTTTGGGGACAAAGAATGCAAAGCCCCTTTGTGATCTGCTGGCACTATAACCTATGAGGGGAAATGAAAATGTTCTCGCAATGAGATACATTCGTCCAAAAAATGGAGTTTTTTTTTCAACATTCGATGAGTTAGAAAATTACTTTTTTTTTTCTATCTTCCCTTCTTTCGAATTCATTACAGACTTTTTAAACTTCAATCAAAAATGTTTTTAAGGGGATTTGGATTGATTAACCAATTATATTTACATTTGTGGTGTAATTGAGGCCACAGCAGCAGAGCATGTCCAAAGTATGTTTTGAAAACAAACACATTATTACTAAATGGATATCCATGGCACCAAAACATACATCTGTATCAGACGACATGCAAACATGGGAAATGTAACTTCACTCTGCTGTACATCAGATTTAAACCAATCATTCAGAGGCAGTCTAAGATAATTTGTTAAAGTATTCTTGTTCATGAGTAAACCAAAATGATAGTCCTGAGAATCTCACACGTACAGATGGTGCACAATCCCATTAAAGTAGAGACCAGTTTCATCACATCTCGAGGCGAAAACAATGCAGCCACGGTATTTTCAGTGCCTTCTGAAATAATCCTTCAATCATTGCCTTCCAGCAGAAGAAAAGTGTGACACTTGTCAGTTATTGAATTATGAAATTAGAGATTTACATATGTGCCTAACTGACATGTTCCTAAAGTTGTGGATCAAGCAGAAGTCAAGGACTCACTTTAATCAATCCCAGTTGGGCTGCATTTATTTCTGAAGCATGTATGTCAGTAAAATAAATATAGAGTAGCATGATTACAAAACTAAAAATAACTGCAAAGCAACAAAATTTTGTAATGTATGGAGTAGATGCTGCATGTGGATAGTCCAGTACATAGGTGGCATGCAAATAAGATATTCTGAATCACAAATGGCTGCTGTTGAAACAAAAGGGGGGAATCAAAATGTTTTTCTCATGAAAAGTGTTTTCAAAGCCAAAAACGACTTCGTTGAGATGGTATCACAAAGTCATCCATTTCTGGAAAGAATGGATAACAATCAGGCTGGAAATTACTGTGGAAAGGAACAACATCTGTGCTGAGTTTTGCTTCATTTTCAGAGGGGAAAAACTTCTTGAGAGAAATTCCTTTTGCAACTCTGATTCGTACCATCAAAATAAAAAAAATAACATAGGCATGCTTACAGTGTTAAGCACATTCATTATTAAAATTACAATCCTCAAAACAATTAATGTTGTTGAAAGACATTTTAAAATTCACGAATTGAAGGTAATGTTAGCAACAATGGTTTACAGAAATTGTACAACACTCGAAACAATGAATAACAATTGTGTAAACTGTGTAAACAAACCACGAAGGGCTCTTATCCAGCTCAAAGGCCACAAAAGGTAATTCTGCAGATATAATTTTTTTTGATTATCTGGTAAAGTCCATTTCATGCTTGAGGCTGACCTTTGAAGAAGCCACCCATTATTTTCTCAATTTACACAGGGTTGTCAAAAAGGTTTTAATTGAAATCTCGAGACAATTTATCAAAGCTTATTTTTAAACAGTTGTTTGTGTGTGTAATTATAATATTGTTTTAAAGAAATAGGCACATCCAGTCAAAAAGGCAAATAGATTTCTTTCTTTTTTTTTGTATACACTGTCGAGGCTCGTATGAGACCGAACACACAGAAACACACAAGGAGGGCAGGAGACAAGAGGGGTGGGGGATGGCAGGAAAAAACAGTGGGGCAACAGAGACATGAGATCTGGCAGGCTACACACGGTAAACATGATGGACACTACAGGGACTTTCAAGTCCTTACATGACAGGGACTTTAAGGAAGGAAAGCAGGGAATTTGAAGGAGGTGGGTTTGGGGTGGATGAACGGGGATAGAAAAGATCGAGGATTTGGATGGTGGATATGACATGGTGGTGATCAGCTGTTATGAAGACCTGGAGGGAAGAGTGGGATTGAAGAGAGTGTGGGAGTTTATTCCAAAGGCGGGAAAAAAGAGGAATGAAAGAGTGAAGGTGAGCAGTGATTCTTGATTTTGGTAGTTTTACCAGAAGGGGGTTTTTGGCTGACCTTGAGCGCCCTGAAGAAATGTGGTGGGGACAAATTGCAGAGAGAGCGGGGGTGGGGGGGGGCAAGGCTGGAGAGGAGACGGCAGAAGACAGAAAGACCACCGACCAACCTGCGGTGATTGAGTGAGAGGCCTAAAGACCCAGCCTCATTGCGGGAGATGCCGATGATCCGAAATGCCCTGGTTTTTACAGCGTGAAGCCGAGAAAGGTGGGAGGCAGGAGCACCAGCCCAGAGGGGAGAGCAGTACTCCATCAGGCAATGGACAAAAGCTTTGTAAGTGGTCAGGAGCTCAGGAGGGCCGAGGAAGGACTTTGCACGACAGAGGATTCCCAGTCGGCGACTGACTTTGGAGGCGAGGTTTGAAATGTGGCTTTCCCAGGAAAGGTCATGGCAGATAGTGAGACCCAGAAGCTTGAAAGAAAGGACTTCTTCCAGAGGATTGTTGAGAAAGTGGATGGGTGGGTTTTCTAAACGGTCCTTTCGAAGAGACATAGTGAGAGTGTGAGATTTGTCCAGAATGAAAGACATGTTCCACGTGTTGGACCAGTTTGTGATTTTATCCAGATCTGCAGTGAGCGAAGAAGCTGCTGCTTGCCGGTATGAGGGATGACCGATGGTACGGCAGAGGGTGGCGTCATCAGCAAAGAGATATAGAGGATTTTCCAGAGAGTCGGAGAGATCATTGATGAAAACCAGAAAAAGAACAGGGCCCAGAACGCTACCTTGAGGAACTCCAGCCTGTACAGGAAGAGGGGATGAAAGAACTCCATTTAGGGCCACACGGTGACTGCGACAGGAGAGGAAGTCTGCGAGCCATGAGTGGAGATGGCCTTGGATATCATAGGAAGAGAGTTTGGTGAGTAGG
Source organism: Eptatretus burgeri (assembly GCF_056783735.1). Classification (NCBI taxonomy): domain Eukaryota; kingdom Metazoa; phylum Chordata; class Myxini; order Myxiniformes; family Myxinidae; genus Eptatretus; species Eptatretus burgeri. Next base: position 19,000,536 of record NC_140970.1, read on the forward strand.
GCAGGGTGCCAGACTGTGTCAAAAGCACGTGATATGTCCAGGGATACGGCTCGGATTTCCTGTCTGGCATTGAGGACCTCCATCCATTGTTGGGAGAGCAGAAGCAGCATATCCAGGGTAGAGTGACCTGGTCTGAACCCAAATTGATGATCGGAAACCAAGCCATTGGAGAAGAGGAAGGATTTCATGGCTGAAGCGATGATGGATTCCATAACCTTGCTGATGATTGGCAGAAGGCTGATTGGTCTGTAGTTGCAGGGATCTGTTTTTGCACCTTTTTTATGCAGGGCAGTGATGTTTGCTGATTTCCAAGCAGATGGCAGATGACCTTGAGCAAATGAGAGGGTGAATAGAACAGAGAGAGGGTGAGCAAGAACTGAAGAGCAGGCTTTGAGGACACGTGGGCTGATGCCGTCTGGACCGGTTGCAGAATCTGAGTCGAGGTTTGACAGCAAGCTCTCCACCTTGTCAGGAGAAAAGGACACAGAGTCCAGGGACAGTTGGGTGCGACTGGGTAAGGTGTGTAGAGAAAGTGATGGGTTTTTGACACAAGATTTAGCTGCAAACACCGAGTTTAGGCATTCAGCTTTTTCACGTGCGGTATCAGCAGCAATGCCATTTGAGGTAAGGGAGGGGATGGAGGGGGAACATTCACTAGAAACAGATTTGATTAGATGCCTCCAGGATTTTGAGGAGGGAGAGAGGTTTGAGAGTTCAGACTTGAGATTAGAAAGATGTTGATTTCTGGCTCTCCTGAGGGTAGATACACACTTGTTCCGAGCTTTATGGAAGGAACTGAGATTGCCCTCAGTTGGGTTTGCTTTCCATGAGGCAAAGGCAAGTTGTTTCAGGCCAACTGCCTCGCCACGAGCTTCAGTAAACCAAGGGCGGGAGGAAGGGTAGGAAAACTGAAGACGAGAGGGGATAAATCTGTGCATGAGTGAGAGCAAGTTTCTTTGAAAGAATTCCCAGGATGAGTTGATGTTGGAGAAAGTTGTGATAGGAGACCATTCTATAAGTTTGATGGCTACTTGGAGACCCTGCCAGTCGACTTTAGTGAAATGCCAGACTCGACGGCGGTGAGGTGGTTCTCTGATAATAGCCAGAGAGATGTCCACTTTGACAAGGACATGATCAGAAGAACCGATTGGAGCGGAGGAAGAGCAGCAGATATTGTCAGGGAAATTTGTCAAAATCAGTTCCAGAAGAGATGGAGTACCATTGGTTGAGATCCGGGTCTGGAAGTTGACCAATTGAGGCAGTCCCAATGAGTTGCAGAATTGTTGGACAAAAATGGAAGATTGATGGAGCACGAACATGCATTACAAACTGGGATTTAAACTTTTTCAAAGTCAGAGATGTCATTACATGAGGAATGCAATAAAGGAAAATTAAGAGAATGGAGAAAAGAAACATTGTAACAGTGGGACGTTTTGGACACAGGATGAAGGAAAGGTCGAATTGAAAACAACTTATTGAAGAAGAAGAAGAAGAAGAAGAAGAAGAAGAGTCGTGATTTATGTACCCACACCTTGCCAACTGGCATGATGAGAGTTGAAGTCACCACATATGAGGAAGAGAGAGTTTGGATGAGAAGATAGAAGTTTGTCCATGTTTTCAGATAGTGAGGTGCAGATGGAGTCATCACTGTTTGGTGTTCGGTACAGTACACATATTAACATGAGGTGGGAGTGGAGGGGAAGCCGTAGCTGGAGGTATTCCTGAGGGTGTGGGGAAGTGAGGGCAGTACATGGAGAGTGAGGAATAGAGTCTTTGATGAAGAGAGGAACTCCTCAGATACAGTTGGTTCGAAGCGAGCGAACGAAGGCTTCGTAAAAAGGTTCGGTGTGTGGAAACAGTCGCTCTCGAGGCGCGCTCGTGTTTTCGAAGCGAGCAAACAAAGAGGAACAGTGTTGGATCTGCCGCGAGAGACGCTAAACCTGCCTGCACGTCGAGTCAGCATTTTTGGCCATAAGAGAGGACGGAGTTGAGAAGTCGGGCTTCGAGGTGGGAAGGCAGGAGAGGAGACGATGGAGCCTCTGACGGTCCCTGCTCACACCAACGGCTCGACACATTTGCAGATCCGCTTGCCGGAGCCCGGAACCTCGATTTGGGCCTTGTCTGGTGAACAGGCCAGGCCTGGATTTATAAGCTGGACCTTGAGAGAAATCAGCTGAGGCCCATCGTCGACCTTACGCGGGGTCAGAGCGCGCGGAGACCGCATGCGGTGCGGAAAGGGAAGAGTGCGGCGCCGCCATCTTGCCATGCGGCGCGTTTGAGCTGGGGCTCGAATCCGTGGACATCCGCCTGTTGCGAGCGACATTCGTGCTTTTGACACTGTCCTCTCGTCCATGAAACATCACCAAGTACTGTGTCTTGTCTTGCATGGATGCTGTCTGTCTGTCTGTCTTTATCTGCACGTGTTGTATAAGGCATATCTCAGTAGCGACCCCCCTCGAAACCTGTAGTCCGTGGTTCCCGAGTTAAGAACGGGTTGAGGATTGTTAATGAAACCATTGTCGTGAATTTTGCTTGTGTTGTGTTCCCCGATGTTCCCCAATAAATCTGGTTGGTTCGTATGAAGTTGCCGCTATGAATTAATTTGTGTTGCGTCGAGGAACGATCTGTTCGATTGGCATATAACACCAAAAATGGTTACAGACTGGCAGAAAACGCTCGGCATCTGACACAACCAGTCTGTAACCGGGGGTTCTATTTCCCCAACTGGCAAGGTTCAGGATTACGTTGGTATCGCAATTGAAGATGCGTGACCCGAGGCCTGTGCTGAGCCGGCCAGCGTTACAAACCCCGGAGACGGTGGTGGTGAGGGTGGCGCCAAGAGCCAGGTGAGAATCCCGCCACCCCGGATCCGCAACAATATATATATATATATATATATATATATATATATATATATATATATATATATATATATATATATATATATATATATATATATATATATATATATATATATATATATATTGTGAGGCACCGCGAGGAGGAGTGATGTGAGGGGCACATCGGCCATTTTGGAGTTGATGCCATATAGCACTATTTTAACCCTTTCCCTATCATCCGAGCCTATCATCATCATATCATTAAAAAATGTCACTTACATCACTCCTCCTCGTGGGGCCTCATATGTGTGTGTGTGTGTGTGTGTATACATATATATATATATATATATATATATATATATATATATATATATATATATGTATATATATGTATATATGTATGTATATATATGTATGTATGTATATATTTTGGAGTTGATGCCATATAGCACTATTTTAACCCTTTCCCTATCATCCGAAGCTATCATCATCATATCATTAAAAAATGTCGCTTATATCACTCCTCCTCGCGGGGCCTCATATATACGGTATGAATGTGTATATGTATATATATATATATATATATATATATATATATATATATATATATATATATATATATATATATTTATATATCTTCTTCTTCTTCTTGTAACTGCTTCTGGCCTTCCCTATACTTCTCCATCAACATTCTCAAAGCAAACATCGCATCAGTGGTGCTCTTTCCTGGCATAAACCCATATTGCTGCTCACACATCGTCACCTCTCCTCTCCACCGAGCTTCCACTACTCTTTCCCACAACTTCATGGTCTGGCTTAACAACTTTATCCCTCTGTAATTTCCACAGCTCTGCACATCACCCTTATTCTTGAAAATCGGAACCAGTACACTTAATCTCCACTCCTCCGGCATCCTCTCACTTTCCAAGACTTTATTAAACAATCTGGTTAACAACCCCACTGCCATCTCTCCGAAGCACTTCCATGCCTCCACTGGTATATCATCTGGGCCAACGGCCTTTCCACTTTTCATCTTCTTCATAGCAGTCCTCACTTCATCCTTCCTGATCCACCCCACTTCCAGATTCACTATCTCCACCTCTTCCAACCTTCTCTCTCTCATTTTCTTCATTCATCAGCTCCTCAAAGTACTCCATCCACCTTCTCAACACACTCTCCTCGCTCGTCAGCACATTCCCATTTGCATCCTTTATCACCCTAACCTGCAGCACATCCTTCCCAGCTCGGTCCCTCTGTCTGGCCAATCGGTATAAATCCTTTTCCCCTTCTTTTGTATCCAACTTCTCATACAGCTCGTCATATGCCTTTTCCTTGGCCTTTGCCACCTCTCTTTTTGCCTTTCGCCGCCACTCCTTGTACTCCTGCCTACTTTCTTCATCTCTCTGAGTATCCCACTTCTTTTTTGCCTACCCCTTTTTCCTTATACTTTCCCGTACTTCCTCATTCCACCACCAAGTCTCCTTATCTTCCTTCCTCTGTCCAGATGTCACACCAAGTACCTTCCTAGCTATCTCCCTCACAACTTCTGCTGTCGTTGCCCAATCATCCCACCCAGCTTTACCACCATCCAACGCCTGTCTCACCTCCTCCGTGAATTTCACGCAACAGTCTTCTTCCTTCAGCTTCCACCATCTGGTCCTTGGTTCAGCCCTCACTCTCTTCCTCAACCTCACCTCTAAAGTCATCCTACAGACCACCAATCGATGCTGTCGAGCTACACTCTCCCCTGCCACCACCTTACAGTCACTAATCTCTTTCAGGTTGCATCTCCTGCTTAAGATGTAATCCACCTGTGTGCACTTTCCTCCACTCTTGTATGTCACCCTGTGTTCCTCCTTCTTCTTGAAATATGTATTTACCACTGCCATTTGCATTCTTTTTGCAAACTCTACCACCATGTGCCCTTCCACATTTCTCTTGTTGAGACCATACCTACCCATCACCTCCTCATCCTCTTTATTCCCTTCCCCAACATGCCCATTGAAATCTGCTCCAATCACCACTCTTTCATCCTTGGATACACTCTCCACCACTTCATCTAACTCACTCCAGCAATCTTCTTTATACTCCATCTCACACCCCATATGTGGAGCATATGCACTGATGACATGCATCATCACCCCTTCAATTTCCAACTTCACACTCATCACTCGGTCAGACAATCTCCTCACCTCCAATACCCTCTTGACATAATCTTCCTTCAGGATTACCCCGACACCATTTCTCCTCCCATCCACACCATGGTAGAACAGTTTGAAACCACCTCCAATGCTCCTAGCCTTACTCCCCATCCACTTGGTCTCTTGTACACACAGTATGTCCTCCTTTCTTCTCTCCATCATATCAGCCAACTCTCGCCCTTTGCCAGTCATCGTCCCAACATTCAGAGTTCCAACTCTCACCTCCACACTTCTACCCTTCCCCCTCTCCCACTGCCTTCGGACTCGCCTTCCCCGTCTCCTTCTCCTCCTTTGCCCAGCAGTAGCACAATTTCCACTGGTACCCTGCTGACCACCGGTACCGGTGGCGGTCGTTGGTAACCCGGGCCTCGGCCGATCCGGTATGGAAATTCGTTTTGTTGTCCGCATAATGATTTGGCATAGGTTTTTATGCCGGATGCCCTTCCTGACGCAACCCTGGTCGCCTCTTACGACACACAGGGATATGGTACACCTATTCTAACCGGGGCATACACACACACACACACACACACACACACACACACACACACACACACACACACACACACACACACACACACACACACACACACACACATATATATATATATATATATATATATATATATATATATATATATATATATATATACATACATATATATATATATATATATATATATATATATATATATATATATATATATATATATATATATATATATATATATATATATATATATATATTGCTACGGCTGTGGAAATTCGCAATACACCATAAACGGTCCTGACATCAGTTATGACGATAAGTATATGTGTAGTTCGATTTCCCCACCGTTGTTTGGACGGAATTTCCGTGTTCACTGGGCTGCGATCCTTTGAGATAGCCGTTTTACTTTTCTCTATCATTATTTGGGACCAATCTTCCCCCAACAACCAAATCGCCACCACCAACCATACCCCAACAACCAAATCGCCACCACCAACCATACCCCAACAACCATATCGCCACCACCAACATCATTCCCAAACAACTACGACTCAAACACCACCACCTTCGCCTCTTTACCTCCACAACTCCACCCCACAAACATTGCTTCACCGCCATTCTCAAACGACGCCCGCCATCAACCAAATCTCCACCACCAACATCCTTCCCAAACCACAGCAGCAAACTCCCACCACCTCCGCCTTTCTACCACATGTCGTGCCATGGGTTGTGAATGCGTTCCTTTCGCCTCGAAAAGCGGATCAGGAATGCTCCACGCCCCCTTTTCATCCATCCAATGGCTGAGCATCAGGTGGTGCAGCCCCGCCTCCGAACCCGCTGTGATCCAGAAACTTGCATGTACGCCCCTCCCTTTGCCTATATAAGCGCGAGCACAATGCAGCTTGCGGCAGAAAAAGTGGGAGCAGTGGAGTGGCAGCAGCAGTGTCGGCAGTGAAGTGGCAGTCAAGTCTGGAGTCGGTGGAGTGGAAGTCAAGCAGTGTCGGTCGCGGCAGCCAAGTCTGGAGTCTGTGGAGTGGCAGTCTGGAGAAGCGGGAGACGGGGCAGTCAAGTCGAGTGCAGTGTCGGCGGGGCAGTCAAGTCGGGAGACGGAGCTTGAAGCTGATGGGAAAGGCAGACGGGGAGCGCTGGAAAGAGCTCACTGACCACGCCAGGGCACGAAGCCAGGCGCGGCTACGCTGACATCGCGGCTTGCCCGCCATCGCACCACGAGGGCGCAGGTAAGACCCTTCGGTCTCGTGGACCTGGCCGCTCATCCAGGTTCCACGCACATTCGGCCCATGGGCCCAGTCTGACTCCCTTGTCTATGAGGGGGTCTTTTCTTGCTTTTTCTTTGAATGCGTGTTGTGGCGCCGAGTCCCGTAAGTAAAACCGTATAAGTGACTGTACATAATTGCTTATAGACGGTCGTAGCACCTTTTGCTTTGCTTTTGTTCTGTATACGTGCATGTTAGTATTTTGCATTCCTGACTGCATATGTGCTTGTATAATAAATGTATGTGTGCAATGAATGTGCTTGTCGAACAGTTCCCCATTTCGTTGCATCCTTTACCTTGTTTGAAAGTTCCATCTTGCATCACAGAAGGAATTGGTAGAAGGGTGAAAGCACCCGGTAAATAATCACATCCGTCGGGGTCGGCGATAACACCGCTCGGTTATCACTGAAGCACGGAATGGACCGCTTAAGCGGTTCGTGTCCTAGGCCGGACAGTGGCAAGGTACGATCGCCCGGTTAACTACCCGCACAGGTACTTAGGTAGGTCGAGTTTGGCGAACAATCCTATCCTGCGCGGGTGGCCGATTGGCACGATTGTGGTGGGGTCGAAAGACCCACCCGTGACTAGCTCCTGGCGGTAGTTCCAAGGAGGGTTACGACTGAATTGACCGTTCTGGTGGGCGACGCGGTCGCGATTTGAGTTACGTGGCCGATCGCACTCCGGGCGGACCGAAATTCGTAAATATATATATATATATATATATATATATATATATATATATATATATATATATATATATATATATATATATATATATATATATATATTGGTTCACGAGTCAGTAAGTGACCACTATATTCGTTATTGGTGTGTGTGTGTGTCTGTCTGTCTGTTGGGTGGTCGATCTTGTCGGAAAAAAAACAAATTCTAAAAAAATATTTTTTGAGATTTTTTTTTTCTACCCTTATTTTATCAGTATTTCCGTCGATATGTTGGGTAGTCGATGTAGTCGAAAAAAAAATCTCCCAAAAATTATTTTTGAGATTTTTTTCTACCCTTATTATCAGTATTTAAAATGGCGATTTTCAATGAATACAATGGCGATTTCGATGAAACTTGGTTGGTAGGTTCATACCATGACAAAGTTGTGTGCAAATGAGAACCGTTGCTATGGACCCCTCCGTTGCCGAGCAACGGCCGAAAAACCTCTAAATGTGGGGGTATTTTAACGAAAAAACAATCTGCAGTATAAACCCTTGAAGCAAGAATCATGAATTTTCTTCTGCTTAATCCTCAGGTCATTCCCCATCGAACGGGCCCATCGCGTCAGGTTATATATGGTAGTCGACTACCCATATCCACCTTCCGGCTTGTTTGTCTGTCTGTCTGTTCGGTCCAGTGCTCCGTTAATATAATGGTGATTTCGATGAAACTTGGTTGGTAGGTTCAAACCATGACCTAGTTGTGTGTAAATGAGAAGCGTTGCTATGGACACATCCGGTGCTTTGCAACAGAACTTTGAAATTTTTGAAAAATCCTAAAAAATATATTTTTTCGAAAATCAAAAATCGGGCCACGAGCGACTGTAGGCAGTACATTCAGCCATATTGTCAAAAATTTACAGCCGGATCCTATGAAAACTGACAGAGAAGATAGACTTTGAATGAACCCTGGTCCAAAACAATATAAAAAACGAAGTTCGTTATATCTCAGAGACTATGAGTTAGATGTACATGAAACTGGTATGGTGGGTTCATGGTATGTTCTCGTTATGTGTGAGAAAGAACCGTTGCTATGGACCCCTCCGTTGCCTAGCAACGGCCGAAAAACGTCTAAATGTGGGGGTATTTTAACGAAAAAACAATCTGCAGTATTAACCCTTGAAGCTAGAATCATGAATTTTCTTGTGCTTAATCCTCAGGTCATTCCCCATCAAACGGGCCCATAACGTCAGGTACTATTGGGTAGTCGACTACCCATGTCTGCCTACCCGCTTGTCTGTCTGACTGTCAGTCTGTCCCGAGCATAGCTCTGTGGGTTTTGATCCGATCCTGATAAAATTTTGGTGGGAGGTTTATATCATGATCTCGTTGTGTTTTCCTGAGAATGCGCATGGTGCGCCCATTATCAATGGAGCCACGCCCAAAAAACCTGTGTTTTTGGGGGTAGCCGATTTCAATTTGCATCTTCTCCGAGGGGGTTTGTCGAATCTGGCAGGGTTTCGGTATTTGATGAGCCCAATGGTACCTGCATAGCCACACGGAGCTCGAATTTTCATTTTCGTCCCAAGGTCAAGGTCACAAGTTCAGTAACTTAGAAAATTGCGAATTTTGACATAAAAATCCATCTTCTCCGAGGGGGTTTCTCGAATCTGGCAGGGGTTTCGGTATTCGGTTAGCCCAATGGCACCTGCATAGCCCCACGGAGCTCAATTTTTCATTTTCGTCCCAAGGTCAAGGTCACGAACTTAGAAAATTGCGAATTTTGACATAAAAATCCATCTTCTCCGAGGGGGTTTGTCGAATTTGCCAGGGGTTTCGGTATTTGCTTAGCCCAATGGCACCTGCATAGCCCCACAGAGCTCGATTTTTCATTTTCCTCCCAAGGTCAAGCTCACAAACTAAGCAAATTGCGAATTTTGACATAAAAATCCATCTTCTCCGAGGGTGTTTGTCGAATCTGGCAGGGTTTCGGTATTTGATTCGACCATTGGCACCTGCATAGCCACACAGAGTTCGATTTTTCATTTTCGTCCCAAGGTCAGGAACTTAGAAAATTGCGAATTTTGACAAAATCCATCTTCTCCGAGGGGGTTTGTCAAATCTGGCAGGGGTTTTGTTATTTGGTTAGCCCAATGGCACCTGCATAGCCGCACGGAGCTCGATTTTTCATTTTCGTCCCAAGGTCAACGTCACAAGGTCACGAACTTCGAAAATTTCGAATTTTGACATAAAAATCATATGACCGCCCAAACTTTGAGAGCTAGGATGACAATATTTTTTATGCATAATCTTGAAGTCATTCCCCACCTCAAGTCTTGAAACCATTTTGCTCTATCCCGAACACCTTGCCCGTGGCGCCCCCTTCAAGTTTGTTTTTATGCTGATTTCATCAAAGTATGGATAATCCGAGGAGTGCGAAATGCCATATAGCCTATATGACGTTATATTGTTCCTGGAATGTTCCAGAGGAAGTTTTGCGCCAAAGATCATAATCCTTGACCTTTGACCGTTAAAGTTCACAAAGGTCAAATTTTCAAAGTTGTGGGAATCGAACCGGGTTTTCTCCCTTCTTCGACGAACTAACTCCAATAAGCTATAGCACGTATCCTGTTTCCTTATTTTAATGTCCACAACATTGTTTTGTGACCTTTAAAGGTTATGCAAAGGTCAAATTTTTAAAGTTGTTGAACGAAACCGGGTTTTCGACATTTTGCAGCTAATAACCTGTCACCCGTACCACATCATGTTGATCATTTTTATAACTTGGTCAAAAATTAGCACATTGTCTCATCCTTGACTTCTGAAACAATCTACATCGTCAAATACCGCTCGTGAACCATTGCCATCTCCAGACGTGTGTGTGTGTGTGTGTGTGTGTGTGTGTGTGTGTGTGTGTGTGTGTGTGTGTGTGTGTGTGTGTGTGTATATATGTGTATGTATATGTATGTATATATATATATATATATATATATATATATATATATATATATATATATATATATTCCCAAGTGTTTCCCAAGGTTGTTTCCCAAGTGTTTCCCAAGGTTCGAATTAATTGTTAAAATTATTAATTAATCCCAAGGTTTGAATTTTCCCAAGGGAAAGAGCTGTTTCCCAAGGGTTTGAAAGCTGTTTTTTTTTCCCAAGGTTTGAATTAATTGTTGTGCTTGGTAGACATTTGTGAATACATTTACATAGAGGGGGGCGAGAGAGGGAGTGAGAGAGGGGAGGGAGAGAGGGGGTGAGAGAGTGGGGGTGTCACAATTCAAGAGAGGGGAGAGAGGAGGGGGCGAGAGAGGGGGAGAGTGGTGGCGAGAGTGAGGGGCGAGAGAGTGAGGGGCGAGAGAGAGGGGGCGTCACAATTCTTCTTCTTCGTTTGATATGATGTCACAATTGACGCTGGGGACCTGAGTATGTTTCCCAGGTGTTTCCCAAGTTATGGCCATTTATGAAACGGTTGGTCCGATCGAATCTATGTATAATTCCAGCAGTGTGTGTGTGTGTGTGTGTGTGTGTGTGTGTGTGTATCTGCGACCGCTGTTTCTCGACAACCGCCGGTTCGATCTGATTCAAACTTGCCAGGAATATTGCCGGGGCGCCGCGGATATGCCTTTTCAAGGTTTGATATTAATCGGACGAGCGGTTCCCAAGTTACGGCCATTTTATTGCTTTTTTCAGTGTTGGAAAGGTGTATATATCGCAGCTGAAGTGTCGTTCCACCTTATCACCTTATCATGCCATTTTTTTCCCAAAGATATCTCAGAATAATGATAACAGCATATTAATAATAATAATAATAATAGCACAATAATTGGCAGTAATAAAAAGAATAACGTGATACAATGACCAATGTCTGTCAACCAATAACGACCTATATATTGTCTGTCAACCAAAAATGACCAATAATGTCTGTCAACCAATGACATGATACGGTGCTATGACGTCACAAATTACATCACAATGCTTCCTCTTTTTATTTTTTTTGATATGATGTCACAATTGACTCTGGGATCTGAGTATTCGTCCATTTGCCATAAAATGTGTATGGTTTTACACAAATGTGTATGGTTTTATACACAAAAGTGTATGGTTTTATGGTGGTTTCTTGTTCACAGGCATGCATAGACAAAATTAAGCTTGGTTGCCCGGATGGCAACAATGGGGAAATCTGTTATTTTTGCGCAAATACAAGATGGCCGTCATCGACCGGGCTGAAAATATAACTTTTTAGGTGATGAACTTAAAATTACACATGAGATCTTTTCCATATAATTTTGGCACGAGGAATCGATATTTAACCTTATTTTTGTGATTAGAAGTAAATTTGAGGTCAATGTTCGAGTTCCTGGCAATTGTTTGCCATGTGAGATACATTTTGAATGACAAGGTCACTATTCTGACAACTGGATGCTCACATACGACATTAATGCGAGTTACTAATTCATTGTTTTGTTTTGACAGATATGGCTGATTCAAGGTGCATTCTTCCCATGTGTCTTGGTGGAGGGGAATTGAAGAAATTTGCTGATCAAGGGATCAAGACATTGATCTCCTGTGCCAAAGCCCATGGAGATGAAGAGCTACGTGCAAAACTACAGGATATTGTTGATGGTGGTGGTGATGCTGTTCGCATAGAATGCCACAAAGGATGCTACTGTACTTACACATCAAAAAAATAAATTGAGAGACTTCGTAAATCACAGAAAAGAAAAGCTGAAGATGATTGTGTTACAGTGACAACAAGATCTCGCACACAGGCAACAGGCAGTGGTGCGTTTGTTTACAAACGTGACTGCATTTTTTGTGGCAAAGAATGTTTACCTGTTGATGACAAACATCCAGAAAGATGGGATCGTGTTCGTCAGTGCATGACTAAAGAACGTTTTGACAAGAAAGGTAATCCCATCCCAGCTATGAAAGATGCCATCATTAATGCTGCTGAGCAACGTAATGATGAAGTAGCCAGAACGGTCAAGTTACATATTGGATATTTGGTTGATCTCCCTGCGGCTGAGTGCAAATACCATGTACGCTGTTATCACAGTTTCATGACAGTCCCTAAATATGCTGATTTGCCAACTGGTGTTGCAGAAGAAAGTTCCCTAAAGAACGTCATGGAGCGCATGAATTGTGACAGGTCAAAGATGTGGAATAGCGTTGAACTGCATTCCCTGTGCTGTGATCTTGGTGGCAAACTCACTCGACATGAAATGTTTAGCAAACTAACAGACTGCGTGAGTAAGGACATTATGATAGTTCGGGTAGATGGATGTGCTACCATTGTTGGTTTTCGTGAGTCCACTGCTAACCATCTGAAAATGGTCAAAGTGGATGATGCAGATGAGAGGAGTATTGATTCTGTGGTAAGGCAGATCAAGAAGGAGGCACGCTCAGTCAAGTACAACAGTGACAATTATGACCTCTCAGAATTTACACAAGCCTACACAATCAAGGCAACAAGCCCAACTTTACTGAAGTTGATTTCAGACTTAGTGTCTGGTGGTGAAATGACCAAGAAATCTCTGAGCCTGAGCCAGTCAATTCAAAGTCATGTTACAGGTACCAGAAATCAGACAACATTAGGACTGGCTGTCAAACTACTGCACCGCCATGGCAGTTCTGAGCTTCTAAAGCTCCTTCATGAACATGGGTTCACAACGTCATATGATGAGGTCCTGAGATTCAGGATATCCGCTGCTCATTTTCTCGGTGACAATGCTCAGCTTCTCCACCAATTCATGGGTTTGAGTACAACTGTTGGCGTGATTTTTGCCTGGTTTGATAATCTTGATCTGCAAGTGTTCACGCCTAATGGTCGGCGCACTACTCATGTCCTCTCACATGAATTTCAGCAACTCCATCCTGCAAGCATTCTTGAGTATGGGCATGCTCACCCAGGGAAGAGCGACCTTATTATCCCACGACTGTCTAAGAAAGCTGCCCAGTCTAGGACAAGCAGCAGCTCATCAGGGAGCCTTCCTCTGCAGCACTACACTGGGCCATCCAAAGTGAACCCCCCGGCTGTGGATGCAACCTCTGGATTCTCCTACCAAGAAGTGTGTGCCCGGAAAGCGAGTTTAGCTGCTGCACAGGAAAAGGACATGAAGTGGCTAAACACAGTCAGCACACAGGTGAACGCCATGGAATGGGGTGGGTTCAACAACCAAGAAGCTTTCACCAGTCATACAGAAAAAAAGCCAGCAAATACCTACATGTTTGGACCCCTTATTGATGCCAAAGCTTCTCATCCAGACACTGTAGTGACTTCACTGGAGTATCTTCAGAAGTCATTGACTGATATGGGAATGACTTATGTCCACATCTCTGTGGATCTCTAGCTCTACATGGTGGCTTGCCAAATCAAGTGGCATGACGTTGATCGTTTAAAAATGTGATTCTGAGGCTTGGGATAATGCACACTGTGCAGTCCTTCTGTGGTTGCATTGGCAAACTCATGCGTGGGTCTGGTGTTGAGACTCTCATCAGTTCAGCATTCGGGGGCCTGGCAGGAATCATGAGTGGCAAGTCCTGGGTTCGATCAATGAGAGCCTTCCGGATGGTTTCGACTACCCTTCTCATTTCCTTCCTCACCACCAGCCCCAAGACATTCCAGGAGTTGTGCAGCTACCTTGAGACATGCAGACAGCACCCAACTGGGAAGCACTGGTTTGATAACTTCATCAAGCCTACTCTGCTTGTTCATCAACTTCTGCGTAGTGAGAGGGAGGCAGACTTCCTGCTGCAACAGCTAACACTTGAACGCATGCTTCCCTACATCTTTGTTGCTGGTCACCATCACTATGCCCGTTACATCACCCATCACCTTCTGGAGATGCGCTATTTGCTGCCACCAGATGCCAAGTCAGAGTTCATATCAGGTGCTTTTGTGTGTCATCACCAGGAAGGCATTTGGAATGGTGTGAGCTCTGATCAGTTCGGTGAACAAACTGCTATTAGAATTGGCAAGGGTGGCCTCAAGGGTATGACTCTTTCTCCAGAGATGGTAGCAGAGCGGATCGATTCCTTTCCTGTCACTGCCTACATCTCAGATACAATGGAGCACATCTACCTTGACTCTTCAAACAAGGACAATGAAGACCAAGTGAGAGAAAAGGACACAAGAATCGGACCATTTCACAAGGAGGAGGGGAAGAAGAGGAGAGAACTTGATGCAGATGATAGGCGCCGGATTTTACTTGAATTGTCGAATGTGTCTCATCCTCTTGAGAATCACTCACCACATCTGTACAACATTACCAATGGTCGAATTGTTCCCCGAGAAGCTGAAGTGAATGTTGAGGATTCCGTGGTTATAGGTCAGAAAATGGTTGCAGAGTTCCATGCATCCCTTCCAGGTGGATTCCATGCAACCATCTCGTGCCCCATCAAGACAATGGAGCACTTACAGAAAGGAGTGAAAATTGGGGACAAGATGATCTTTGTCTAGAAACCATCTTCCTCAGGCTGCTGACTATTGGACAGCAAAGACAAATGGAGCTAGGACCTATCTTCTAGTTTGAGCTCTGCGCAGTACCCCCCTCACTGATTGATGAATATGGGTGCTTAAGGAAAGGCAACAAAGCACCACTGGCACACAAACTCTGTGTTCAGGCACAACAGCCTCTGCAACCAGATGTTACCATTGTTGACGCGAGCCAAATTCTCTATCATATTGTCTGGCCTTTCAGGGGAACTGTGTCAGTATTAGTTGGGTCCATCAAGACAAGGCTGTCTACCATTGCTGGTCAGAAGATCTTGGTCTTTGACAAATATTATAATGTTTCTGCAAAGGACTATGAACGAGTGAGGCGTGCTGGCATTGGTTCCATCAACTATGACCTCACAATAAACACACCCCTGCCGAGTCGAGACGCCATCCTGAAAAACAAGCAGAACAAGTTGCAGCTGTCCAAGGTTTTGAGTACCTATAACTTTGGTGAAGGAGTTACTGTGGAGAGCCGTAGCCATGGTGCGTTCAACCATGATGAAGCAGACATTACAATTATCTCACACCTGCTCATGGCTGCTGAATGTAATGCAAGAGTGATACGTATCCTCTCTGATGACACTGATGTTTTTGTATTGATGGTTTACTGGGTTTACCAGCGCAACATGCAGGCCACAGTGCAGATGGAAAGGTGGGATGGAGCAATTTGGGATATCAACACCACCTGTGACCAGCTTGGCCCCAAGTGTCTGCAGCTTTTGGGAATGCACTACATCACTGGCTCAGATACCACGTCATACCCATACGGCAAGGGCAACGTGTCAGCCTTGAAGACACTGAGAGCTGGAACCTTCCCTGGTTTGTACTCCGCACTTGGCAAGCTGAACGCAAGCCATGAACAGCTCATGGAAGCAGGGCGGACATTCTTCTGTGCCCTGTATGGTCAGCCAGACGGTACCACGATGAGTGAGATGAGGTACTATATGTACACAAGGAAGTCTGGCAAGCCCCTCAAGCTCATGGCATTACCTCCAACTGAGATCAATCTCTTTCTACTTATTTTGCGTGCACATCGACAGACAGTACTTGCAAAATCAGCTGATCAGCAGGCCCCACCTGAACTTGACATTACAAAATATGGATGGGACATCAGAGATGGAATCCCAGTGCCAGCAACTTCTGCTACTCCACCAGCCCCTTTGGACCTCATGGATGTTGTGTGGTGTGGATGCAAAGCAGAGGGGAAGGCCTGCAGTACTGCAAGTTGCAGTTGTCACCATGCAAAGATCTCCTGCACGCTATACTGCACTTGTGGTTGCAGTGACAAGTGCTTCAACCCACACAAGACTGTGGAGGACAGTGAAAGTGAAGTGGAAGAAGGGAGTGTCGAAGCAGAACTGGAAAGAGACGAGGATACGGAAGGGGACGAGTACAACGAATGGGAACGAACAATACGCAAGTTGTCTACTCGGCTCTCTGTCCTCTGTTCCTAAGATGTCCAATATGATGACATGACAATGTGTATGCTTTCTGATTATCAACATACTGTTGTGAACCATTCATGACTTCACTTTTGCATTGGTGTTGCATAATTTTCAGCAGAAAATAGTCATGGACATTTCATGTGAACCTCTATTTATTCCTGAACGTAAAAAATAACCCCAAAATTGAAAACCTCATGTCAAAATCATATGGAAAAGAGATATTACACAGGATTATATGTTGACCGATTAAAAACTTAGCCCCATCGTCTGACCTGTAGCGGCCGTCTTGAGTTTATGCAAATTACAGGAGTTCCCCAAGGTTGCCACCCGGCAACCAACCTGAATTTTATTAATGGACCCATGTTAGTCCAAAACAATCATGAAACCATACACTTTCCATATCAACAAGGTTGACAATGGAACACATAATAACGGCAAATGGACTATGTGCCTTTTCAAAGTTTGATATCGTTCTTCTTCATCCGTTTCAGCTGCTTCTCAAGTGTTTCCCAAGGTTTGAAAGCTGTTTTTTCCCAAGGTTTGAATTAATTGTTGTGCTTGGTAGACATTTGTGAATACATTTACAGAGAGAGGGGCGAGGGAGGAGGGGGGAGAGAGGGGGCAAAAGAGGGGGAGGAAGAGAGAGGGGGTGAGAGAGAGGGGCGTCACAATTCAAGAGCGGAGGGGGCGAGAGATGGGACGGGAGAGGGGGCGAGAGAGAGGGGCGAGAGAGGGGGAAGAGAGGGGGGCAAGAGAGGGGGAGGGAGAGAGGGGGTGAGAGAGAGGGGGCGTCACAATTCAAGAGAGGAGGGGCGAGAGAGGGGACGGGAGAGGGGGCGAGAGAGAGGGGCGAGAGAGGGGGAGAGAGAGGAGGGGCGAGACTAGAGGGAGAGAGAGGGGGGAGAGAGGGGGGCGAGAGAGAGGGCGTCAAAATTCTTCTTCTTCGTTTGATATGACATCACAATTGACACTGGAGACCTGAATATGTTTCCCAGGTGTTTCCCAAGTTATGGCCATTTATGATATGGTTGGTCCGATGTAATTGAAATAATGCCCCAACCCAGTCGTGGTTTACGAGAGCGAAGGAACGAAGCTGCATATACTGGCACGCACCTACGGGCCCGTACTAGTGTATATAATTTGTATATGGAAGATTTCCTGGTGGAGGAATGGTGCTGTATTCCTGCGGAACAATTCCAGACCTCTGTTGACTCCATGTCAAATAATATCCATGCCACCCTGGATGCTTGTGGTGGTCCAACACCCTAATAAGTGGCATTCTGTTGGTGTTTCCCCTTATTTGTCCACGACCTGTGTCTATCAAGATGTGGGTTGATTTATTATGTCGGGATAGCCTGGACACTCTATTGGCTCAATACAACATAGATCCTCAAAAAATGTACCTATTCCCTATGGTCTACTCCCTGGATTTATCAGGAAAGCACGGTCATGATCATTGTGCCGATAAACAAACAGACAGACAGACAAATGGACCCAAATGCAATACTTTCTCCTCTGGCCAGAGTAAAAATGCAAAAGGATGTAGGGATGTTACCCCAAAAAGTATGGAAACAAGGAAGAGATAGTCACAAGAAATGATTATGTGAAAACATCCCTTCATCTTTCTTTGAATAATGGTCGACCCGAGAAAAGACTGTGTGTGTGTGTGTGTGTGTGTGTGTGTGTGTGTGTGTGTGTGTGTGTGTGTGTGTGTGTGTGTGTGTACGTACTGGGTGGTTTGCCGTTGCTTTCCCAGCAGTAGTTATGGCAGGAATTTAGAATTTGGCCACGGTGCCAGCGACAGCTCGCCAACTCTTAGTGAAGGATACCGTGGGGTCTTTAACGTCTAGTAACTGATGTCAGCAGCTGGACAGGATGTCCATTTAACATCCATCCAAGGGACAACACACACATGGATGAATCACCTGCCTGTGGAGGAGTTTATAACTGGTTCAGGATTCGAACCCAGGCTAGACAACTTTGAGGCAAGTGTGCATACCTCTTGGCCATCTTGTATATTGTAATTTATTTTCATAAGCAAGTGCTTCCAATTTGGCAACCAAGTGAAGACACGATCATGAGGTTGTAAGTGGGATTTAATGTAAATACTCTTTTAATAAATAACGAATGATGTTCTCCTGGAGATGATTCTAGATTGTTGAGTGAAGCGGCATTGTTCGGTTTGACAGTTTTTTGTTTAAATCATAAAAAGCCTGCATGCTACTGCAGCAAATCGAGTTTCCAATGGCTTGAAGTGTTTCGAAAATAAAAGAGCTGGTGATGAAAGCTGCAACAAAAACACATGGCTTCAGAACCCATAATTGTGTGCTATGAGTCTCGCACTGTGTTAGAGCAGGCGTTCATTGTCAAAGGCTGTTCCCAGGACCCAGCTTGATGGGGTGGACTTTTTGATGGGTTCCCAGCCCCTTACTCTGAAAGAAGTGTTTTTTTGTTTTTTTAATTGGCAAATGTCCATTTTTCCCCCTCTCAGAGGAGAAGCTCCTTCTCTTTGGCAGAAGTTTACTTTGTGCAGCCATCAGAGAGAATACAAGGTGTTTTGCAGAATTGCAGAATTGTGATCTCTGTATTAAGGAGAAACCTACCAACTACAAGACTCTTGTGAAAAATAGCTGTTGACCTGCAGGTACAGCTTAGAGTAGGATCGGTCGATTAATAATTATTAATTATAATTATTGACGCATCTTTGGCAGGAGAATCAGTTCTGTCAAAGCAAACTCACACTGATTGCTTTCCCATTGCCTTCCCAGTGTTAGGGGCTCTATACTGACAATGTTGGTCGTATTTTAGTGTGTGTTCTGCTGCCATTAAAGTAGAGTTACAGAAGAATATGGTTGGAAAATCAGGAGACAGGAACTTGGGATTTTGCCAGGGTTCCAAGCACACAATGGCCAACTCTTTTAGAAATGTGTCATGGGGTCTTTAACTCCCACGGACTAACAACTGACTTAATATCCTGCCTACGATGTGCCAGGATGGGAATTTGGAGTGGAATCCTCCTCCTCTGTCGAGAAATAAACTTAGACGTGACAGTTCAAGGACGAATGTGCTATCTGGGAGCTGTCCTGCACTTCAAACATTATTCTACCTTTTGTTACCCGATGTATTATTATTTAGTTCACACAGATATAATATGCTTTATGTTCCTCAGTTTTCCATTTTATTAATTAGAATTTTTCTGATAATTTCCTATTCGTTATGCAGAAAAATCTTACAATTTGGTGAATCGAGTGAATAGAACAATAGACTGAAAAGAGTGATGTCACCGAAGGGACAGAACAACAACAACAACAACAACAACAACAACAACAACAACAACAACAACAACAGAATGAGAATGGCGATGCCACAGAGGAGACGGAATGAGAATGGTGATGCCACGGATATGACGGAATGAGAATGGCGATGCCACCGAGGGGACAGAACGAGAACGGTTAAAGCATACTTGTACCCCTTATCATAATTGAGTTCAATTAAATCAGTGGACCAGATAAAATCAACTTCCTTGGAATAAACCTTCCCTCTACGAAACTTTGTGAATATTGGTTTAAGTAATTCATCAGCTAATTGCTCTTCAATATTAATGACATCATTAGAGCCTCTAAGTTTTTTTGAATTTCCAAGCCCAAGTTTCAATTTAGCACTGATCATCTTCTTCACGATGAACTGATCAACTTTTTCTCTCAAGGTTTGATTTTGTATCGGAGACAAATTATACCACATTTCTCTATCGGCTTCGTGTTTTTCTTCCAACGTTGTGGTATTCCCATTATCAATATCTTGCCTCATGCACACTTCATCAACCCTATTGATAGGTTTGCTCAACGGTTTAGGATTGTCAGCCTCATCTAATCTTTTATTCAAGTTTGTTCCCGGACCACAGAAAGAATACCCAGGTAGATGTAATTCCGCTGGTATTCCAGCAGTTGTATATTTACTTCCTGATAAAAACTTTTCTATATCTCCCCCTTGTTTGTGTTTGGAGATGAATTTACTCTTTTTGGAGCCACACACCGAACATGTACCTTTTTGTATAACCCTATTATTTTTACTTTTAACATACGAGATATTTTTACTCTTGGTTTTCTTTTTACATTTTAGACAATAACTCATTTATTTATGAGAAAAATTCCTACAGAGTGCGAAAACCTTTTTAGTTTCCAACATCCACATTTGAATCTTAATTTTTAAAACATAAAGAATCCTCAGAAATGTCTTCACTCTCTCCTCCATTTTTTAAAGAAAAAAATGGAAAACTTTAATCAAAGTCAATTTTCCTTCTTTTTCTTTTTTATCTCCACTTTCTCGTTTAAATCTTCTCCCTGAAACCGATGTTAATAGTTTTCACTCAAATATTTCTAATAGACTTGCCAATTCATTGTTTTCCTCCTTGGTGCGTTGAGATTTATTTATTTTCTGTAATACCTTTGATCTTTCTATAATGTCACTGTTTTTTTTTTCCACCTGTAGAACTAACTTATGCCTGAGGTTGGGTTAATGGTTAGGGAGGTGGGCTTTCGATCCTCGGATCCTGAGTTGAAATCTCCCCTGGCTGTTGAATTAATACCAGGTGGGGTTGACTGTGCCTGTCATCCTTTCGAGGTTAGCAAAATGAGTGCCGGCTTGCTGGTATCCTGTGTCGGAGTGGTGCCCCATCTAGGATTGTGCCCAATAGCCAAGGAGACTGCTTAGGCAGCACCAACACTTTGCATAGGGCATGGTCCCAATGGATGAGGCTAACTTCCACATTTTCTTAAATCTCATTCTTCTCACCATATCTTCCAAACACAGCTGTTCACCACCATCTTAGGTTATCCTCAATCCAAAACCATGATATTTTCTACTCACTTTAACCCCCCCCCCACTTCACCCCAACCCCCACCCCATTTTCTCCTAAATTTCCAGTTTTCCCTCCTGAGTTTCCTTCTGTATCCATCATCCCTTGCATTCTCTCCTGCCCCTCATTCCTCCACACCCATTGGTTGTCCAAGTCTACCTCTATATTGGCCTTCAACTCTGCTATTGGTGTCATCCCATCCCCCCATTTTTATTGAGGTTCACCCTAATCAAGGCTGAGAGCCACGACATGTGAAGGGCGACAAAGAAAAAAAAACTGGCAAAACCTTCACCTACTCCTGAAACAAAGAAACCTCTTCACAGAACCACTGTGCCTGCTTATGTCTGTCTATAAAAGAGGCCTGTCTATAAAAGTGCCTGTCTGCCGTTTGATCGTTTGCAAACCACTCAGAATTTTAAAAATGGGTTTATTGTCCAGAAACTTGTGGAAAAGCCCCTTCTGTTTTGATTAACTGCAGGAAAAACTAAGCATGCCAGATATCCCTGGCAGCATTCCTGGAGGTCTTACAAGGTAGTTAGATGGAACAAGGTATTCACTGGGTGTTCACTGGGGATGCAACTGAGCAGATGAAGAATTGGGAAGGCTTCGCTAAAACCCTGGAACTAAGACTGACAAGATGGAAAAGTCTACTGATTCAGCTTCCCTATAGGGGTGGTGGTGGGGGCGGGAGCGGAGGGGAAGAGCATTGGTCATCATTTATCAACAACTTGCCGGGTTCTCTTTTGTGACAAAGAATGAAAGCTGTGCCCCACCCCTTCCACCCTGTGCACTTAATACTGAGAGTTCAGAAAAGCCTGGTGAAGTTTTTTCTTGAGAAGCATTGGTTGTTTCTGAGCCTCTTTGGAAGAGCATGGACAAGACTTGATCGACATTACCAGTAAATATATGGCTTTCCATCTTGCCTCAGTCTGGCAACTCTTGTCTGGCCCACCTGCTCATGCTTTGTAACGTGTTGCATTTATGACTTTAGATCAGGCTGGAAATTTGAACAATTCATTAGAATTATTTTATGGGAGTGTTTTAAATGCATGGCTGGCATTTGCCGTTGATTGAGATTTTACTTCCTGCACAAAAGACAACTTTTTATGCTACATTGCAAATGGGACACTCCAGGGGTGTGTTCCTTTTCAATTAATACATTACCAAGCCATGTGGAACTGGAACATGTCCAACAGGGACGAAAAAATTTTTCCCTGAAAAAAAAACCCTTCCTTCTATGTCGTAGGAATTACTTGGAATCGACATCGATTCCGGTTCACCACTCAATTCCTTTTGATTCCATGGTTGGAATCGATTCCATCCACCATGATTAAGCATTCAAGCAAACACTCCAACGATTGGCTGGCTGGGGATCATACTCACGACCGTCCAGAGATGTCTGAATATGACTGGATTATTAAACAATGTGTGAATTGGACAAATGAACACACTTTTAACAGTCAGAACTCCTGCTAAATTGAATTCTATAGTTTAAATTTTGAAATTCGGTTTAGGTTAAGAGATTCTAGAGATAATCACATTTCAACTGTAATGCTTATAAACGTCCAGAGAGTTGTATGGGGGGATGGAGGATGGAAGGGGGTTGGGAGAAAGTAAGTGTGAAGTGAGGGAAAAGAAAAGCAGACATGCAGTGGAGCGTTAATTACGATTCATATTGTCTCATCAAAATGATTCTGCATAGAACAACAGTGAAGAAGGAAACAAAATATAGTCTGAAATACATTTTCTACCAGCCATGCTATAAATACTGCCCAGAGATAAGTACCACCCGAGACACGTCCTGCGATAAACGCTGTCCGGATATGTCTGGAGACAAACACCGTCCGGACACATCCGAGAATCAACACCGCCCAATGACAAACTCAGCGCGGTCAACCTTGGAGACAAACACTGACCGGACATGTCCGGAGACAACCACCACCTAGACACGTCCGGAGACAACCACCAACTGGTCAGGCCGGGAGACCACCACCATCTGGACCTGTCCAGTGTAGAAGTGGACTTCCTTTTTTTCGTAGTTTTTTTTAATCAATCTGCTTGAATGTGGCCATTAATAAGAATTGTATTCTCAGTTAATTACTGCACTTGTTCTCCAATTACTGCGCCTGTTGTTAATCACTGCACCTGTTGCTGATTGACACCTATTTCTACTTTCTAAATGTTAATTGATTCATCTTGATGTAACTCATTTTATTGAAACCTATTATTGAATGTATAATCTGTGCCTCTCTTGCTTAAAGATCTTATTCTGTAATGGAGCCAAAAGGCCAAAAGCCAATCGGCTCCATAGCTTTCCTGGATGGACTCAACGCTCCCTCCCTTCTTTTCCTTCCTCTTTCTCTCTCTGTTCTTTGATTTCTAATTAATGTTCTTGCAATCTGTACTGACAAGCTTTTGTAAAGGAAGTATGTTATGCTGACAGCCTGATACATTAATCTGTCCAGAATAGCTTTGCTCGTAGTTGGACCGCTATTCGACCCTTGCTTGCCTTCCTTCAGGTTTGTTGTTTCTGACCAAGGCGATAAGAACTCTCCGAGTTTTCTCCTCTGTCTCCACATTACTTTAAACTGACCCAGCCAAGGTCAGATGTGGGTCATTATGACCCGACTCCCCTCCGGTCTCATTTCTGCTCCTCTCCTCGTCCCTCTAGAAACTTCCCCCACCTTCCCTTCGGTGCTATGTATAGACTTCCTATAAGCTCCAATTAGTGGAGACCATTGCATGACAAGTACATCAATGGCTCCTTTGTTCTGTAATTTCGTAATAAAAATTCTCTGTTTGATGTCCTTTGCCTCGAGTGGACAATTGAGTTTCTAGAGTTCCACAACACCAGAAACAACCATGATCCAGAAACGTCCAGACACAAACACAATCTGGACACATCTTGAGACAAACATCTGGACACATCCTTAGTATGAAATAATGTGTGAATACAACTCTCTGGACGTTTATAAGCATTAAAGCTGAAATGCTATAAGCTCTAGAATCTCTCAACCTGAGTCAAATTTCCCAATTTAAACTGTGGAATTGACCTTAGCAGCAGTTCTGATTGCTAAAAAAAAAAGTGTTCATCTTTCCAATTTGCACATTTTTTGATACTCCGGTCGCCTCCAGACTGTGTATAATATGACCATGCTAGCGTGGCAAGTGATTCGTGATTGGAAACATGTGCGGAAAATAAATAATGTCATGAACATTCAGAGATGCCAGTTCCTTTTGTAATAATGCAAAGTTTGGGACTGCTAGGTTTCATGGTTTTGGAGTTATGGAAGAGACGCACTGATGGACTGACACACTGACATTTATTTTATTGGTATAGATTTTGTGCAAAATGGATTCTGGCGATGGATTCACTTGAGGATTAGTACGTGATGGATAAGTTCCACTGAGTTAGCCACAACAACCAAGTTGTGCTTTGTTCGGTTAGTTACAAAGTTATGTTTGGGGGGGGGGGAGCACAGTGTCCACTGCAAAATTAATGCACATTGGGAACAATAAACTGCTATTGATATTACATCCTTCTCACCCTTTGATACCAAACTTGGAGCTCATTCCAAGGGTCACCATCTCAGGATTGGTTTCAAAATGTCTGCCTAATTTTAAATTTGGAAGAATTTTACCATTTGCTATGGAATATTGGTAAAGACTATACAACACTTGTATCAAAATTATTTGCCACTCAAAACTACTCTCTCTCACTCCCTTTCTCCCCACCCTCTCCGTTTCCTCTCCTCCCATCTCTCTACGTCTGTGCCTCCATCTCCATCTCTCTATGTCTATCTCTCTATTTTATATATCTCCATATCTTTCTCTCTCTGGAGAAAGAGATGGAGAGAGAGAGAGAGAGAGAGAGAGAGAGAGAGAGAGAGAGAGAGAGAGAGAGAGAGAGAGAGAGAGAGAGAGAGAGAGAGAGAGAGAGAGAGAGAGAGAGAGAGAGAGAGAGAGAGAGAGAGAGAGAGAGAGAGAGAGAGAGAGAGAGAGAGAGAGAGAGAGAGAGAGAGAGAGAGAGAGAGAGAGAGAGAGAGAGAGAGAGAGAGAGAGAGAGAGAGAGAGAGAGAGAGAGAGAGAGAGAGAGAGAGAGAGAGAGAGAGAGAGAGAGAGAGAGAGAGAGAGAGAGAGAGAGAGAGAGAGAGAGAGAGAGAGAGAGAGAGAGAGAGAGAGAGAGAGAGAGAGAGAGAGAGAGAGAGAGAGAGAGAGAGAGAGAGAGAGAGAGAATATATACGTGTGTATTTGTATATATAAATATATAATCTTATGTGTAATTCTCACTGGGTCTAAAGTTATCTTAAACATGCTGTTACAATGGTTCAGGAGTTTGATTAAATTGAACATTATTTGTATCAGTTCTGCTTTCAAGTTCATACGTGTAATAGGCATTTACAACCATCCATGACCATGTTGTGGAATGTCGACTGAGGCCCTCACTGTTTTTTTTTCTTTCACCCACACAAGGCTTATGACCCCAAGTACTCACCCTCCCACTCCCCCTCCGAAACCAAAGGCATCAATCCCCTCCCCACTCCAAGCCTTCAAACCCCCTCCCCACCCACCACAACAACTCCTCAACCTCCACTCCCCAACCAAAACCCCCCAACCTCCCCTCGCCCAAATCCTCAACCTCCTCCAAACTCTGTTCCATCCTTTCTCCCCCCCACCACCACCCCCGTCAAACCCCAAGTCCTCACCCACCAGCTCCAACCCAAAGGCATCCATCATCTCCACACCCCACACCCACCACAACTCCTCAAACTGCCCCCCACCTCACTGTAAGTCCTCAACCCCCCTCCAAAGTCTCAATCTCGCCTTCCCAACTATGTCCCATCTTTGCTCACCCCCCCTCCAAACCCCCACTTTGTCCTCCCCTACTCCACCTCCCCTACTCATACAAGCAAACAGGAATTCCCACACAGATATTACATATTTCTTCATTACCTCATTGAAACAGTGAAATATTTGAAGCTTTCCCTTCCCCTATCGTGCTATCACTGACTTCATAGAAAGCGTGATCGAAACTGCTCCTACAGATCATCTGTCCAACTGACAAACCCCGTGGAATTGCAACTTTCAAGTGACCATGAGGAGCATTTTATTTGTGCCAATAAACGACCCTAAACCAATTATCTTTCTTCCTGATGCATATACACATCCACATCGTTAAAAGGAAATAATGACAGATGTTTTCTTTCACAATCTCACGTGATTCCTGGAAGTCCTTGGACAAAGACCTTTCTAATGACATGGGGTTTATGGTCCCTGGTCGAGTCGTTTAAGTGAAAACAATTGGAGATAAGAGCAAAAACACACAGAACCACTGCGGTGAAAGCCCTGTTTGAGAGAATGCCACACAGTTATTTGGGCGGTGTATACACCACGGACTGCTGCCTTGATTGCTGAGGCCTACACGTACTATGATCATCACAAGGTTTATGACGCCTATCAGCTCCAAAGTTTCGATATTTGATGTTCGTTTTGGTCGTTTTACACCAGTCGCTTTGGTCGTTTTACATTGAAGGGAAAACTTATAGGGAGGGCATGGTGATTGTGAATATTACAGTTCTGAAGAGGTTTTTGGCTTCGCATAGCACTAAAATGATGGCCGTATGATTTTTCTTCGGGTCAAAATTGTGGGTGGAGTCAGGCAAGCTGTCCAACCAATGGTTGGAAAGGAATGTTTCACATGGACAGCTGAACAAGTGTATTATTATGTAGATTAAAAAGGAACTCATTTTGAAGGCTGTTTTAGTATGTTAATATTCACAAATTTTAATGTAGCATTCAGTTCTAAAACGTTGAGATTGCCTTATGCCAAATATTATGGCTCCACATTAATGCTAAAGGTGTCTTGTATAAACCGAGAGAGATTTGGGTGTATTTTGGGCTGATAAATTATCTGATTCTCAGACTCTTGTTCCAAAAGTTTTGTT
Source organism: Eptatretus burgeri (assembly GCF_056783735.1). Lineage (NCBI taxonomy): Eukaryota > Metazoa > Chordata > Myxini > Myxiniformes > Myxinidae > Eptatretus > Eptatretus burgeri. The sequence goes on from NC_140970.1 coordinate 19,027,755, forward strand.
TGAAATATTTCAAACACGATATTCCTCTTTTTTTTTTTCTTTTCTACTTCTTCTTCGTCTTCTCTGTGTCTTAATCCTAACAGTTTAGGGGTCAGCCACTCAAATCCACCTTCTTCGCTCTGTCCTCCACATCTTCCTCTCTCGATCCCACACTCTTGAAATATCTTTCCACAACCTTCCTCCACCTTAATCTCTGTCGTCCTCTTGAACTTTACCCTCCAATTGGCTCATTCCATGCTTTCTTGATTGGCTCTTCATCCTTTTTCCTCATCACATGTCCAAACCACCGCAACACTATAATGGTTCCAAAATGTTTTACCTCTACATTCAATTCTGGTGTCAGATGATTATTGCAACTCATAAAAGAGATTTTACAAAGAGTAGTCTCTATATAATGGTGGCATCTCAATTGTGAGTATTCGGAAATGGCTTATGGTTTTCTCGGGAACATTCTAGAAAAGGTCCCTAAACAAAGCATGATGACCCTGTCATTGGAGCCTTATAACCCTGACCATTTTCAAGCAATTGAGTTTTCTCTTGAGGGTCTGAAATCAAGCCGTTTTCACAAACTTCTGATCCAATGAAGAGCTTGTACAGTGAGGAGGGAATTTTTCCACCACCTCAAACCAAAGTGCTCATGACGAATAGCGTTGATGTCGCTCTTTTTTCACATTATACCTTTTTGTATTATTTCTTTGCAGCCGTGATTTTCTTCCGTTTCTCTGTTCTCTCTTCTCTTTCCACCCATGGCTGAGAAAAAAAAAATTGATATGTCATTGCATTTTTATGATTTGATACAACTGTTTAAGTTACCATGCAGTTCTATTACTGTCTGGTTTTTGATTTAAGTTTTTTTCAATGCCGCATGATCATTGCATCTTGCCTTGATGGATGGTGGTTTGTGTTGCACATCTCTCTTGTCCCTTTGTCCAAGAAATATCCATCCATCTGTATTTTGACTTGCTTGATCCAGAAGAAGTCAAAGGGTTTGCTAACACACCAACTGATTATGCTCACAAGTTTATTTCACACAAACAGTGGTAAATACAGTCATATCAGCCACAACCCCTAAAGTACAGCACAATACAATACCACACCATTGCACACAACACATGCTTTGCAATTTTTTGCAAATATTGTAAAACGTATTTATGAATTTTATAATATTTAACCTCAATCTGATATCAAAACTATATTTCATTCTTGGCAAGTTTCCCCCCTTCCCCCTTTTTGCCTGCGTTTAATATTAATCAAATGCATTTGGATCAAAAATCCACATCTCATAGGCAATACCTGTCCACAGCTCCAACACAACTTTCAGGGCAAACTGGCAAACTGGAAAAATGTTTATAATTCGGACATGATCTTAAAAATTACATCAAGGTCAAAATAAATTATATCAACCCCAAATACTTTCTATTCACATTATTGATGCAAATATTCATTCCGAAATTCCCAGCCAGCACCAGGATACAGCTCGGAAATTAGGAGTGGAACAACAACAACAACTAAATGCTGGTTTAGTAATCCTAGGGGGTTTAAGAAACTCTGGGGCACCATTAAAAATTGGGGGCCCTAATTGGAGTAACAAACCATGCAACAGTTATAAGCCTCCCCCCCTCCCAATTCCTAAAGTGGTGGGCTTAGGTGGGAATAAGGTTGTGAGGAAACACTTGGGCACAACCAGCAAGGGGGATAAATAAACAGGAAAAGAGAAGAGAGAATAGGGAGAGATAGGGGAGAGGGAGGAGGAGGGTGAGAGAAGGGGCAAGAAACACTGAAATCAGCAAGTAAGAAGATTGTGTTAGCAAGGGTTAATGAGGTTAATAAAGATCATGGGTAATGGTGTGGGATGATGCGAGGTGGTGGTGCATTACCTGCTTGAAGCCCTGGAGGGAAGAGTGAGACAGAACAGCCTCTGGAAGGCAGATTCTTAGATGGTAGAATTGAGGAATAAAAACAGTTGAGATGGGCAGTCATTCTGAATTTTGGAAGTTTAACTAGGAGCGGTTAACTGGAAGAATGCATGCATCCTGGAGTTGTTGAGGAGGGTTGGAGGTCTGAGAAAGTGGAGGGAGCAATGTTGGAGAAAAAATGGTATGAAACAGAGATATTACCAACCTCCCTGCAATGTGAAAGCAACAAATCTTGTGCTTCGGCCTCATCACAGTTGATTCAAATAAATTTGAGAGATTTCGATTCCACAGAATCCAGGAGAGACAGATGTGATGCTAGAGTGCCAGCCCATAGTGGAGAGCAGTTCTCCCCTGAGTTAGGAATAAGGTTCTTATTGACTGTGAGTAGCTCTGATTTACCAAGGAAAGACTTAGATTGATGCAGGATTCCCTTTGTGAAGGCTGGCTCTGAAGGTGAGCTTTGCCATATGATGGCACTAGCCGAGTAGTTGGCCCAGGAGAGGTCATGGCTGATGGTGAGGCCCTGTCCAAGGGACTGAACATCTTCCAGTGTACAACCAAGGAAATAGGTTTGATTATTTTGAAATGATAGGGTGAGACTGTGGAATTTTACAAGATTGAAGGACATGTTCCATTTATCATATCAGAGGAAAATCGTTTTCAGATCAGGAGAGATAGACGCAGCTGCTGTCTGCCTAACAGCGGGATATGGGTACTGTATGACAAAGTGTTGAGATATCTGCAAAAAGGAAGTGAGGGTTTTAAAGAGCATCAGGTAAGTCATTGCTATAGATGAGGAACAAGACTGGGCCCAAAACACTGCCTTGGGGAACCTTAGCCTCCACTGCAGATTGACTGCTTGAGTAAAGGAAATCAGAAATCCAGGAATGAGGGCAGCCTTTTATTCCACAGGCAGAGAGCTTGCCAAGCAAAAGGAGGATGCCAGACTGTGTTGAATGTCAGAAATATGTCCCAGGAGATGGTCCTACCCTCTTGTTTGTGATTGAGGGATTCCAAGCTTTGCTGAACGAGCAGCAAAAGCAGATCCAGAGTTGAGTGGGACGGAATTCAAACTGATGGTCGAAGATCAGGTTGTTTGAAAACAGGAAAGACACATCAGAGGCAATTATGGATTCCATGACTTTGCTTGTAAATGAGGAAGCAAACTCACTGGCCTATAGTTTATAGGGCTTGTTTTTGCATCGTATTGTGGATGGGAGTGATGTTTGTTGACTTCCATGCAGATGGGAAGCAGCAAAAAGAGGACAGACTGAATTGGGCATATAGAGGTGGAGCAAGAATGGCAGAGCAGGATTTGAGAGCATAGGCATTGATACCATCTGGGCCCGTCGCTGAAGCAGAGCAGGACCGGACAGAACTTTCCCTCCCTTCTTATGCGAGGATCCAGAGTCCAGTCGACAGTTGGTACGGTGGGGGTAAGATGGGGACATATCATGATGGGTTGGGTCCACAATATTTGGAGGCAAAATTAGACTGTGGTGTGAGTTACTGGAAGAACACATGCATGCAGATTTTACTTGTAATCCTTTTTTCATTAAACCTCTTCCTGCCACAAATAACCCTGAAAAAAAATTATACTCGAGGGCAAACAAATTATTGCGAATCATTTTGAATGACATTATTTTGAAGCTGTCATTCATTTCGCTCAAGTCTTTCTAAGAACAGCAAGAATTACCGGTGGGTTTGATGATGTAGGTTAAGGATGAAAATGACGAGGTTCATTACACAGACGAGGATCAAAGCACCATTTCTTTTCCACCAAAGTACCACATGGGCATAAGGATTGAAAAAAGGCCATGCTCCAAAAAATTAATGGGAAGGGTCTCGTACATGATGTCATTATCTTTTAATCACCTCATTAAACAAAGAAAAATGGTAAAATTAGATTATAAAATGTAATGGTGAGTTTCTAAGTTACTAAGTTTGTTTTTGAGCCAAGGAATTCATATGTGATGTCATCATTTCCATTAAACTGGAAATGATGATCATTAGGTGATATGATGTCATTGTAACATCATCATCACTTAATTGTCTTATAAAAACACAAAGAAACTGCAGAACCTCAATTTCTAAATGCCATAACTGGATTTTAACTGTCTATATTACTTATATTTTTGTGGCCAAGGATTTTAACGATGATATTTCTTTATTTCATTCAACTGAAATGATAGGTACTGTGATGTCATTAAGATGCCATATCTAATAATTACTGCTGAAACAAAAAATAATTATGGTATATTGATTTCATGGCACTAGCCGAGCTCTTGCACATGCCTTTACTTTGTACACAAAAAGATGCATTGTAATGTTATACTGAAGCTGTAACTATTGGTGTTTGTGGTCAATGAAGTGGTGGTATTATTTGTTTCAATGTAACTCGTATTGGAGGTTTATGAAGTGATTATGATGTCAAAATGTTTTAGTTACCATAAAATATATTCATGACATTCTCTGGTATGTCATCATGACATAATCTATTCAAAATGGCTGCTATTTTAAAAACAATTCAGGTCTGGTTCTGCATTGCTTAACCGAATGATTTATGTTGTTAATCATATTTATTTCAGGAAAGAAATTCAATAGTTATACTGGTATTGCTACAATAAGACGTACATATTTTATCATTTTATGCATTTTAAATGTTGTTCGATCATGACCAAGTTGGTTATATTACTATGGTAATTCTTTGAGACAAATATATAAAACTGTAATGCCATATTGTATTGCTGGGTGTAGTGGCGTGTGCCTGTAATCTGGTTACTTTGAGGCTGGCTGGGGTTGGGGGATTGCTTGAGGATGGGAACCCTGTGTTGTACAGTGTAAATAGACGGTACAAACCAGCCTGGCTGAAACAGTGATACTCACCCCTGAGTGCCTAGTCTGGTTTGGCCAGATCAGGTCTGTGACTTGCTATGGGTATTATACAAAACCTGTACTAACCTGCTCATGGTTAAGTGTCAGTGAGGAAACTCACTTTCCCCACCAGGTCCAGCCCTGTACATGGTTAAGTGTCAGTGACTAATATACTCACCTATTGATGGTCAAGAGTCATTGAGTAAACTTGCTTTCCCCACCAGGTCCCATTGGAGAGGAGAGTGCATGGACATGGACACCCAGCACGATTAAATACAAAACCTACAAAAGGCAGAGGAGCTCCTTGTGAGCCACTGGCCATCCATATCTGGTGCCAACTGCAGTTGTGGACATCCTCCTGCAGTTGGTTACCTTCCCTTGGAGGTTGGCGCCAGGATTTGCATTTCAGCCACCACAAAACACACTGTCGTGTATGTCGGGGTGGTGCTGAGATGTTGTCCACCAGACGGCGGTCTCCTCGGGTTAACCTGAGATGGTCCCTTCAGGTGGATACCTGGAATGTCCTTTCCCTAAGAGATGGGGATGGGCCAGACATCTGCCTGGGGGATGGCCAGAAAGAGGCCCCTGGAGTACTTGTGGAAAGAGGATGCAGCGACGTGCTGTGGTGCATGCTCCCAATGTATGTATATACATTGTATCTTTTGAATGAAATTTTGTAGATGAAATGTACATTGGTATCCATTCATTTTTTAATTTTAATTCTTGAGCACAAGTGCTGATAGTTAGAGGATTACAGTATAGGATATACAGATCTACAGAGTTAGAGGATCATAATGTACCATAAAATCAATATACAATATTCTTTTGTTTGTTAGGTGGTAATTGTTAGATATGACATTATGACATCATTACACCTTACATTTTATTTCAAAAAAGAAAAAATTATATTGCCATTGAAATCCTTGGCCATAAAAACATAAAGATAGTCACTTACAACCTAGTTGTGACATTTAAAGTTAGAAATTCTACAATTTCTTATTTAAAAAAAGACAAAAAAGAGATGATGACATCATAATGACATCATAACACCGAATTGAATTGTTTAATTCAAATTTGTTTTTTAAGGTAATTACCAAATGATGATGTGATAATGATGTTATACACCCTTCTGGTTATCCAATTTTTAGGAGCGTGACCTTTTTTAATATGTAAGTCCAGGTGGTGCTTTTGTCCACCATGTAATGATTCCATCATTAACCCATCTCACTAGTTCGAGTCGTTAACTAATGCATGTTGGACTCAGATTAAATTGTGAATTGAGCCCTCGAGTTGCATCATAATTGATGAGCGGCTGTGCTGCTGATGCATTGCCCCTGAACATTGCTGAAGGAATTTGAAAATTTGCAAGGTGTTCGCTCACTCTTTGTGAAAGACTCGGTGGAATCTTTGACGTCCTACTAACTAATGCTAGAATACCCAGTTGTCCATCCATCCGAGGAACGGCGCACGCATTGAGGTTTCGCCCTGCTTGTCAAACACAAGGAGGACAGTCTAGCTGGGCGGAGATTCAAACCCTGGCTACACAGATCAGAGATGAGTGCGTATACCTCAAGGCTATCCTGCCAGCCGAGTCTGACAGTTGCTGAATGATTTGAAAAAAAAAAAAAACTTCTCCATAAGTTTATGTCTTTGCCTCTGAATAGCCGTTGTTTGAAATCTGTTCCCTTGTCAGAACTGAAAGCTTTTCTATTCTGCAGAGGTTTTCGAACTTCGAGCATAATTTTTATGGACTATTTTGTAACAAGTGTTGAAGTCGTTTACAATGTCATTTCAATCAGGCACGCTGCCTATTAGCCGCGTCGTAATTGCAAGAACCATTGTATTTGGTGGACAGCAGTATAAGCATAATGGTATAAATGTGGAAATAGGGCACCGCAAGGTTTTATGGAATAATTTCATGAATCATGATGTAGTATCTAGCTCGCTTCCTTGGGAAACTGGTGACTATAACATGAGCCATTAGGGAACCATTTGTAGTGGATTGTTCAAACTCTGGCATTTTGTTCAAGGTGAAACATTTGGGTCAATTGTTTGAATATAAAGATATGATGCATCTTAGTAATGCTCTCAGTAATTGCTGTGATAATATGATTTATCATAATGGCAGTATCATCTTCTCTCATTTTCCAATTGCATCCACATGTTGTGCAATTGTCCCACTGTCAGTACATTGCCTTCTACCCTCTGTCACCTCGCTCTTCCTTGAGAGCGAGATGACAAAGGGTAGAGCTTACTCCTTGTATCCACCAAAAGATTTGTTGTCTTTTGCTTTGCAACAATTTTGGATTAAAAGTACTAATCTTCTTCTTCATTCATATGCAGCAAAGGCTGCATGGTGGCATCATTGGCTGAGGATACGGCTGTGCTGCTGATTCAGTGCCCTCTAATCGTTAGAGCAGGAATTTGGAATCTGGCCATGGTGCGAGCTAAGCTACATCACCCTGCCTGTGAAACACCAGGATGACAGTTTATAGCTGTGTCAGGATTCAAACCCGTGCTGGACAGCTTAATGGCCAGCATCCTGTCAGCCCAAAATACGAACAATCTGAATAATAATAATAATAATAATAATATTAATAATAATAATGATGATGATGTATTGCTATTCGTTTCCCTTGCAACAAAAACCAAAACGGAAATTGAATATCAAAACGTGAGAGCAAGTAATGAGACTGTCCAATGGCGTTCACGGATACAAGTTTGGCACACAATGATTTTTGCCGTATCATTTTGTTTTTTGTTCCAAAAATATGACCCCATGATCACTGATGAACTTGGTAACAATGATATCTACATCCAGACTGCATCTGACATGGTCTGATGTAATCTTGCTTAGGGTAGGTGACAGGCAAAACGAGCGATCTTTGACCTAAGCAAGCAACCAAAGAACCTCTATATGAGAGAAGCCGTCTTAAAGTGATCGCACAACGAGCTTGTAAAAGGACGAATTATGATAGAAAATTATTTTATAAATAATTTCAAGTACCGCCCACTGTCCCGAGGTACCACGTACTAGCATACTGGCCCTATTGTTATTTTTTTTAAACAAACACCATCATGACAATACTAGACTTCCTCGATGTCAGCAACTTCAGAAGGAAACGGTTCATTCCTGAGACTGCTCAATATGAAGAGCACAATTATGTGCTCACAATTCACTGATCAAGGTGATTAAGAAAGTCATCTCACGCTCAAACTTCAGCAATAGAAGGCTTTCTTCGCACCGCCAATCACTTCATCCCCAAGATGATTCACTTGATGTACCCAGCCATGAAAACGTGACCACAAATCGCTGCAATCTATTTCAACAAGAACAGCAATCATATCCATGCTGTCAACCCACGTGGGGACCTCCAATCCAGCTTGGCCTTCCCAAAGCACAGACATGGCAAAGCCATTGCCCATAAGATCAGGGAGCAATGACATTCAGTTAGATCAATGACCTCGAACAAGAAGTGCGTGACATCATTGAGAATGGCATCGGAGATTATGACTCCGAATCCAAACCTACCATGCCCGGCAAGTTTGTTCAACCTGACTATAACTGTCACTGACCGTGTAAGCAGGTTCGCCAAAGTGTAGCACATTCTACATTCATGGACTTCGAGCAGTATTGTGATCATATATGTTGAATAATAACAATAATAATAATAGTAGTAATAATAATAATAATAATAATAATAATAATAATAATAATAAACAGAAGGGTACTCAGTGGAGCGCGTAGCTTCACCATCGAGTAGAACATATCTGACCCAGTACATTTTTGATATATCAGGCAGAATATAGTTTTTGGTCCCATCTCTCAATGGTGAAGAATCGCTTTAAAAATTATCAGATATTCATGTCTTGGCAGTGATATTCATGTCTCTGCTGGCTTTGAGCCAGAGGTCAATAGACGTCTGGGTCGGGCCTGGGGAGTCATGGATTCACTGGATCATGGGGTGTGGTGCTGTCGGTACATTTGCTGGAGAATAAAAGTCCCAGTAGTCAGGTCCTTGGTGCTTCCAGTCTTTCTCTACGGATGTGAGACTTGGACTCTGACTAGGGATCTGAGATGGAGACTGAATTCCTTTGGTACCAGGATTCTTCAGAGAATCCTTGGCGATTGCTGGTTGGACTTTGTGTCCAACGAGCGGTTGCTGAGTGAGACGCAAATGAGATTTGTTACCTGCATAGTCGGTGAGAGTCAGCTGCGGCTGTATGGACATGTGGCTCGTTTTCCTGGCGCTGATCCTGCTCATCAGATTCTTTCAGCGAGGGAGCCTCGTGAGTGGAGGAGGCCAATGGGCCACCAGGTGCCTCAGGGTTGCAGCAGGTTGATCGACATCTCAAGGAGATGGGGATGGGCCAGGCATCTGCCTGGGGGATGGCCAGACGGAGGCCCCTGGAGTACGAGTGTAAAGTAGACGCAGTAACATGCTGCTCCTGCGCATGCTCCCATACCTGATCTGACGTGACCTGAATGGTGTCCTGACAGCACCGGTTTTCATTTGTTGTTGGCACGAACTTGCAATGGCAACACTGGCACCTCAAACAACAAGAAATACAGAAATTTTAGACATTTCTATTGTACGAGGACAATTGATAAAACCCCTGGCAATACTCACTGCTCAGTGCCTGCAAGATGAGCATTGTGAACTGGATGGGCAGGAGAGGGGTCGATGATCTGAGGACTAAAGTCAAAATTCACTTCAATATGAAATAATAAATGCCTCTCCAATTTCAATTCCGCATCACTTTGAGATGAGTATTCGATGATGCCAGTGTTCTTCTCATCAGAAGGCTCTGGTTTGGATGTGTGTGTGTGGCCTTATACCCACGTCATTTGGCATTTCTCATTGAAAGCTGAGGCCGGTGTCTAACTGAAAAAACGCTCGAGACTAAAAGTTTGAGTCTCAAAACTCGAGTCTGATGTGCAGCTATCATCATTCAAATTTTCCACCATCGAAGAGGTTGTCATGAGATGCCATCTTGCTGACTTGGTCAAGTTACAGGTCAGGTTTATTGATGTTGATGATGTCAGGCAATGGCATTTTATGACTGAGATGACGTTTTATTACCTCCGTCACCGAAGGTGGACAGAGGTTATGTTTTCACCCCTGTCTGTCTGTGAGCAGGATATCTCAAAAAGCTATCGAGAGATTCAGACGAAGCTTGGTGGGCAGATTGGGCATGTGACAAAAAAGAATTGATTCGATTTTCGTGAAGTTCTGGATTGAGATCTAATAATTTTTTTAGTGATTTTTCACCATTAAGCGATAGGGCCAAAAACGATATGTGTATTTATATATATATATATATATATTTTTTGTAGACAATGTCGAGGCTCGTATGAGAGCTAATGCACAGAAATGTACAAGGGGAGCAGGAGACGAGGGGTGGGAGAGGGAAGGAAAAAAAAAAAACAGTGGAGAACAGAGACAAGAGGATATCTGTGGAAGGGAGAGGGATGGAGTGGGGTACACAGGGTAAAGAAGATGGACACTACAAGGACTTTCAGGTCCTAACACGACAGAGACTTTCAGGAAAGAAACCAGCGAATTTGAAGGAGGTGGGTTTGGGGTGGATTTGTGGGGGTTAGAAATTATCATGGTTTTGGATGGGTGAAGATAAGAGATGGTGGCGAACAGTTGTTTTGAAGACTTGGAGGAAAGAATGGGAATGAAGAGAGTGTGGGAGTTTGTTCAAAAGGGAAGAAAAAAGAGGAATGGAAGAGTGAAGGTGAGCAATGATTCTTGATTTTAGTAGTTTTACCAGATGGGGGTTGCTGGTGGACCTTGAGTGCCCTGCAGAAATATGAGAGGGACTTATCGCAGACAGAGCAAGGGAGACAAGGCCGGAGAGGAGATGGTAGAAGACAAAAAGACCACCGACCTGCCTGTGGTGAGAGAGTGAGAGACCCAATGACTCAGCCTCATCACGGGAGATGACAATGATCGTAAATGCCTTGGTTTCCACAGCATGAAGCTTAGAAAGGTGAGAGGCGGGGCACCAACCCAGAGGGGAGAGCAGTACTCCATCAGGCTGTGGACAAAAGCTTTGTATGTGGTCAGAAGCTCAGATGTGCCAAGGAAGGACTTTGCATGACAGAGGATGCCCAGCTGGCAACTGGGCTTTGGAGGTCAGCTTGGAAATATGGCTTTCCCAGGAAAGATCATGGCAGATAGTGAGATCCAGAAGATTGAATGAAAGGACTTCTTTAAGAAGATTGTTGAGAAAGTAGATGGGGGTTTTTTCAGATGGTCTGTTCGAAGAGACATCGTGAGAGTGTGAGATTTGTCAGGGTCGAAAGACATGTTCCAAGTGTTGGACCAGTTTGTGATTTTATCTTGATCTGCAGAGAGCGAAGAGGCTGCTGCTTGCCGATCTGAGGGATGGCAGATGGTACGGCAGAGGGTGGAGTCATCAGCAAAGATATAAAGAGGATTTTCCAGAGTCAGAGAGATAATTGATGAAAACCAGAAAAAGCACAGGACCCAGAACACTGCCTTGAAGAACTCCAGCCTGGACAGGAAGAAGGAATGAGAGATTTAGCACTATACTGTAGACTAGGCGTAAGTCGTCACCATCGGGACCGAGAAAAAAGTGACGACTTAGAAATGTCATTCATGATGACTGTGGGGTGAAGGATGAAGTCGCGCGTGGCCTGGACACTATGTGTGAGAGCCGGCTATTGTCCCAAAAGGAAAACACAATCCTCGGGGAATAGGTGGGGGTTCATTGCTGAGTTGGAAAGTGATCAAGCAAAGATGGAATTCATGAATCAGTTTATCAAAAGTAAAGATAATGAACAACTGTAAGACAACTCGTATACCATCGGTGATGGTATGGTGACAAATTACATGACACACAGTCATCGTGGTGATGATTACCACTCAATGCCTATGTGTAAGTGAGTGCGGTAATATACAAAACAAGCCAATATAAAACCTGATCGGACTTCAACACTCAGCTCGATTGATCCTTTACTCCTTCGCGAAGTAATCCATTATGTTTGACTGCCTCAAACTCTTGGGCATCTGGTGCATGAGAAAGGACTCAAACCGGTCATTGTATTCCATGATGTTGTCTGGGCAATCCTCCACCGAAAGACAGTATCGGCCGAATATTTGGCCGAATCGGCCGAAACCGAATATTTGGCTGAGCCGACATTTGCCAAAACCAGATGATGAGCGCATCATCGACATCTTCAAAGGACACACATTTCACGCGTTTCACACTTACCGCCGGCCTCGCGATCTTCTCCACTTGTCCAAATATCTTGCCCTTATTCTTCAATATATCGTTCAATGTCTGCCGTTTGATGTCCAACTTCTCAGCTATGGCAGTTTTCTTCATCAGTGGGTTTGCCTCGCAAAACTGGATAATGTCGTATTTTTCTTGGTAGGTTTTAGTTGTAAGCTTACGCTTAGTCGCCATTGTCCTGCCTGCAGTGCGATTAACGTGTGTACGCAGTTATAAATAGCCTATGACTGGCAGTGTAAACCAATGAGCGAGCATCACGATTCCATGAAATCGGGCTTCTCACGAGGCAGCAGTGCCGTGTGACGAGTTAGGAGTGGTAATTTACTTGCGTTTCCATTACGCGGGAACGGACAACATCTGATGACTTAGACGAAGTGACGACTTAGAGATGACGACTTACAGAGGGATGACCCTTTATTCAAAGGGATTTAACATGAGATAAATTCGGGACTTTTTGACGCTGCCGACTTAGGCGAAGTAACGAGTTACACGCTGCCGACCTATACCTAGTCTACTGTATATATATATATATATATATATATATATATATATATATATATATATATATATATATATATATATATATGTATATATGTATATATGTATATATGTATATATATATATATATGTATAGATGTATATATATATATATATATATGTATGTGTATATATATATATATATATGTATGTTTATATATATATATGTGTATATGTATATATATATATATATGTGTATATGTATATATATATATATATGTGTATATGTATATATATATATATATATATATATATATATATATATATATATATATATATATATATATATATATATATATATATATATAGCACAATATCTCAAAAAGTTATTGACAGATTAGGAGGAAACTTTGGTGGACTGATTAGGTATGTGACAAGGACGAATTGATTGGATTTCTGTGAAAATCTGGATCGAGATCCGAGAATTTCAAAATTTTCTAAGTGATTATTCACCACTGAGAGAGAGGACCAAAAACTATGTATCCCATGATATCTCAAAAAGTTGTGGACGAATTATGACAAAACTCGTTGGATGAGTTGGTGAGGTGACAAGAACAAGCAGATTCGATTTTGGTTAATGTCTGAATCCAGATCCAACCTATCACTGGATATAAAATGTAAACTGCTCTGCCTGGTGGAGGTATGCACTTCACCGAGTGCCATTGTAGTTGATGACTGAGATTACGATGATGACAGCGATTACGTTTTATTTGCCGGAGGGCCATTTTTTCTGTCGTCTGTGATTTTAAAAATCCATTTTTATTGTCATAATGATGGAAACTGATTGAAACACCTTGAAAACATTTACAAGAGTGTGTTTTTCTATCATTTGATATACTAGAAGCACCCGCTCTCTGCGGGAGCCATCAAGGGGGCCATGCTATTGTATTTATGCCTATTTTACTCCAAGGGGTCCCAGGATTACACACCGAGAAAATGGTTGCGATCAATTCAGCCGTTTTTGCAGTACCTGGGAACAGACAGATGGACAGACGGTGAATTATAGTAAGAAGATAGTTAGATAGACAAGGCAATATGACTGCTTCCATTGTGCTATCCCTTGAATCCGCTGGTGGAGTTGGAGCTGTGAATCTGTGGGCACTGTCCACTGAGCGATTTTGCCTAGTGACAGGAGACAGTGCTACTGAAAGTGGTAGCATCCAGGTACGCTCCATTTTCAAACAAAGGAATGCCATTTCATTGTAAATAACGTTTTCTCATCATTGGCCAGTCAGTCAAAACAAGTCACATTGCAATTAGTTGTGTGGTTTTGTCGTGGCTGTGGCCACTTGCCTCCAGGCAGCATTGTTCTGTGTAGCTACACCTTAAAACTTCCTTGACACCTTCAAAAGTAGCAAAACTTATTGAAACGACACGACCTTAGCAGCACTTTGACATGCATCTCGTGTTGTCTTTTTGGACAACCTCTTGTGTCAGCATAAATATAATACACGATATAGAATTAACCCACTAAATGCACATGTGATAACAAGGATTATGTTAAAATAATGGCATTCACTCGATTCAGCAAATAATTCCCAAGCCTTCCGAAAACCTATACAGTAAATAAAATTGCTGTTCACGAACCACGATGGATGACATTCCCAAAAGTATTATAAATTTTAAAGCTGTTCGCATTTCACTTTGTGGAAATGTACAACGAAATTATATACATGATAAATAAATGTAAGGAAAAAAAAAGTTTCCATTATGCAAACCTTTTCCTTCCGAGTAGTGTCGAATAGTCACAATTACACATAATCGCACAATAATCTTACCCCCCTCCCATTTTCCAAACAATTCTGACTCTTAAAAACATGATTTCTATTTCAACAGCATCAGGAATCTCATTCACTCTTGGGAAAAATGTATTACTCTGGCTGTGGCTGATAACTACATAGAAATACATTGTTGACTTGTTTCGCTGCTGCGGAACCACAATTTCAATTGTTGGAGGAAAAACCTTTTGACCCTGTGCCCTCCTATCCTTTATCATACTAAGCTCATGGATTGTTCTGGACTGTGCACTTACCAAGTGTTCCATGAGTAATGTGAGCAAGAAAGTGTGCCGTCAATGGTCTCGGGCTCGAGGGACATGTCTTCATTGACCATTGTTTGACCACAACTTATTTGTTTTCAAACCGTTTCTTTTCTTGAACAATGCAATCACTCTTCCCATTGATGACAATATAGTGGAGCCAGATTTCAACTGGAGTAAATTTGCTAATTGCACATTGTTTCAACCTTTTTTTTGTTCCATGTACTGTATTATGCACATAATCTGATTTATTGTCTTGATGCCATCTCAACTGAAATGTGCTGAAAGGGCTCAGCATGTGTTCAATAAAGAGCAATTGCATGGTCGTCTCACCATGAAGCATCCATACAGAGATAGGGATGTAGTAAATTAAGGAAATCAAAGAAGTGAAATACTTTATTTTGCCTGGCGTGCTAGCAACTTGTATACAGCTTTCCGCATGGCAGGTGTGCTGACCTACATACGACCACAGAAGTCTCAGTTGCCTTTTGAAGCAGATATTGTGGAACTTTGAAAGCAACAAACCCTATGTAGGATTGACTTGCAAGTAGCTGATGCCTCTGGTTACAGAAGCATGCACAGGTACTGATGAGCACTCTCCCTCCCTTGTGTGAGTTATTGACATGTGACAATTTTGTAGGTGGTTGCATCAACGGGGACTTTCGATTCAATGGGAAGCCCACAGAGCTGGTTTCATTTTTAATGAGCTTGTGCAGCTTTTGTGATTTTCACCATTACATGGTGCTGCATTGTTAAACTCAAACTGTCAGTCCTTTCGGACACACGGGGGTTTTTTTTTTCCCTCATCAAATTATCATCCTGTGAAATCGCTGTTAAAATAAGGAGCCGAATCATTGTGTGGATGCATAACTTCAACGATCTCACAATTTTGGGGTTAAAAAAGAAAAATCTCACAACTTTCTGTTGCTTGAAAAAATTTGATCAGGCCCTCGGACAGGAAAATAAGTGACAAAATGCCGTTTCAAGAACCTTGATCACGATTAACCCAAAGAACAATGTTCATGGTGTTTCTCTTGGGTGTTCTCACCACCAGAGCCCGGTCTATCGAGAGACGGTTGTCTGAGGCTGGCGCAGCTAAATGATGTGACATTCCCGGCAGTGCTGAGGCTGCTGGCACGTGTGCGCCAGTGAGTGGACAACCGGCAGCACGCCAGAGCATGGAGTAGGTGTCCACTAAAGAACATATAGATCCAAGGGTTGCAGCAGCTGTTGAGGCTTGCCAGAAGCATGGTTAGAGTTAAAGCCTTGTCTCTGGAGTCTGAAACAAATGCAAAGATCAATTACGTATAAATAGGAATCATGATAATTTTTAATAGGAATGGTAAGTTCATGAAATTGTAAATCATGGTGGATCAACAGAGTTTACTTTTATTAGCATTTTCACATTTTCACAAGATTTGAAGAAGGTTGCAGCCAAATGTTATGAAAACATTATTTTGTAGGGATTTTAAAATGTCACAAACATCAGAAACATTCCATGCTTAAAACTTTATAAAAACATTGACGTTTATTATGTTAATTTGTAATAAAATAATAATCTCTGAGAAGTGTTATAAAAATGTATTTTGATCATTTTTAATTGTTTTTTTTTAAACCCTGCAAAATAATGTTTTCACAATGTTTGGAATGATGTTTTTATTACCCTCGCCAAAGGATTTCAAAAGGGTATTGCATTTGGGTCCGTTTGCTCGTTTGTTTGTTTGTTTGTCTGTCTGTCTGTCTGTCTATCTGTCTGTTTGTCCGCGCAGAACTTTTGTGTTTTTATCCGTAACTGCTTGCTGGATTGAGACGAATTTTTCACCATTCGTGCGACTATTCATGTAGAATGCCCTAATGATAATTAGGATGTCATAAGTCACGTGGTGTGGCAACCGCATTGGAAAACTGTAAAAACTTTGGACCTCTGTATCTCTGAAAGCACACCAAGGAAAAAATTGAAACTTAGCACACAGCAAGTACTCCTCATGCGGAATGAGTGTGATTTTTTTTTCATGACGTCATAGATGCTCTCGTTATTACGTCATAATTGCATATGTAGAATGCCACATCCAATCAGTATGAAAAATTTTGAGGGTCATCTCAGGATAAAATGGTGCAGAGAAAAAAAACATTATGACGTCATCAGTCACGCGATTTGGCAGCCTTTTTTTTTAACCTTCAGAAATCTTCTCTGAAATGGCTGAACAGATCAAGGCGAAACTTTACATTAATGACCGCCTGACCATGAGGAACAAAAAATTCACACATGATGTCATTGGCCACATGGTTTGGTAGCTATATTGGATTTACGCTAAAACCTATAAAAATACACCACTCAAAAGAAGTCCTAGCGAGGGCTTGCGATCTCTCATTGTTCTTTTTCTTGTTTTACGATGTGTTAACAATATTATGCCCCAAGCTGGGATGTCATCTGCATTATCCAAAAACCAAGGAATCTGACAAACAACCTTGACGTTCAATGTATCCATGAAAACTGAAAAGAATATCTTATGATGTTGATTTTTTTTTTTAAGCGCAGCACTATACTACGGAAACTGTAACAGTGATTATACTTAACGCAAAAGTTTTTTTCAATGCTTTGAAGATTGCTTCGCTGGAACCAAAATTACAAATGGGCATGACAAATCCTTTTGGCGATAACATAATCAACTAGAAGGGCACTCGGTAGAGCACATACCTCCGCCACGTAATGCGGAGAACATATTGGGCCCAATACATTTTTGAAATATAATTCCATTCACTACTTTATCGCTTTTGGCCCGATCTCTCAATGGTGAAGAATCACTTTAAAAATCAAATAATTCTCGTATCCAGATCCGGATTTGGATCTTCACCAAAATCTAATCAATTCGTTCTTGCGGCACACCCAACATTTCCACCAAGTTTCATCTGAATCCGTCCACAACGTTTTGAGATATCGTGCTAAATATCTTTTTGGTCCTTTCGCTCACTGGTGAAGAATCACTTCAAAAATTTCTAGCAGTTGGATTCGGATCCCGATCTTCACCAAAATCTAATCAGTTCATCCTTGTCACTCACCCAACCTGTCCACAAAATTTCGTCCGAATCCGTTCAAAACTTTTTTGGACATATATCGTTTTTGGCCCAATCTCTCAATGGTGAAGAATCATTAAAAAAAACCTATCGTATTCAGATTCTCGTATTTGCCAAAATCGAATCGATTCATCCTATATCACTTAAAAATATCACTATGTATATCACTTATACATGAGTGAATATCATTTTTGGCCCTATCACTCAATGGCGAATAATTATTTTAAAATTCTAGTATCGGCATCCTCTTAATGATGACGTCATAAAATCGAATATGATGTCATTGTGATGTATCAGGTTTGCGATAAATTATCTGTGCTAATGCCCAGCTTGATTCCTGCAAACAAAATTCAAACAGCTTGCCGAGTTTCGGAGATAATGGTATAGGCGATTTCCATTAGCGGCAATATTATGACGTCAACTTTTTTCCTAGGAAGGATTTCCAAAATTGGAGATGGTTACTGCCTGCACGTGGGCTTTCTGCATATACATGGCAAGTTTCACGAAGATCCGATGAAAACTCTGGGTTGAACAAAAAATGTCAAAAAATATGAATGACGTCATAAAAATTTATATGACGTCATAGTGATGTATCCTATGTGTGGTGATTCATCTCTGCTTATGCCCTGTTCGATTCCCGCAAACAGAATTGAAAAAGCTTGCCTAGTTTCGGAGAGAATTTTTTAGGCGATTTCCATTAGCGGAGATATTTGACATCATAACTTTTTTTTCTAGAATCAATTTTCAAAATCGGAGATGGTTACTGTCTGCGCACGGTATTTCTACATACCTATGCCAAGTTTCAGGAAGTTTCGATGAAAACTGTAGGCTGTGAAACAAAAAAGTCCACAAGAAGAAGATGAAGAACAACAACGTGAGTAAGACAGAGATCCTCCACGAGGATCGAAAAAAAAAGTTATGGCCTGGACAGATACAAACGCATCTCGTTTTTTAGCTCGCCTGTTCGAAGAACTCTAGAGAGCTATAGCGATACCCCTGGTGTGAGCGTCAGCGTGAAAATGTTAAAATTTTTGGTGCAAGTTATTTTTTCCTTTCTAATGTTTTTATCTACCACACTATTTTTTATACGCCCGATATATATATATATATATATATATATATATATATATATATATATATATATATATATATATATATATATATATATATATATATATCTTCTTTCGGCTGGTCCCGTTCGGGGTCGCCACAGCGGATCATCCGTATGATCCGCATAGTGATTTGGCACATGTTTTACGCCGGATGCCCTTCCTGACGCAACCCTGGTCGCCTCTTATGACACAGGGATATGGTACACCTATTTTAACCGGGGTATACACCGGCCCAGTATACTGGTACTCATTTCGCCGACCTCGGAAGGATGGCAGGCTGAGTCAACCCCCTGGTGTATTAATTCAGTGGCCCAACGGGGCTTGAACTCAGGACCTTTTGGATCCCAAGCCGCTGCCCGAACCACTGCGCCAACACCAGGATATATATATATATATATATTTACATATATACATATATACATATATATATATATATACATATATACATATATATATATATATATATACATATATACATATATACATATATACATATATATATATACATATATACATATATACATATATATATATATATATACATATATATATATATATATATATATATATATATATATATATATATATATATATATATATACATGTATACATATATATATATATATATATATATATATATATATATATATATATATATATATATATATATATATATATATATATATATATATATATATATATATATATATATATATATATATATATATACATATATATATATATATATATATATATATATATATATACATGTATACATATATATATATATATATATATATATATATATATATATATATATATATACATGTATACATATATATATATATATATATATATATACACATATATACATATATATATATATATATACATATATACATATATATATATATATATATGTCGAGATCAGGGTCTGCAATCAAGCAATGACTACACCAATCGTCGTAGAGAAGAGCTTTTAATGCACATCAAAAGTGTACACGAGAGTAGAAAGGTACAGAATACCTACAGTATACCAGCTCAGTCAAACTCTGGCCTGCAAGCCGTTTGGTTTACTTTATATATACTTTTCCTGCTCATCTGTTTTCTTTGAAAGTAACAACACCCCAGCAAATATTCTCTCCTGGCCTGACAAAGCATTTATCTTTTCACAAGCAAGAAGATCTGTTATTGATCAGGCAGATCTTTATCACAATATATATTATCGTCTCATTCTACTACAAGATGTTCCCTTTTGAACTATACCAAAACAGTGCTGATTTATGATTGGGCTTCTCCGAGCCCAAGGCTCAAAGAATGTTGTTACAAGGGCCAACAAGAAAGCCAGATGTTCAGCTGCACGACAAAGAGACAGAGACAGAGACAGAGACAGAGACAGAGACAGAGACAGAGACAGAGACAGAGACAGAGAGAGAGAGAGAGAGAGAGAGAGAGAGAGAGAGAGAGAGAGAGAGGGAGGGAGAGAGAGAGAGAGAGAGAGAGAGAGAGAGAGAGAGAGAGAGAGATAGCCGACTGGCTTTGATTACCAACAGTCAAAAATGGTAGCTTACTGAGAGCCTCTTAAATGCTTTGGCTTCCTCAATTAAATGCTACATTCAATTTTAAGAAAAGGTAATCCTATTAAAATGGCTGCTTTCATCTTGGGAGCTGTTCAACAGCTCCACATTTGCCCCTCTGTTACTTAGAAACATAGTGGAAAAGGAACACCACAATTATAATATTTTTTAGAGATGGGATCTTGATGGAGCGGCAAGGTGGTAAAAGGGAGTCTCGTCCAGAAGTGGCACACTTTTATGAGTAGCTCCAAGTGGGTCATTACGTCACGAAAGCTCCGCCCGCACTTTCTTGCTTCATAGAAAAGCCCCCCCTCCTTCGAGGGCTCCACACACGGTTTACTTCGTACATTCAACCACAGATTCCAACCACAATTGATTGTAAAACCGAGCTCCTCACAATAATGATGCAACCAACCGTGTTGATAATTTTCCGTGCCTCACTCGGTTAAAAAACGATATTTCTTTTCCAAAGCTTCTCCCCGTATTCAGGCAAACTTCACGCAGCCCGACTCTCCCAAGCAAAAATCGCGCACAGCCCGCACTTCACAGCAGGGCACCAACACATTCAGCACGATAACCGCTTTTATGGTCAATTTCAATCCAAATAATTTATCCTGACAGATAGAGGCTCATATAAGGACAACAAACATGCTCCTCTGTCCGCTTTCATACAAAAAAACTTGATCGCGCCAGGCAGAGGATTAATGCTCCGTGACAAGGTCCGCAAAGACCACTAGTCATCTCCCCCAAAAACATTTCTGCAGCTTGCCTAATGTCTTTGTCCTGGTTCTTGGATGTCATTGTTTCATTCACCGACGAGTGAAGACACAGCACGCCTCTGAGCACAGCATGTGCACTTCGACACAGCTCGCCCCCACCTTTTATCCTACCCCTCCTTACTTCGCACCTTGGTCCCGGGTCTCTCCCCATCTCCACATCCACAACAAACTGCGTACATACGTTCGACCCACACATTACTCACGTATACAAATCAATTTAAACACATTTCAGAACTATTTGACTCTATATTAAATTAACTTTTATTTATTTCCAACCGCGATTAAATAATTCTCAATTCAATTCGTGTTGTATGGACTCCTGGACTTGGAGATCACAATCAAGGCTTTATTCGGCACATCTGCCACAAATTTTCCCGTTGACTCGTTTTTGAGTCGTTAAAAAACTCTCAAAGAGGAACACGACTCCCACCTTTACCCTTCAGGCAAGGCGCACACATTCCTCCACTTCACCATGGGGCATCCTTCCCTCTGTGGGTTATCATTCCCTCCCACCTTCCATTTCCACACATCGTTTTCACGAGCAGCCTGGCTTCGTCCTCTGTTCTTTCAGAACTTCGCTTTAAATTTCCAATTATTATCACATCAGAACTAATCTCAATTCCTGTTCTTTTAATGGATATTTTACCGATTTTGAGTTGGCTGCACTGTAACCTTCCCTTCCGCCTGCGTTTTTCCGCCACCTCCTCACCGGGAAGGCAAAAGTCGTGGCCAGCGACCTCGTACCTTCCAGGTTTGGACAGAACCTCGACGGATTAAGGAAACCCTCAGATGGGTTACCTGGTATTCTCTCTTGATTTCCCCGCTCTGTGCACTGATGTTGCACGGGTGGGGCAAGGTGTTTTCTCAACTTATTATTTTAATCTTAACACTTACAAGTTTTCTTTTTTGTTTTTCCAACATTATTTATTTGTCATGCTTCTTCCCTACACATCTTACAAGCTTCAAGTTTGGTTCGGGCTTATTCACAAATGCATATCTTAACGAATCTTATTCTAGGAATGCATATGGGTACTTTTATATTCATTCATAGCATGATTCTAATTGATCACATTACCTAGGTCCATAATTTCCGTTACAGCTTTATTTTCCCACTTTCCCTGAATCATTTCTAGAGTGTTCTTGGACTGGTCAGTGTTTTGCCTGGGGTGGTCTCGGGTTGGGTTGAGTGTCTTTCACACCTTTCCACGAACCCTCACACTCCCTTGCACACCTTCCACGTCCTCAATCTCCCACAGAAATACCTTGTCTCTTGGAGATTTCTCAGATTACCCTCCCAGGGTTTGTACCTTGCAATCTCCCCTTTAGACATTGCTCTCCAGGGATTTCTTAGATGAGCCTGTAAACATCACCTGCAACCCCCCCCCCCTGCGAACACTTAACCCCCCGGGGTACCCTTCTTTTTGATGCGCACAAAGCTCCCTCTTTTCTCATTCTTTTAAGATAAGTACAGATCACAAAGAGCAGCGAACCTGTATGTCCCGGTGCGAGAAAAAGAGGCAGTTCTTACCTTATCTTTAAGCCGGCCGGCTGCTGTCCTCTTTTTGTCTCACCAAGCAAGAAGTTCCCCTCTTTTGCTCTGTTTTTACATCCTGCCGACTACGCCAAAATGTCGAGATCGGGGTTATTCACAGCTGACTGAAATCAAGCAATGACTACACCAATCGTCGTAGAGAAGAGCTTTTAATGCGCATCAAAAGTGTACACGAGAGTAGAAAGGCACAGAATACCTACAGTATACCAGCTCAGTCAAAACTCTGGCCTGCAAGCCGTTTGGTTTACTTTATATATACTTTTCCTGCTCATCTGTTTTCTTTGAAAGTAACAACACCCCAGCAAATATTCTCTCCTGGCCTGACAAAGCATTTATCTTTTCACAAGCAAGAAGATCTGTTATTGGTCAGGCAGATCTTTATCACAATATATATATATATATATATATATATATATATATATATATATATATATATATATATATATATATATATTATCGTCTCATTCTACTACAAGATGTTCCCTTTTGAACTATACCAAAACAGTGCTGATTTATGATTGGGCTTCTCCGAGCCCAAGGCTCAAAGAATGTTGTTACAAGGGCCAACAAGAAAGCCAGATGTTCAGCTGCACGACAAAGAGACAGAGAGAGACAGAGACAGAGACAGAGACAGAGACAGAGACAGAGACAGAGACAGAGACAGAGACAGAGACAGAGACAGAGAGAGAGAGAGAGAGAGAGAGAGAGAGAGAGAGAGAGAGAGAGAGAGAGAGAGAGAGAGAGAGAGAGAGAGAGAGAGAGAGAGAGAGAGAGAGAGAGAGAGAGAGAGAGAGAGAGAGAGAGAGAGATATAGCCGACTTGCTTTGATTACCAACAGTCAAAAATGGTAGCTTACTGAGAGCCTCTTAAATGCTTTGGCTTCCTCAATTAAATGCTACATTCAATTTTAAGAAAAGGTAATCCTATTAAAATTGCTGCTTTCATCTTGGGAGCTGTTCAACAGCTCCACATTTGCCCCTCTGTTACTTAGAAACATAGTGGAAAAGGAACACCACAATTATAATATTTTTTAGAGATGGGATCTTGATGGAGCGGCAAGGTGGTAAAAGGGAGTCTCGTCCAGAAGTGGCACACTTTTATGAGTAGCTCCAAGTGGGTCATTACGTCACGAAAGCTCCGCCCGCACTTTCTTGCTTCATAGAAAAGCCCCCCCTCCTTCGAGGGCTCCACACACGGTTTACTTCGTACATTCAACCACAGATTCCAACCACAATTGATTGTAAAACCGAGCTCCTCACAATAATGATGCAACCAACCGTGTTGATAATTTTCCGTGCCTCACTCGGTTAAAAAACGATATTTCTTTTCCAAAGCTTCTCCCCGTATTCAGGCAAACTTCACGCAGCCCGACTCTCCCAAGCAAAAATCGCGCACAGCCCGCACTTCACAGCAGGGCACCAACACATTCAGCACGATAACCGCTTTTATGGTCAATTTCAATCCAAATAATTTATCCTGACAGATAGAGGCTCATATAAGGACAACAAACATGCTCCTCTGTCCGCTTTCATACAAAAAAACTTGATCGCGCCAGGCAGAGGATTAATGCTCCGTGACAAGGTCCGCAAAGACCACTAGTCATCTCCCCCAAAAACATTTCTGCAGCTTGCCTAATGTCTTTGTCCTGGTTCTTGGATGTCATTGTTTCATTCACCGACGAGTGAAGACACAGCACGCCTCTGAGCACAGCATGTGCACTTCGACACAGCTCGCCCCCACCTTTTATCCTACCCCTCCTTACTTCGCACCTTGGTCCCGGGTCTCTCCCCATCTCCACATCCACAACAAACTGCGTACATACGTTCGACCCACACATTACTCACGTATACAAATCAATTTAAACACATTTCAGAACTATTTGACTCTATATTAAATTAACTTTTATTTATTTCCAACCGCGATTAAATAATTCTCAATTCAATTCGTGTTGTATGGACTCCTGGACTTGGAGATCACAATCAAGGCTTTATTCGGCACATCTGCCACAAATTTTCCCGTTGACTCGTTTTTGAGTCGTTAAAAAACTCTCAAAGAGGAACACGACTCCCACCTTTACCCTTCAGGCAAGGCGCACACATTCCTCCACTTCACCATGGGGCATCCTTCCCTCTGTGGGTTATCATTCCCTCCCACCTTCCATTTCCACACATCGTTTTCACGAGCAGCCTGGCTTCGTCCGCTGTTCTTTCAGAACTTCGCTTTAAATTTCCAATTATTATCACATCAGAACTAATCTCAATTCCTGTTCTTTTAATGGATATTTTACCGATTTTGAGTTGGCTGCACTGTAACCTTCCCTTCCGCCTGCGTTTTTCCGCCACCTCCTCACCGGGAAGGCAAAAGTCGTGGCCAGCGACCTCGTACCTTCCAGGTTTGGACAGAACCTCGACGGATTAAGGAAACCCTCAGATGGGTTACCTGGTATTCTCTCTTGATTTCCCCGCTCTGTGCACTGATGTTGCACGGGTGGGGCAAGGTGTTTTCTCAACTTATTATTTTAATCTTAACACTTACAAGTTTTCTTTTTTGTTTTTCCAACATTATTTATTTGTCATGCTTCTTCCCTACACATCTTACAAGCTTCAAGTTTGGTTCGGGCTTATTCACAAATGCATATCTTAACGAATCTTATTCTAGGAATGCATATGGGTACTTTTATATTCATTCATAGCATGATTCTAATTGATCACATTACCTCGGTCCATAATTTCCGTTACAGCTTTATTTTCCCACTTTCCCTGAATCATTTCTAGAGTGTTCTTGGACTGGTCAGTGTTTTGCCTGGGGTGGTCTCGGGTTGGGTTGAGTGTCTTTCACACCTTTCCACGAACCCTCACACTCCCTTGCACACCTTCCACGTCCTCAATCTCCCACAGAAATACCTTGTCTCTTGGAGATTTCTCAGATTACCCTCCCAGGGTTTGTACCTTGCAATCTCCCCTTTAGACATTGCTCTCCAGGGATTTCTTAGATGAGCCTGTAAACATCACCTGCAACTCCCCCCTGCGAACACTTAACCCCCCGGGGTACCCTTCTTTTTGATGCGCACAAAGCTCCCTCTTTTCTCGTTCTTTTAAGATAAGTACAGATCACAAAGAGCAGCGAACCTGTATGTCCCGGTGCGAGAAAAAGAGGCAGTTCTTACCTTATCTTTAAGCCGGCCGGCTGCTGTCCTCTTTTGTCTCACCAAGCAAGAAGTTCCCCTCTTTTGCTCTGTTTTTACATCCTGCCGACTACGCCAAAATGTCGAGATCGGGGTTATTCACAGCTGACTGAAATCAAGCAATGACTACACCAATCGTCGTAGAGAAGAGCTTTTAATGCGCATCAAAAGTGTACACGAGAGTAGAAAGGCACAGAATACCTACAGTATACCAGCTCAGTCAAAACTCTGGCCTGCAAGCCGTTTGGTTTACTTTATATATACTTTTCCTGCTCATCTGTTTTCTTTGAAAGTAACAACACCCCAGCAAATATTCTCTCCTGGCCTGACAAAGCATTTATCTTTTCACAAGCAAGAAGATCTGTTATTGGTCAGGCAGATCTTTATCACAATATATATATATATATATATATATATATATATATATATATATATATATATATATATATATATATATTATCGTCTCATTCTACTACAAGATGTTCCCTTTTGAACTATACCAAAACAGTGCTGATTTATGATTGGGCTTCTCCGAGCCCAAGGCTCAAAGAATGTTGTTACAAGGGCCAACAAGAAAGCCAGATGTTCAGCTGCACGACAAAGAGACAGAGAGAGAGACAGAGACAGAGACAGAGACAGAGACAGAGACAGAGACAGAGACAGAGACAGAGACAGAGACAGAGACAGAGACAGAGACAGAGAGAGAGAGAGAGAGAGAGAGAGAGAGAGAGAGAGAGAGAGAGAGAGAGAGAGAGAGAGAGAGAGAGAGAGAGAGAGAGAGAGAGAGAGAGAGAGAGAGAGAGAGAGAGAGAGAGAGAGAGAGAGAGCCGACTTGCTTTGATTACCAACAGTCAAAAATGGTAGCTTACTGAGAACATCTTAAATGCTTTGGCTTCCTCAATTAAATGCTACATTCAATATTAAGAAAAGGTAATCCTATTAAAATGGCTGCTTTCATCTTGGGAGCTGTTCAATATGTATATATATATGTATGTATATATATATATATATATATATATATATATATATATATATATATATATATATATATATATATATATATATATATATATATATATATATATATATATATATATATATATATATATATATATATATATATATATATATATATATATATATATATATATATATATATATATATATATATATATATATATATATATATATATATATATATATATATATATATATATATATATATATATATATATATATATATATATATATATATATATATATATATATATATATATATATATATATATATATATATATATATATATATATATATATATATATATATATATATATATATATATATGTACATATATATATATATATATATATGTATATAAATATATATATATATATATATATATATATATATATATATATATATATATATATATATATGTATATATATATATATATATATATATATATATATATATATATATATATATATATATGTATATATATATATATATGTATATATATATATATATATATATGTATATATATATATATGTATATATATATATATATATATATATATATATATATATATATATATATATGTATATATATATATATATATATATATATACATATATAGATATATATATATATATATATATATATATATATATATATATATATATGTATGTATATATATATATATATATATATATATATATATATATATATATATATATATATATATATATATTTATATATATATATATATATATATGTATATATATATATATATATATATATATATATATATATATATATATATATATATATATATATATATATATATGTATGTAAGTAGGGTAAGAATACTGATTCTGGCTCACTTTTCCCCATGTAAATGAATGGGGGATTTTCAGCGATTCCCTTTTTTTTCCTTAAAAATAATCTCCCTTTTTATCCCAAGGTATATTTATTTGTCTCCCCTTTTAACCTGGAGGTTGAACCTCATTGAATTGAACACCTGGGGGTTGAACAGCTCACTCATTGAACCTATAAAGATTTGTTCATTCTCAAATTCCTTCAATAGTTTAATTTTCTTTGCACAATAATCCCCATCTAAAATATTGACAAACAAAACATTTGAATCTTTATATTTTTGAAGATACCCCTTTTGTGCCATTACGAAATGATAAACTTCTCTTAATGCTCTCATCTGGCCACCTCCTGAGCCACATATCATTTTGAGATTATAGTAAATTGTTTTTTCATTGTTCAATTGATAACCATCAAAGTTTTCAGTCCATTCAAGGATATTCATTTTTTTCTTTACATCCTCTAACTTACTAGTTTTTAAATTAATTCGCTTATTTGTTTTATTTACCTTTGTTTTAGTTATTTTTTCAATAAGACTTATTTGATATTTTTCACATTCATTATGTTTTCCATTTATATACCAAGACTGAGATTTTCTCCACTCTTTAGTTTGATTAATACTTGGTTTAACCATTTATATATTGTGAAAAACGCGGCGGTAGCCCTTAAAAACCCTAACCCATCTTCCCATCGTTAAAACACAATCTATTCTATTCACTCTATCATACAATATCCATATGGAACACAATCTATTCCATTATCTAAAATAAATCTCTTATCATCAAAGGCTCCTAATGCCTTTTTATTTACTTCTTCACTATATATGTTATGTTTATAACTTCTTATTGTATTCATTTTCCTATATTCTTCTTTCTTATTCATCAAACAATTATAATAATTTCTAAAAGTTATTGATTTCTTTATTACATATTTCTTTATTCCCTTTAACCTCTTATCAATCTGTTCACCATACTTATAAGCATATGCCTTTGCTCTCAATCCAATAAACTCACTCATTACTTTTCCACCCAACTCATCCTTAAACTTACCAATAACCTTTTCATTCTTTTTGGAAAATAACTCACTCTTCTTGCTGAAATTACTTGTATCATATACTCCAATATTTTTCTTCATATCTTCATAAACATCATCAGTTTTTATATCTAGGATAAAACTATCAGTGTCCATATACAACAATGAAACATTTTCACCATACTCTTTCTTTAAGTCATTATACAAATAATCATACATCAATATGTTTGATAAATCAAGAACTGCTGTTCCAATATAAATTGGTTTATCCATTACAATACTTTCCTTTTTCATATGAATTGCAGAAAAGTTCTCTGAAAAAACCTCTTCTCTCTCAAAACTTGGTTTATTTATCAATCTCGAAGCTTCTTTCCAAGATGTTGCGAATCTAATGTTTTGCCTGTTTCTAACATTTTCCATAGTCTTTCCAAATACAGCATTATTCATTAATTTATAAAAGTCCCCTTCAAATTTTACTTTTGTATTTGCTCTCATATCTGTATTGAATTGAATATACTTTTTCACCCAAGGACTTTGTTTAAATTTTAAAACTCTATGAATTTTAGCTACTCTCAATCCTTCTCTCAAAAACTGTTTTAAGCTTCTCTGATGTAAAACATATCCCTCTTTATCATAGAATGTTGTTAATAACTTTTCTGTTGATTTGCCTTTAATATTAAAACTTTTATGATAATCACTGAACCATTCTTTCTTTGGGGTTTCTTTCTCACATGCAAAAGGAAGGTCTTTATGCTTATTATGAAGAACACTCGGGTACCTCAAATCAACTTCAAAATAATAACCTTCTTCTTCGTCATTCAATTCCTCTTGAGAAGAAATAACAATATTCATCAAAGCCTTTTCATAATCCTTTTCTTCCACCCACTCTAATTTACCATAAGGCAGAGATTGAGACATTGCCCATCCATATAAATTATTAGCATCAAAATACATCAAATAATTACTATCTTTTTCACTATCATAATTTGGAAGATATTTATTATTTGCTTTCGCATATCTTTTTGAACATACTTGTGATATTCCACCTCTCTTGGACTTCTCAATCATCAAAAGCATATCAACATCACTGATTAAATCTATATCTTGTTTTGTCATTTTCAACATTGCACTCCAAGCTAAACCAGGAGCTGTGAAATAGTGGGCAGGGTCTAATCCATAACAATTTTTATTATGACAGAGTGTTCTAAAAGCCTCAAACACATCAGCTAACAATAAAACATCTGTTTTTAGATATAAATCATGATATTCTCCAAGGTTCTTTATCTTAAATATTTTCCATATTTCTTGTGCGTGTTTATATTCCTTATCACTTATCTCTTCTTCATAAAGGTTATTATAGAAACTTTCTTTTGAAGGAAGTTGTGTTTCTTTAAATCTCATAAATGAATCCATATAATCATAAGGATAAATTCCCTTACTTGTAAGAATTTTCTCTTTACTTTGAATTTCATTCCTTGTTTGAATTTCCTCTCTCGTAAGAATTCCTTCTTTAATCAGAATTTCATCTTTAATCTGAATTTCCTCTTTAGTTCGAATTTTCTTTATAATTAGAATTTCATCTTCAGTTAGAATTTCTTCATTAATTAGAGTTTCCTCTTTACTTTGAATTCTCTCTTTAATCTGAATTTCCTCTTTAGTGAGAATTTCCTCTTTTGGAAAGAATGAATTAAGATTTGGAAAAGAGTCCGTGGAGCTTAGATTTGATGCGAGGTAGGCTAGTAGTGTTCCCATAAACTTGTAAGAATCTAGAAACCTAATACGAGTTAAAGGTTTTGTGAATATCATTTTTGAAAATGAAATATACTTTTGACTTGTGTTTGTTATGGCAGAAATATTCCCTGGTGTTTTTGAAAGTTCATTTATAAATAGATGTGTATCATAGTTGGCGCTGTTGTGAAGAAAGACTGGAATAAAAGAAGGTAATTTATAATTAAGATTACAACAGGAATGAGCGGGACCTCTATATTTACCAGTAAGATGACAATGGTCTCTAACTTTAGACTCCTTAATTTCCCCCTCACAAATATGACAGATATTGTTCATTCTAAATTCTAATTTTTCTTCTTTGGTTAATTTCATCGGTTCATTTGTTTCTTTCATTAATTTAGTGAGTCTTATACAATCCTTTTCTAATCGTTTTACAAACTCTTGTGAAGCATTTTTTCCACGATAATGTTCAAGTTTGTTATACTTTTCTCCAACAGATGATTTGATATAATAACAGAAACCACAAGGAATATGTTTTTGATATTTATTTGTATATGGTTCTTTTGGATTAGGAGAAGCAGTATTTATCTTTTTAAGGATACATTCAAAATCAGCGTATATCACAAATGGGTGCATAATAGATTTATTATAATCTTCAAAAGAAATCTTTTCACCAGGTTTAGGCATTGTAATTACAGCTGATTTATGATTACTACAATATTTTGAATGTTGTTCTAATCGTTCTTTTGTATGAAATGAATTAAGACATCGCTTACAAGGATATATTTTGTTTGCTGTTCTGAATACCTGAGAAGAGATTAATCTTGATAAATTATTGATGTATGTGTAATGTGAATTCTTTCCAACACTAAAATATAAAAGGTCAATGTGTGTTTCTTCATTTTTATAGTTGTTTGAAATTTTTAATATTTGAACTTTGTTTGTATCCGTTAATCCATATACATTAATAGAAAGATTATTCTTTTTCTCAAATTTAGGAATATCTGTTAGTGGCATTGGGAATTTAAAATCTTTAATGTCCAAGGTATTCTCATATTTCATATATTGTTTTACTCTTTCTGAATTACATTTTGGTGGATGAAAGTGAGCAAGAACAGACCAGAGAAAACATTTATTATCATTGTTCTTAATATTAACAACTGCCTTCTTTCGTTTTATTTCTTTTGGTAATTCAATATAAGAAGAAGCTTTAAGAGGGTTTGATTTTAGAATGTGTATATCTAAAAAGATGATTTTTTTAATATTGAATCCACTTCCTACCACTGTATTATCAACATCCTCCTCTTGTCTTGATAGTTCTTCATAAACCCCACTATTCAAAAAATCTTGAAATGATGTTATAAAATGAAGACCTGTTCTCATATAAGGAGTATGTTCTTCATCTTGTCTTTTCATATTCATTTTCACTCCCATATAAGACTTTAAAGTTTTCATTTCTTTTAATGTCTTTTTAATAAATTTTTCAACATCGGGTTTCACTATTTCAATTGATTCAGCTATTGATGATGGAACGGGTTCTCCAAATTGAAAAATCCTTATTTTTATATGCCCTTTAAATGCCCCATCAGTGTTTTTAATATAATAGTCTCCCTTTATTTAAACTCATTTTTCTTGTGTTTTTGTGATTGAAGATGTTTATTATAACTAGTCATCAAAACATCCTTTGAACAGATATCACAATGTTTTCTTTCCAACTCAAGAGGAGATATTTGATGAAATAGATTAAATGTGTGTTTGTTGGTTTGGAGGTGTTTTCTATAATGTTGATATTCGTGATTACAAACATCGCAGTACGTTGTATTCACCATATTTATAGAATAAAACTTTGCTTGAACTAAAATTTTCTTGATGAAAATTTCGTTTAATTTATAGGTGAATCTGTGCTTAAAAACATTTTATCCTCCAACTTTTTCACTTAATAAATACAATGTTTCAAGACACAAAAGACAAGTTTCAATCAATCTCTTCATCTGTTAAAGATACTGAGAAATATGTCAAGGATGTAAAATTGAACAAAGATAAATATAACAACTATTGGATAAAAACTATTATGGTAAATAATATGAGTTCTTCAATTTCCTTCAGTGGAAGGGCTTTCAGTATACCTGGAAGAACATCAATTAAAGTATCTCTAACAAAAGTTTCTCCTCTCCTTCTAGTAATATATTCAAAACTAGAAAAAGCAATGAAACAAGAAAAAGTATCAAAGAACAAAAACCTTATGGATGAAGCTTTAGAAAGAAAAGATAAGACCATCTGTAATATGCAAGGAGAAATTTGTATTTTTTTCAACAACCCTAAAGATATAAATCCTGATGAAATAAAGGATGTTAATATATCAGGTGAAATGACATTTCGTTCAATAGTAGTTAACGATAATTTTAAAATTACCTTTAATATAAAAAATGTTGTCGTTGAATCTGATAATGAAAAAAAGTATATCGATATCGATGGTAATATACAACTGAAAGTATAGATGAATTTCAGTTTAAGTAAAGTTTTACTTTATAAATATGCTAGACTTTCCTGATTCTCCATATGACAAATTTGAGAATTGTCCTGCGTGTGAAAGACGGGGATTAAACACAGAGTCAAAAGCCTATAAACAATGTATATTCTGTGATTATCTTCTAATTAATGATAATAAAAAATATAAAAAGTAAAATAATTCTTTTAGATTTACACCAAAAATGAATTACTTTACAAGATTGATTAGAGAAATGAATGTAAAGTATGAGGGTGATAACACACCTTTCCTTACAAGGGAAGAAACTGAACATATAAGAGAAATGTTCAAAGGATTGTTGTTGTATATTATTCATGGATGTAATTTTCAGGGAAATATCAACACAAGATATTGTATAAATAAAATAATGGATTATCTTGAAATTAAACCTGAACTTAGGATGAAATATAGAGTTTCTAAAAAAGCCAATAATAAATTAAATAACCTGTTTTTCAAATATATAAATGAATGATTTTTTACCTCTTTGGGAAAATAAGATAAAATTTAACAACCATAAAAATCTCCCAAATTCATTAAGATGTCTCATAGTTGGTTCAAGTGGATGTGGAAAAACCTGCTTACTTTTAAAAATGCTCCTCACTCCCAACTTTTTAGATTATGATAATTTAATAATTTTCACAAAGTCGAGTTTTCAACCAGAGTATCAACTACTCTCACAAGGTTTTAATGCTGGTCTTCAAAAAGAAGATATAATCGGTTTATTTAAACGTCAAAAAAACCTAAATGATTATAACATTGAAGATATAATTCAACTATTTTGTGATACACAGAGATGTAAAAAGAAATCAAATCCTATAACTTGTATTCTTAGTGATAATACGGATGATATACCGTCTCCCCAAGATTTGGATAAATCAAAAAGAACCTCGTTATCTTTGATGATTGTGTTAATGAGAGAAACCAAACGGTAATGGACAGCTACTACACAAGAGGGAGACATTCTTCTTGTAATTGTATTTATCTTAGTCAATCGTACTTTCAACTTCCTCGTCGTTCCATCAGAAACAATGCTAATACTTTTATTTTATTCAAGTTAAATTCAATAGATATCAATAATTTTTGGAGAGATAATTGTTCTACATTATGTAGTAAAAAGAAATTTGAGGATTACATGAAGCACACGACTGAAAAATATAAATATATTGTTGTGAAACAAGATGAGATATTAAGGGATATATTTTTTGTTTTATAAACAATTACATATATAAATGACAACTATTATTATAAATCTTGTGGGTAAATCTGCTTCTGGAAAAAACTTTCATAAATCAAGGTTCTTGTGTAGTACAAATGAGAATATTGTAAATTTACTTAAAAAACACCCCGTGATACGCATTGTATCAACAACAACTAGAGCAATAAGACCTGGAGAAATAAAAGGTGAAGATTATCACTATATTTCAGTGGAGGAACATATGCGATTGAGGAATGAAGGACAAATATTTGAGGAGGTTTCTCATGGTACAACAAAATATTCACATTGTAAGAGTGAGTTAAGGAAACTAAAATCTGGTGGTGTTGGGATATTAGAAACTAATCCAGAAGGAACGAGACAAATTATTAAATATCTGAGCGGAGTGAAGATTTTATCATTCGGTTTTGATGTTGATGAAGAAACTCAACGCAAACGTATGAAAAGCAGAGATGCAAGTATTAGTGAAGAAGAAATTACAACTCGCATTAATGTTAATAAAGAATTTGATGAAATATTTAAAGAAAAGGATTTATTTGAACACATCTACTTGAATGATGAAGAAAAGGAAAATTTCCCTGTTAATCTTTACAATTCATTAAATGATATTTTACAATAAATAAATGGATACAAAAGAAAGAGCAAGAAGATTTAAGGAACATCAAGAGTTGGTTTCAAAAGTTGTAAAACAACAGGAAGACATAAAGAAGAAACGCAGACAGAAACTAACGGGCGAAGAAGCATTTGAAAGAAAACAAGAGAAATTTTTAAACCACTTTTAAAAACTTCCCAAGAAAAATGAAAGATGTTTCCACAGTTCCCACAGTAGAATATACTCCCAGAAAGCTTCAAATGTTAAAAGATTTCAGTCAAATGACGGAGGAAGAATTAGAGCATTTAGGAGAATTAGAATATGATGATGAAGGTTTATTTCAACAACTGGAAGAGATTAATCAACCCCCTGATTATATTGTGAATGCTATTCAAAACAATGAATATTCAGCGGATTCAAAAACCAAAGCAGGACTCATTCCAACAGAACAACCAGCAATATTTCATCTTATTCAAGAAAAGGTATTGATATTTAGTGATGAATTAAGGTTCTTAAGTTCTGCTCAACCCCCTGTTAAACTAACTCCGAGATTAATGTTTCTTCTCACAAAAGATGGAAGACAAGGTTCAACTGTGAGGGATGAATCAAAGTATATTGATAAACCATTGGATATGGAAAATAATGATGATAGAGTATATATTGATTTGATGAACACTCTAAATTATAAGGTTATTCTTTCTGGTAAAAGTAGGAAGAATGAGAAGGAGAAACACATTATTCAGGCTTTAAGTATCCTTGGTTCAGGTATTAGTTTTCTTCCAAATGACCCATCGCAATTAGTTAATAGACTGTTATTGTTGTTAGGCAGTAAGAAGGTTGGAAATAACAATAACAGTCTATTAACTAATTGCAATGGGTCATTTGGAAGAAAACTAATACCTGAACCAAGGATACTTAAAGCCTGAATAATGTGTTTCTCCTTCTCATTCTTCCTACTTTTACCAGAAAGAATAACCAGAAAGAAATAAGGATTTTTCAATTTGGAGAACCCGGTCCATCATCAATAGCTGAATCAATTGAAATAGTGAAACCCGATGTTGAAAAATTTATTAAAAAGACATTAAAAGAAATGAAAACTTTAAAGTTTTATATGGGAGTGAAAATGAATATGAAAAGACAAGATGAAGAACATACTCCTTATATGAGAACAGGTCTTCATTTTATAACATCATTTCAAGATTTTTTGAATAGTGGGGTTTATGAAGAACTATCAAGACAAGAGGAGGATGTTGATAATACAGTGGTAGGAAGTGGATTCAATATTAAAAAAATCATCTTTTTAGATATACACATTCTAAAATCAAACCCTCTTAAAGCTTCTTCTTATATTGAATTACCAAAAGAAATAAAACGAAAGAAGGCAGTTGTTAATATTAAGAACAATGATAATAAATGTTTTCTCTGGTCTGTTCTTGCTCACTTTCATCCACCAAAATGTAATTCAGAAAGAGTAAAACAATATATGAAATATGAGAATACCTTGGACATTAAAGATTTTAAATTCCCAATGCCACTAACAGATATTCCTAAATTTGAGAAAAAGAATAATCTTTCTATTAATGTATATGGATTAACGGATACAAACAAAGTTCAAATATTAAAAATTTCAAACAACTATAAAAATGAAGAAACACACATTGACCTTTTATATTTTAGTGTTGGAAAGAATTCACATTACACATACATCAATAATTTATCAAGATTAATCTCTTCTCAGGTATTCAGAACAGCAAACAAAATATATCCTTGTAAGCGATGTCTTAATTCATTTCATACAAAAGAACGATTAGAACAACATTCAAAATATTGTAGTAATCATAAATCAGCTGTAATTACAATGCCTAAACCTGGTGAAAAGATTTATTTTGAAGATTATAATAAATCTATCATGCACCCATTTGTGATATACGCTGATTTTGAATGTATCCTTAAAAAGATAAATACTGCTTCTCCTAATCCAAAAGAACCATATACAAATAAATATCAAAAACATATTCCTTGTGGTTTCTGTTATTATATCAAATCATCTGTAGGAGAAAAGTATAACAAACTTGAACATTATCGTGGAAAAAATGCTTCACAAGAGTTTGTAAAACGATTAGAAAAGGATTGTATAAGACTCACTAAATTAATGAAAGAAACAAATGAACCGATGAAATTAACCAAAGAAGAAAAATTAGAATTTAGAATGAACAATATCTGTCATATTTGTGAGGGGGAAATTAAAGAGTCTAAAGTTAGAGACCATTGTCATCTTACTGGTAAATATAGAGGTCCCGCTCATTCCTGTTGTAATCTTAATTATAAATTACCTTCTTTTATTCCAGTCTTTCTTCACAACAGCGCCAACTATGATACACATCTATTTATAAATGAACTTTCAAAAACACCAGGGAATATTTCTGCCATAGCAAACACAAGTCAAAAGTATATTTCATTTTCAAAAATGATATTCACAAAACCTTTAACTCGTATTAGGTTTCTAGATTCTTACAAGTTTATGGGAACACCACTAGCCTACCTCGCATCAAATCTAAGCTCCACGGACTCTTTTCCAAATCTTAATTCATTCTTTCCAAAAGAGGAAATTCTCACTAAAGAGGAAATTCAGATGAAACAGAGAATTCAAAGTAAAGAGGAAACTCTAATTAATGAAGAAATTCTAACTGAAGATGAAATTCTAATTATAAAGAAAATTCGAACTAAAGAGGAAATTCAGATTAAAGATGAAATTCTGATTAAAGAAGGAATTCTTACGAGAGAGGAAATTCAAACAAGGAATGAAATTCAAAGTAAAGAGAAAATTCTTACAAGTAAGGGAATTTATCCTTATGATTATATGGATTCATTTATGAGATTTAAAGAAACACAACTTCCTTCAAAAGAAAGTTTCTATAATAACCTTTATGAAGAAGAGATAAGTGATAAGGAATATAAACACGCACAAGAAATATGCAAAATATTTAAGATAAAGAACCTTGGAGAATATCATGATTTATATCTAAAAACAGATGTTTTATTGTTAGCTGATGTGTTTGAGGCTTTTAGAACACTCTGTCATAATAAAAATAGTTATGGATTAGACCCTGCCCACTATTTCACAGCTCCTGGTTTAGCTTGGAGTGCAATGTTGAAAATGACAAA
>NC_140970.1:19070799-19315799 GCF_056783735.1 Eptatretus burgeri
TCCACACTTGAACCAAAATTGAATCGCCTTGTTCTTGTCACCTACCCAACTCATGCACCAAGTTTTGGCATAATCTGCCGACAGGATTTTGAAATAACATGCTATATAACATCATTTTTGTCCCCATCTCTCAATGGTGAAGAATCAGGTAAAAAAAAATTTAATTCTAGTGTCCAGATCCAGATCTTCACCAAAATCGAATCAATTGGTTCTTTTAACACACCCAATCTGTCCACCAAATTTCGTCTGAATCCGTCCATAACATTTTGAGATGAGGTATATATCGTTTTTGGCCCCCACACCATAAATGGTGAAGAATCACTTTAAAATTCTCGGATCTGGATCTTCATCAAAATCAAAATCAAAAAAAGAATCAATTTGTTCTTGTCCAGACCCAATCCGTCGGCCGAATCCATCTCTAATTTTTGAGATATCATGCTACATATAGTATTTGTTCTCTCTCTCTCTCTCTCTCTCTCTCTCTCTCTCTCTCTCTCTCTCTCTCTCTCTCTCTCTCTCTCTCTCTCTCTCTCTCTCTCTCTCTCTCTCTCTCTCTCTCTCTCTCTCTCTCTCTCTCTCTCTCTCTCTCTCTCTCTCTCTCTCTCTCTCTCTCTCTCTCTCTCTCTCTCTCTCTCTCTCTCTCTCTCTCTCTCTCTCTCTCTCTCTCTCTCTCTCTCTCTCTCTCTCTCTCTCTCTCTCTCTCTCTCTCTCTCTCTCTCTCTCTCTCTCTCTCTCTCTCTCTCTCTCTCTCTCTCTCTCTCTCTCTCTCTCTCTCTCTCTCTCTCTCTCTCTCTCTCTCTCTCTCTCTCTCTCTCTCTCTCTCTCTCTCTCTCTCTCTCTCTCTCTCTCTCTCTCTCTCTCTCTCTCTCTCTCTCTCTCTCTCTCTCTCTCTCTCTCTCTCTCTCTCTCTCTCTCTCTCTCTCTCTCTCTCTCTCTCTCTCTCTCTCTCTCTCTCTCTCTCTCTCTCTCTCTCTCTCTCTCTCTCTCTCTCTCTCTCTCTCTCTCTCTCTCTCTCTCTCTCTCTCTCTCTCTCTCTCTCTCTCTCTCTCTCTCTCTCTCTCTCTCTATTCTAGTATCCAGATCTTCACCAAAATCTAATCAATTCGTCCTTGTCACACACCCAAACTGTCCTTCGAATTTCGTCCGAATCCATCCACAACCTTTTGAGATAACTTGCTCACAGACAGACAAACAAACAAACAAAGACAGATAGACAGGCAGTGAAGAAAACATAACCTCCATCCACATTCGGTGGCGGAGGTAAGAAGCATAGGCCCACAATATTAGTTACAATTAAAACAAAAGTCCAGGCCAAATATAAAGCAACTTTGTATAATACATGCCCAAATGCAGATAGAAATTTACCACGACATTTTTAACCTCCATATGCAAATGCAAACACATTACATAACTGGCGTGACAGGAGTAAGACATGATTTTGGGCCGAATTGTGCACTTTTGGTAAAAAGCATGAAATTTGGCACACTAATCCTTCACCCAATATGAAACAATTTTGGATGTGGATTTGCTTCCATGGTGACCTCTAACAGTTGCCAGAGGTCAAATTCAAAATGGCCACATTATCTCCCTCGGGAGTCCATAAATATGATACAACTGCATTGAACACTATCAGAAGTCACACAAGAGGTCATGGATGGTGACCTTTATCTTGATCTGAAGGTCATATGGATTTTTTTTTTCCGTTTATAGGTGTTTTTTTTTTTTTTACCAGTTTCATATATTTTCCAGTTCCATCGCCACAAGGTTATTTTTTTCAATGGAAATCCTTTATTTTGAACCTGACCCCCTTTGTGGATCATGAAGAGCGCTAATCAGACCATCGGCATAAATGTATGCCTACATCCAATAAGTGTTTGAACTATGCTGGATGTCTCTCAGTGCACATATGAGATACGTGTCCCCTACCCATGGTGCATCCAGTGCTCTATCATAAATTTGTTTTCGGAAGGTTAGTAGCAAAGAAGACCATGTGGAGTTTTTCAGCAATGGCATTTGATCAGGCCCATTCACAGAACATTGCACAAGTCAAGAGTGATGGTGGTGCCATTTGGTTGACAGAAAACCTCCAAGAACTCTGGCACTGGGTGGGAGCTGGACTCAAAGTGTCTCGAATGATATCCGAGTTCGAAGACACCATATATGGAGGTAAAAGTCACCCTATCAAACATCAAGAAGAAGAGCCCAGCAAAACAGACTGAGAGGTAACCGCTCCCATTGAAACCAACAGAGAGATGGGAAATCAATTTGAGGAGGACAGTGAAGAACTTCTAACGCTCGACAGTAAAGCTATCATGGACCAAAATGTAGTGGACACTGTGAAGAATGCATGTAAGATTGGGCTGGATGAGTATAATACCTTTGTTGAGGAGCGGTTGCTACAGCAGAAAAAGCCGATTCAGGAGCTTCTGAAGAAAAACAGCTTTCCACTCTTCACTCTAAGAAAAAGTAGAAAGAAACAGATCAATGCAGTCAGGATTCTCAAAGGAGATTGTGTTTTTTGTTTTTTTTTTACTTCTGCACATCACTTGCCAGTCACGTGAAGGCAATCTCAAGGAATTAGACATGAAAACCAATCAACATGAAAACCAATCAAATCAACATGAAAACCAATCCTCGAAAGAGGTGGTGAGATGAGATCAGGCAACAAGGCCAATCTCCTAATGGAGTTTGAAATGTACACGAATCCTCCACCAGATAAGACACCGAAAGTCACAGGTTATTTACTAAATGGTGCAATGATCAGACGATCCAGATGTTTTCCCCCCGGTGCATCCCAGACATTTCAGGAATATGTTGACAACATATTTGTTTTCTACATCAACCAATGAATGGAGAAAATCGAATGAGTTCACGTTGTATTTGATGTATATTTGGAGAACAGCTTGAAGAAAGGGACAAGAGAAACAAGAGAAATCGGATGAAGAAGAAAAGTTACATCTGCATCAAATATCCCTGGGAACTGGCACAGCTTCCTCAGAGTAGATGAGAACAGAAAATAACTTTTCAAAGTCTTAGTAGTTGAAGCAACATCACGAGTTTGCACAGGCAAGAAAGAACTTCTCTGTACAGTCAGAGAAAATGTCCTTTGCAACTCTGCTGATATCGACAAGAGTAGCCTGGAGCCCGCTGGGGTACTCACACATGAGGAAGCCGATACACTCTGTTGGTGCAACATCTTCATGCAGCAATCATCGGTCATCAGAGAGTTATGGTGAGGACTGGAGACGCAGATGTAGTTGTGATAATCATCGCAATCATGTGCAAGATCCCGGTGACATAAATCTGGATTATTTTTGCAGTCGGCAAAAACTGAAGTAACATTGCAGCTCATGAAATTGTGTCCACACTGGATCTTGACAAGGTGCGTGCAATCGGTACTTTTCATGCACTCACTGGTTGTGATGTAACATCGTTCTTTTACAGGAGAGGCAAAAACATCACCTGGAATACCTGGGACACGTTTAAGTGAGAAAAGCTTTCCTTATGTTGGTGAAGGCACCTTTTTTGAGCTCAGGTTCTACTCTGGTGATGATCGAAAGACTTGTAGTGCTACTGTATGAAAACAAGCGATCTCTCAAATGTCAATGAGCGAAGACGGCATCTATTTTCAAGGAAATTGAGGGCAATTGAGAGTATCCTGCCGACACAGGCTTTTCTTGGGCAACACATCTACCATGTCACAAATCAAGGAGGCCATGTCTGGGGCAAGGCTTTGGCGCAAAAGCTAAAACTTCCAAGAACTCGATTGGGGGTGGGAGCAGATAAATGGGCAAGGACAGACAACCTGTACACCCAAATGGACCACACTTGCTCAAGCTGTTAATGAATGCTATGAACTCATTTGCTGTGGTTGCAAGAAAGATTGCAAGGGGCTGTGCAAGTCCACTATGGCTAATCTCAGGTGCACAGCCCTTTGCAACTGCAGTGGAAACTGAGGATACTTAAATTGAGCCCTTTAACCAGAAGTGACGCATACTTTCTAAAGCCGCTGTCACACCTTGACGTTTTAGCCAGCGTATGCCGACGTATGAAAAATTTGGCGAATACGCTGGCACACGTCGAATACGTTATGGGAAAGTTTTGTATATGTTAAGATCACGCTGAAGCACGCTGGCATACATCGTAGTACGCCGAGCTTGTCAACAAATTTTGTGCATGCACAAAATTTGTCGACATATGCCAGCGTATGACTCACACGTTCCGCTACGCTGGCCATAAGTTGTAGGCACATTATGCGATCGTTGACACACGTCGACACACATTACTTGTAAGTTACTCATAAGTCGAAATACGTCGAGGTAATGTCTCGCGTACCCGAAACTTATTTCTAACCTATGAGTAACGTGCTTTAAACCTATGTGTAACGTATCTCCAATGCATATTGACATATGTAGACATATTTGATGTCTTCCGGATGACCACAGAACTTACTGAACGTGTTTCTAACTTATAGCTACCGTATAATGGCATATTGGCAACGATTAGGGGAATTGGTATATAAAAATGGGGTTCACAGGAGGAACCCGTCAGTGTTCCAGACTCCATGGTGAGCAGATGTCCATGTCATCCGAGAGATGGAGGATCCGGCAAGGCTGAGACGAGAATACCTACTCGCTGTCCTCCAACATCAACATGACCTCATCGATTTGACACTGTACCAGTTGCGTGCCAATAGAGCCAGGAGAAGAAGAGGTGAACGGAGGAGAAGGAACTGGTTGAGACCATGGATTGGGAGGTGGTTATGATTTAAATCGTCGAGCGGCAGCCTTTTAATAGGCCACGCCACGTGATCGTCGGCGATACGCTGCCGCGCTATGCATAAGTTAGACTATCGTTGGGCATAAGTTGTGAACGCCGACAACACGCTAAGCATTTGTTGGTATAAGTTATCAAAACGTTCTGTGTACGTTACTAATACGTTATGCAAACGTCCAACTCGTTATGAATACACCCAAAACTGGAAAAAAAATCATCAATAGTTCAGTGTACGCCAGCGTTTTAGATAAATTTTGATACGTTGCCATATGCTGGCGAAATCGTCAAGGTGTGGCAGGGGCTTAAAATGTCGTTTTTATGGAAGAACCACTTTTTTCTCTCTTTATTCACAGATAATCAGTGATAATTATTTTATTCATCACATAAGTAACGTATTCTCTTAGTTCTAAAAGAGGTATTAAAATTTTGGAGTTTAAGAAGTTACAGCTTCCAAATTTTTCTTATTTTGAAAATGAATTGCATTTTCCCGACTGATTTGAGACTGCACTTTGATATTTTAAATGCTTTTCTGTAAAACGTATTGATGTGTTTTGTTGTGGGATAATATGTTTATTCATGCAATAATTGCATTATCGTATATATTTTCGTAAACATAAGGTTCAATGAATTGAAAGCAGCCAGAAATGGAGAAAAGAAAAAATAGTTGAAAAGTGAAAAAAGTTTAAAAAAAAAATAGAGGATTTGACCTTGAGATTATCAGTCATAATGAAGGTCCTTTTTGGAAACTATCTGAATGAGTTCATATGTGTTCAATCCATTTATATCACTTAAATTTGTAATTTTAGCAGTAAATAAGCCTTAAAGATATCCCCTGGCCACCATTTTGAATTTGACCTCCGGTATCTATGAGAGGTCAGCACTGAGGTGTATCCTTATCCACAAATATTCAGTATGGACCAAAGTAAAAGTGTGCCAAGTTTCATGCTTTTAAACCGAAGTGCACATTTTTTTCGTCTTGGCAGCCCGACTATTATAAAGAACTGCAGTTTGGATGTCTTCTGTTTGCATGTTGATTAGAAAACAGAACTTATATGGGAGTGTCTCATTGTCTCACCTTCTCCAGGTGCATTGTGGTCCCAAACAGACCACATTTGGGCAGTAAAAAATGGCGTCCAGCACACCACATAGACCAGCACGATCACGAGGGTCATCTTAATGGTGCGCATCTTGGCACGTGAGATTCCACGAACACTGCTCACACGGGAGAGCTCGCGGGACCCTCCCTCCAGGCGATGTAACTGGGCGTGGTGTGTGTGCTTCTTGGAGCGCACTTTGCTCCAGATCTCTACACTAATGAGCCCATAAGAGGCTGACAGCAAGAGCACCGGAACTACATACACGACCATGGTTATCCAGGTGATGTATGCAGGTGCTGCCCATGGGTACACAAAGTCAGCCCAGCAGTCCATCTTCCCTGGATCAACTTCTTGAAGTGAGAAAATGAATACCTGTGGAGCACTGAACACTGCACTTATCAACCAAGCCGTGGCCACCATGGCATGTGCGCGGTGACAAGGCTGCTGCAATGTGCGAAGTGGATGGCATATGGCCATGTATCGGTCCAATGCC
Organism: Eptatretus burgeri; assembly: GCF_056783735.1. NCBI lineage: Eukaryota > Metazoa > Chordata > Myxini > Myxiniformes > Myxinidae > Eptatretus > Eptatretus burgeri. Next base: position 19,077,166 of record NC_140970.1, read on the forward strand.
ATGGCAATGAGCATGTAGGTTGAAGCGAACATTCCGAGTGTCTGAAGGTACTTAACGATGCGACAAAGGGCATCAGGTCCTTGAAAACGGAACGTTACATCCCAAGCAAGCTGTGGGAGAACCTGGAACAGGGCCACTGTAAGGTCTGCTATGCTCAGGTGTGCAATAAAGAACTGCATGCGTGACTTTGTGCGAGTGCTTCTTCCCTTGAGCAGGACAGCAAGAACGCAGATGTTTCCTACCAGAGCTGCCACAAAGATCGCCGCCAAAACGGCCACCTCGATCCTGGCTAGCACCTCATCCCGGCTTTTTCCACAGTCCAAGGAAGTATTGGTCATACAAGACTGTGTTCCATTGTGTGTTTGGTTGCTCTTCCTCTCTACATTCTCCATCATGATGTTCTGCTCCTTGGTCTATCACCTGTTGACGAGGCTCAAACTTTCCACAGTGTTCCAAAGATACGAGCAGGCAAAGTGGTCACAGTTCAGAGTTTGGTCTCTTCTGCCCCACCAGTTGAACCACCTGTGCAATGAGGTACACAATGAGACGTATCACATTGACTGTTATCTGTATGGATTTATGATATTTGTTCAGTAATTCCATGGCCTAGGCCATAGAACAGAGCAGTAGAAAAACAAAATTAGTGTTCATGAAAAGTTTTTTTTTGTTTTTAATCAAACAGGATGTAGAATAGGCATAAGATATTGTTGCTTATTGACTTTTATTAATTTTTAAATGTCAATGTCTAACCATGGACTTATTTATGTGTCATTATAACCCTTGTGTCATTGTCAAAAACTGGAAACATTTTCTGAAAAACAACCCATTTTACACACGTGGGTGCTGTTATCCACTTTTCAAAATAAACTTTTACAACATATCTCAGCAATACAATGCTATAATAGATATAACAGCGTCGTGACATACAATCATTAGAGTATCACATTGCAAGTTGAATCTGGAATAAATATTTCTCATTACACTAACAAACGCATCAAACCTTACAAAACAGTCACGTGATCGAATTAGAATGGCACTCGGTAGAGCGCATAGCACCTTCGCCACCAGTAAGCTGAACGGTTTATGTTTTGTATCGTCCCACTGATCGGCCGGATCTGCGTCCAGACCCAAACTAAAATCGAATTGGCTTGTTCTTGCCACCTTCCAAAGTCATCCACTAAGTTTTGTCATAACTCGTCCACAACTTCAAAGATGTTGTGTTTTGTCTCGTTGTGGGCCCTATCCCTCAATTGTGAAGAATCATTTAAAAAAAATTCGTACCCGGATCCGGATCTTCATCAAAATCCAAGGAGATCGTCCCAGCCACACACTCAACCTGTTCACCAATTTTCATCCGAATACTTGCACAACTTTTTGAGATATCATGTTACATATAGTTTTTACCCCATCTCTAAATGGTGAACAATCACTTAAATCTACGTGTGTGTGTGTGTGTGTGTGTGTGTGTGTGTGTGTGTGTGTGTGTGTGTGTGTGTGTGTGTGTGTGTGTGTGTGTGTCCTCCATAACTCCAAAATCATAAAACCCAGCAGCTTGAAACTTTGCATACATACTGTTACGGTTGTGGAAATTCACAGAACACCATTCAGGTTCCCCAGAGAACAGTTATGTCGATAAGTGCGTGTCCAGGTTAGATTTCCCCACCAATGTCTAAAGGGAATTATTTGTGTGCCGGGCTGTGAATCTTGAGGTAGTATTATTCTTTTCTATCTTTATTTTGAACAACATAACCTCACCACCTTCTCCACAACCGCCAACATCTCTTTCAAACAAACAACGACATCTCAACAACCACGCCATCCACACCACCACAACAGCATCTCAGGAACTCCCGCCCCGATATCCCTCAGAACGGGTAAACAGAAATGACGGTTGGGGCGGGGCCCTAAAAAAGGGCGTAAGCACGTCCCCATCGGAGATTCCAAAGATTTAGCCCCGCATGCTGGGAGGAAAGGGGGAGGGGCGAACGCCCTGGGGCAATAAAGGGCCGTGTCGGAACGCCGAGAAAGCAGTTGAGAGGCGGTTGTGAGAGAATTGGTGAGGACATCGGTGGAATCGGTGTGGAGAGCGGGAGCAGGTGAAGGCGTCGTTGGAGTTGGTCGAGTCGGAGCCGGAGAGGAGTCGCCATCCGGTTCGCCGTTGGAGGCACCGTTGAAGGCGTTATTGGAGTCAAGACGAGTTCAGGCAGAGACATCGAGGGTCACCCAGTGAGTCACCAAGAGGGTGGCAGGTAGCCTGCTCAGTCTCCCAGAGTCCCTTCGGTCATCCTGGCTCCGAGCAAATATTAAAGGCTTACGAGCCCGGGCCTTTTCTTCTCTGGGGTTTTGCATGGAAGTCTGTGGCGCATTGTCCTTTACGTAGGATTGTTATAAGTGCATTTACATACTGAGTAAACAATGGCTGTAAGTCTTTTTGCTCGTGTCCTGTCCCCCACCCCCCCCCCCCCATTTCTTCATTGACTGCATGCGTGTACAATAAATGCCCCCCATTGTTTGAATATTTACCTGCTCGTTGGGTCCCTTCCTCCATTGAACTGCCATAATTGCGTTTGGAATAAATAGCTGGTTTTTAACACTGATAAGGTAAATGGGTCCAACGGGGCTTGGCAATAATAAACCGCTCGGCAAACGCAGACGAAAAGAGCTGCTTAAAGTGGCTCGTTTCTGAGCAGGTCCCGTTGAGGTACAACCTCTCGGTAGTCTGTCCGCGCGAATAATTAGGTAAATCGACAATTCGGCGATCGACCCTGTAGCGCGGGCAGAGCATTGACAAGGTTGTGGTGTGGTTAAAAACACACCCGTGGTTGGATTTCAGCGTTGATCCGAAAGCTGCGACTGGATTGCCACGTTCGGTGGGCGCGCGGCCGCCAATTGGGCTGAGGCGGTCGTCTGCGCGCTGAAGTGGCAAGAATCCACAACAATACTAAGAAAACTCCAAGGAAGTTAGGGTTCGGGTTAGGGTTAATTAAAACACCCATTTTGAAGATAATTAACGGCCAGATTTAATTATATCCTTAGGTATCAGGCACATCCTCGGTCACCACTCTCTATGGGGTGTTAAGGTGTATCCGAGGTAACCTCGCTGGGGTCTGAAGCTACCATGCTTTTTGGCCTGCTCAAGCATGCCTTGACTTGGAACAGGCCACAACGATTTCTTAACGATAAAGTTTTTTTTTTCACTTTCCTCACTCATATTATTGAATGCTTGTTCATCATAGCTATAAATCGAGGGGTAAATTGCACTCAACGTTAACATTCTCCAGGATTTTTCCTGGAATTCCGGGATTTTTCATTTTTCCACGAAACAAAAATAAATTCTATCAGATTTTCAAATTTTTATCCTTATCTCGCGCCTTGTCGACTTCCTCCTCATCATGGTAGTGCGAAACTCGCTTGATTTTGCTCTCTCACTTATGCTGGTTCCTGTCCCTCTCCGACTGGGTATAGCCGACACCAGTTCATTGGAATTTGGCTTCATGGCCAGAAATGATGGGCAAGTCGTTTGCTCCGTACCCCAGCCATACTGCGCACTGCATTGTGGGACTGGCCGCACTGGCTTAGTTGCAAATGGCGGCTATTCTGAATTAGTTTTTCACCACCAATTCAGTGGTAATTCGGTTTCTCAATATTATCATCATGAGTGATTCATCAGATGCCGCATCTGGAACGGCCAAAAGAGCTGCAGAGGACATGGTAACATCAACAGAAGGTAAAAAGCAGAAAAAAAATATGGACAGACTTTCAGCAGGAACTGGCTCGACTTGGAAGAGTTCAAGGGTTGGCGAGTCGATGATTTCTCGTACGGTATTACTCGTTGTAAGATTTGTAATTGTGAATTGAAAAATCCGAACAAAAGCTCATTGACGAAACACAATCAGACTGAAAAACACAAGAAAACGGAATGGGAAAAGAAAGGTGCATGGAAGATCAGCACCTTTTTTGTCGAAAAAAAAACGAGGACAACCTGAGTACGAGAACTGCTAGAGCCGAGGTAAAAAATCACTGGATTTATGGCTGAGCATAGGATGCCTTTTTCACACGCCGACCATTTGACGCCTTTTTTACACGCCGACCATTTGACACCTTTTTTACACGCCAACCATTTGACGCCTTTTTAACATGCTGACCATTTGACGCCTTTTTTACATGCCGACCATTTGACACCTTTTTTACATGCCGACCATTTGACGCCTTTTTTACATGCCGACCATTTGACGCCTTTTTTACATGCCGACCATTTGACACCTTTTTTACATGCCGACCATTTGACGCCTTTTTTACAGGCCGACCATTTGACACCTTTTTTTACATGCCGACCATTTGACACCTTTTTTACAGGCCGACCATCTGACGCCTTTTTTACACGCCGACCATTTGACGCCTTTTTTATACGCCGACCATTTGACACCTTTTTTACACGCCGACCATTTGACGCCTTCTTTACACGCCGACCATTTGACACCTTTTTTACATGCCGACCATTTGACACCTTTTTTACACGCTGACCATTTGACACCTTTTTTTACACGCCGACCATTTGACGCCTTTTTCACACGCCGACCATTTGACGCCTTTTTCACACTCCGACCATTTGACACCTTTTTACACGCCGACCATTTGACACCTTTTTTACACGCCGACCATTTGACACCTTTTTACAGGCCGACCATTTGACACCCTTTTTACACGCCGACCATTTGACACCTTTTTTACACGCCGACCATTTGACGCCTTTTTTACACGCCGACCATTTGACACCTTTTTTACACGCCGACCATTTGACGCCTTTTTCACACGCCGACCATTTGACACCTTTTTACACGCCGACCATTTGACACCTTTTTTACACGCCGACCATTTGACACCTTTTTTACATGCCGACCATTTGACACCTTTTTACACGCCGACCATTTGACACCTTTTTTACATGCCGACCATTTGACACCTTTTTTACATGCCGACCATTTGACACCTTTTTTACACGCCGACCATTTGACGCCTTTTTTACACGCCGACCATTTGACGCCTTTTTTACATGCCGACCATTTGACACCTTTTTTACACGCCGACCATTTGACACCTTTTTTACATGCCGACCATTTGACACCTTTTTTACATGCCGACCATTTGACACCTTTTTACACGCCGACCATTTGACACCTTTTTTACATGCCGACCATTTGACACCTTTTTTACATGCCGACCATTTGACACCTTTTTTATACGCCGACCATTTGACGCCTTTTTCACACGCCGACCATTTGACACCTTTTTTGCATGCCGACCATTTGACGCCTTTTTCACACGCCGACCATTTGACACCTCTGATTTCATCATTGTTTCCAAAGGACGATTAAATGCAAAAATATCAAACTGAAGAGAACAAAAGCCCTGTACATCATGGAGGATGGTATTGCCTTCCACGGGAGACGATTTTTAGCTGAGAAACTAAGGAAAACCAAATTGAGTATCCTCGATGAGTCCACCGACAAAAGTGTCAGTCAAATCCTTGCAGTCATGGTGAGCCATTTTGAGGATGAGACATTTAAAGTGAAGGATTCGCTACTTGACGTGATTGAGGTCGACAATAGCACTGCTGTGGCTGCGGGATTATACAAGTTAGTGAAAAAAACTATTACATGATGTGGATATACCACTCGCCAACGTTATCGGACTCGGCGCGGACAACTGCGCTACTATGATAGGGTCATCCAACGGTTTTCAGGCCCTAATTAAAATGGATGTGCCGAATATATTCGTGCAAGGATGTGTCTGTCATTCCATGGCCCTGTGCGCCAATCACACAACCAAACTATTGCCGTCTTGGTTGGAGGGCGTACTACGAGATATAGGAGCCTATTTTAGCCACAGTGCTAAATGCCAACACGAGTTTGGTCTTATATAAGACGCGGTTGGGGAAGGAGCGAAGCACAAAATTTTGAAACTGTTTGACACCCAATGGCTTTCGAGGGGTGCCATCGTAGGCCGGATTCTAGAACAATGGACGTGCCTGAAGTTGTTTTTCCAAACCGAAATGCGAGATGTCAACGATCTCACGGAGAACGACAAAGCTGGTCACATCTATCAGATCATGAATTCGCCTGGAACGGAGCATATGCTTCTGTTCCTACACTACATTTTGCCAAAGATCGACAGACTCAATGCTCAGTTTCAGTCAACATCGCTGAATATTCATAGAGTATCAGATGCGATCCGAGATGGGTACAGGGGGCTGCTCAGTCTATTTGCAGTGGAAACGAAGATAAAATCTACCGATGTAAGTGCTATCGACCCCAGTGATATTTCCACCCACAAGCCGCTCATGGGCGTAATTCTGGTGGCAAGTGCACCGCCAAACTCCTTGAAGAACCACTTCAAGCAAAATAGGTACGTTTCCGTGAGGACTGTAAGGGGTTTTTGGTGGACTTGTGTTTGCAGATTAGAGATCGATTCGATATGAATCCAAATGGTGTGCTCGGACGCTTGAAAATAATAAATCCGCGAGATGCCTTGGGTGAAGGAGACACGAAGCGAGCCGCTTCTTTTCGCATGCTGGCCGCCCAGTCGTTTCCTCATTTAGTTCTCGATCTTTATGAACTTGATGATCAATGGCGGGAACTCGGACTTTGTGACGTTACAAAAGGATACACTGATCCTGCCGCACTGCTGGACAGTCCAGATAAATTCTGGGATTCAGTGAGAAAAATGAAGGATGGACTCGGCAGCCACAAATTCGACGTAATTTCACAGTTCATGAAGTACATGATGTCTTTGCCACATTCGTCGGCATGCGTCGAACGCATATTTTCTCAAGTCAATGTGGCAAAAACGAAACACGAATCGGTTACAAGCTTCTACACTGGAGGCGTGGCTCCTCGCATACCAGCATGGAACTGACCACGAAGGATGTGTGGCCTGGGAACCGTCCAAACTCATCGTCGAGGATGTTCGTGAGGGACGGTGTTGGCAAAGGTATGAGAACAGAATGAGTAGTCAGAATCAGGAAGAATCGGTCACGTTCTATGACGTTTACGACTAAATTCTGATATTGTATGTGGGGTATGCCAACACCGACCCTGATCACGAACATCCTCGATAATGAGTTTGGATTTTGGATGGTTGTGTGATCGATATATGTAGCTACGTTCTTATAATAACACATCTTTTGCAAATTTTATATCACGAAGTTAACACTTGCATCTTGTGGTTTTAATTGCATATTGTTTTTTTGTGCTGTATATATATATATATATATATATATATATATATATATATATATATATATATATATATATATATATATATATATATATATATATATATATATATATATATATATATTCCATCAGAAGGCCATTCCGGGATTTTCCGGGATTTTTCATGACGAATTTCCAGGATTTTCCGAAATTCCGACTGGTAACGTTGATTGCATTGCTTATAAACACATGGAGACATCAGCGTTCGTGGCTTTATTTCATTTCCACACATGCGATCACCACAAGAATCTCTTAAACCAAGCAGAATTGCCAAATTTGAGCTCCAGAATCGAACTCGGAAGCAGTTCTGACTCCTAAAAATGTGTTCATTCATCCAATTCGGACATATTTGACATTTCTGGCAGCTCTGAGAGGTGGATGATTAATATGACGGTTCGATGATTGCTAATTGCATACCAAGCGAGCCGTTTCTTATCAACCGTTTCATTTGAGTGCTTAAGCCACTTGGCTAGCACTCTACAAAATTCGCACTGAATACTGCACATTGATCGACTCGAACAAAGTTCATGGGTCACTCACATGCGTTGGCCACATGTTGTTCTGCGGTGCAACAGGCGGTGACTGCCTCACTGAAAATGTTAAATTTTATTTTCCACGACGATTCCCATTTTTCTTCTTCCATGAAACGACTCATCACTTCAGCATCGATAAATGCTCATAAAATTTTAACGTTTCACTTTTAAGAGCTTCTTCAACTATTTCATGCATTTCGTGGTGTCGTCACTTGGCACGTTCTTCAAGTTTCAATTGCACTACTGCAGTTCTATACTAGTGGTAGGAAAGCAAAATAAATTATGTGGTCACAATGAGAAACTAGGACACTCAGTGGAGTGCATACCTCTGCACGTAATGCCTGATCCACGAACACATATTGGGCCCAATACATTTTGGAAATATCAGACTATATATCGTTTTTGGCCTGAGCCTGGTGTTGGCGCAGTGGTTAGGGCAGCGGCTTGGGATCCAAAAGGTCCTGAGTTCAAGCCCCGTTGGGCCACTGAATTAATACACCAGGGGGATGACTCAGTCTGTCATCCTTCCGAGGTCGGTGAAATGAGTACCAGTGTACTGGGCCGGTGTATACCCCGGTTAAATAGGTGTACCCTATCCCTGTGTCGTAAGAGGTGACCAGGGTTGCGTCAGGAAGGGCATCCGGCGTAAAACATGTGCCAAATCACTATGCGGATCATACGGATGATCCGCTGTGGCGACCCCTAACAGGACCAGCCGAAAGAAGAAGAAGATATAGTTTTTGGCCCTTTTTCTCGATGGTGAAGAATCACTTAAAAAATTAAATAATTCTTGCATCCAGATCCGAATTCGGATCTTCACCAAAGTCGAATCAGTTCATCCTTGCCACAATGTCCACCAAGTTTCCTCCGAATCCGTCCACAACTTTTTGAGATATTGTGCTATACATCGTTTTCGCCCGATCTCTCAATGGTGAAGAATCACTTTAAAAATTCTAGTCGTCGAATCCAGATCCGGATCTTCACCAAAATCTAAACAGTTCGTCCGTGTCACACACCAAACCTGTCCACAAAATTTTATCCGGGTCCGTCCACAATTTTTTGAGATATCCTGCACACAGACAGACAGACAGAAAGGGGTGAAAACATCTTCGGTGGCATCGGTAAAAATACCTTCAGTTATGAGGTTAGGAATCAACACATCACGGCAGGAAAGCCAAGTGGTACGCATGCTCACTCTGTAGCTTGGATTCAAATCCTGACCCAGCTCTTAACTGGCTGGGTGATTCATCACTGTGCATGTTGCCTCTCAGATGGACTATAAACTGGGCATCACATCTGCTGGAATTGCTCACCGCTCTCCCTCCCAACCTCAAACTATCTCTCTCTCTCTCTCTCTCTCTCTCTCTCTCTCTCTCTCTCTCTCTCTCTCTCTCTCTGTTTCTCTCTCTCTCTCTCTCTCTCTCTCTCTCTCGCCCCCTGCTGGCTGTTGGTACGTTGTGTGTACTGTCATGGCTGCTCCTTACTTCGTGTCGTGAGTACCCCTCCTCTGCTATGCTGTTTGGTGTTTCCACTTTCCCCATTTTTCGTTTCCCATGTGTTTGTTTTCTACGTGTGGACTATTCCCGTGTTTTTTTTTTCCTTCCTGTCTGGAGAAGAGAGATAGAGATAGAGAGCCCACGGTCAAAATCGTAGGCCGGAGGCCTGGCATGGCCGATGGGGGAGGTTTTCCTCATTCACTGCGACCGTGTTCTTTGTTAATTGGTTCACGAAAAAATATTTTCATGAAAAAAATAAGTGACCACTATATTCGTTAGTGTTGTGTGTCTGTCTGTCTGTATGTCTGTCTGTCTGACTGTCTGTTCCGAGCATAACTCCATGGGTTTTGATCCGATCCTGATAAAATTTGGGTGGGAGGTTTATATGATGATCTAGTTGTGTTTTCCTGAGAATGGGCGTGGTGCGCCCATTATGGGCGGAGCCACGCCCAAAATACATGTGTTTTAGAGGGTAGCCGATTTCAATTTGCATCTTCTCTTAAGGGGTTTGTCGAATCTAACAGGGGTTTTGGTATTTGGTTATCACAATGGCACCTGCATAGCCCCACGGAGCTCGATTTTTCATTTTCATCCCAAGGTCAAGGTCACAAGGTCACGAACTTAGAAAATTGCGAATTTTGACATAAAAATGATCTTCTCCGAGGGGTTTGTCGAATATGGCAGGGGTTTTGGTATTTGGTTAGCCCAATGGCACTTGCATAGCACCACGGAGCTCGATTTTTCATTTTCGTCCCAAGGTCAAGGTCACAAGGTCACGAACTTAGAAAATTGCGAATTTTGGCATAAAAATCATACGACCACCCAAACTTTGAGAGCTGGGATGACAATATTTTTTATGCATAATCTTGAGGTCATTCCCCACCTAAAGTCTTGAAACCATTTTGCTCTATCTCGAACACCTTGCCCGTGGTGCCCCCTTCAATTTTGCTTTTCCGCTGATTTCATCAAAGTTTGGATAATCCGAGGAGTGCGAAATGCCATATAGCCTATATGACGTTATATTGTTCCTGGAATGTTCCAGAGGAAGTTTTGCACCAAAGGTCATAATCCTTGACCTTTGACCTTCAAAGTTCACAAAGGTCAAATTTTCAAAGTTGTGGGACTCGAACCGGGTTTTCGACCTTCTTCGTCGAACTAACTTCAATAAGCTATAGCACATATCCTGTTTCCTTATTTTAATCTCCACAACATTGTTTTGTGACCTTTAAAGGTTATGCAAAGGTCAAATTTTTAAAGTTGTTGAACGAAACCGGGTGTTTGACATTTTGCAGCTAATAACCTGTCACCCGTACCACATCATGTTGATCATTTTTATAACTTGGTCAAACATTATCACATTGTTTCATCCTTGACTTCTGAAACAATCTACATCGTCAAATACCGTTGGTGAACCATCGTCGTCTTCAGACTTGTTCTCAACTTTAATCGTTGATTTCTTGGTGTTTGTGAAAACACCTTATTTCTGTCGATAAAGTTTACTAACTTGTTTTCTTGAGTTAGAATGGCGGGTGGACGTTTCTGTGTCGAGATGTTCGAGTCACTAACTTGTAAAAACGCTGTTTTTTGCTTCCCTCCCAGTGAGGTGGAACTTAACGATGTGCTTTCCGCCATTGGTAACATCATTGGGTTACATAATATTCGTGCTGCTTCTCGCATGAATAAGGAGTTTGTGGTGTTTATGTCGGAGGAACACGTGGTTGCCACGGTGGTTGAGCATGGCCTGTTCATCGAACCGAACACTTACCTCTCTATGTTCGCTTTGCAGGCCCCAACAGTTAAAGTTAATATTAATAATATTCCACTATTTATAAGGAACCAGGACTTGTGTAACCAGTTAAACAAGTTCGGTAAGGTTTTGTCGAGGATCTCAATGGTGCCGATGCGTCAAGTTAGCGATAAATTTAAACACGTCATGTCCTTTAAAAGAGTGGTTTATATGATACTACCTGAAAATGGAAAAACACTGAATGTTGTACTCAGTGTAAAAATCGACGGGTTTGAATATAAAATATTTACCTCCTCAGAGGTCATGACGTGTTTTGGGTGTGGAGCTTACGGGCACGTGAAGAGTGTTTGTCCCAATGCGGTTACATAGTGTAGGCATCTTTGCAATTTCGTGTATTTTTTTTGTTAAAAGCATTCCAGCATAAAAGCATAAAAGTTAATTTTAGTGTCAAATTTAGGGTGTTTTGCTCCGGTGGCGGCCATCTTGGATTTCAGGCCGTTGGAATGCTCAGAAAAAAAATGCCACCCTAATTTTTTTTTTCATGTTTATAGTATCATCGAACAAAATCAAGTGAGTTTTTGCTTTTAACAAAAAAAATACACGAATCCTTTTTTTCATGACAAATATGCCGACACTTAGAGTGTACCAGGTGCGGTGGGACGCAAGAAGCAAATCGGTCGTAGCAAATCCAGCCTGGACCGCAAAGCCCGTCCATAGAGACGAATGGCCGGCGAATCACCCGTGACAGGATGAACTGCGTTCCTGTAATGGAGCAAAAAGACATCGACCACCGTCTGCACAGGTGCAACACCCCCCTGCACAAAGCCCGCTTCAACATCTTGACAAACGACTCAGCTTGGCCATTCGTCTCAGGGTGATACGGTGCGGACCTTAGATGTCGAATACCATTCTGGCGCATAAACTCATCAAATACACCCGCGATGAACTGCGGACCATTATCAGAGACCAGGATCTCCGGCAACCCCTTATTAGCAAAGATCGTCCGCAGCTTCTCTACTGCAATGTTTGCTGAAGTATGCTGCATTACTACAACCTCCGGCCATTTAGAGAATGCATCAATCACAATCAAAAACATCTTGCCATTAACCGGTCCCGCAAAATCTACATGGACCCTCTGCCAAGCTCGGTCTGGCACAGGCCAGAGACCCGAGCTCGACGCGGGTTATCAGCATCTGTCTGGCACGTGGCGAAACGCTTAACCAACTGCTCAATGTCTTTGTCCAACCCCGGCCACCACAACAGGCTACGAGCAAGACTCTTGGTCTTCACGATGCCAAGGTGACTGACATGCAGTTCTTCCAAACACCGCTGCCTGAACCTCGGTGGAATCACGGTCCTCATTCCCCACATTACGCACCGTTGGACCAACGACAGCTCCGCTGCGCGTGACGTGAAAGGTTGAAATGCCGGTGTCGAAGGCAGATCGCTCCAATTCCCCGTAGAAATCGCCCGGACGACACGGGCAAGCACCGGATCACGAGCCGATTCCACCGCGACCTGCCTGGCCGTAACCGGCCCGCTTTGGACCTGGTCCAGCGCGAACACATCGACCCGGTCGCCCAACTCAGACGCAGCTGGACCCTCCGCACACGGCAAGCGTGAGAGCCCGTCGCAGTTAGCATGCTTCTCGGTGCTTCGGAACTGAATATCATAATCGTAAGCACCCAGAAACAGACACCACCGCTGTATTCACGCGGCTGCTACCACCGGCACCCTGCGTTCGGGTCTCAGGATGAATTGAAGCGGTTTGTGATCCGTCTGCAAAGTGAAATGCCGCCCCAGCAGATATTGATGAAACCTCCGCACACCCCAGACAAGGCTGAGAGCCTCACGCTCAATCTGGGCATATCCGCGCTCCGCTGTGGACAGGGTCCGGGATGCAAAACAAACAGGCCGCTCGGAACCATCGTCCATCCTGTGGGAGAGCACTGCCCCGATGCCATATGCAGAGCTGTCGCATGCCAATAGGAGCGGACGCGCAGGCTCGTAGTGCACGAGGACCGTATCCTCTGTGAGCAGCCGCTTGACGCGGTCGAACGACGCATGGTGTGCAGGCCCCCAAGCCCAGCGCTCGTCCTTCTTGAGCAACCGCGTTAACGGCGCAAGTTGTGAGCGGAGCCCGCGCACGAACCTTTGGTAATACTGGGCCATACCAATGGACGAGCGCAGCTGCGTCTTGTCGCGAGGCGGTGGCATGTGTTAAATCGCTTCCACCTTCCGAGGACCTTTCAACAGCCCCTCCGGCGTGATGATGTGCCCGAGGTATTCCAAGCGCTGCTTGAAGAACGGGCACTTGTCCCTGTTCGAGCGCAGGCCGCACGCTTCTAGCTTCGTCAGCACTTGGGCAATGTTCGCCAGATGCTCGTCCGCCGTTTCCCCCGCAATGAGCACATCGTCCAGGTAGGTCTGAGCGGGCAGGCCAATGCAAACCTGATCCATGGCTTTCTGCCACAAAGCTGGGGCCGGCGCCCCACGGCACACACGCGCCAAATGACCCACCTTGTGACAATTCAAACACACGTTGCCTTTATACGGGCACGCACGGCGCAGGTGTCGACCTCCACATCCCAAGCATGTCCGCGGGGTCACCCCGCCGCACGCGCGGCCGCGTGGCGACGTCCGACCCGCATCGAAGGTCGTGCGCGTCCCTGGGTGCTCGCGACCCCGCGTGGCCGGTGATGGCTCGAACATCCCCGCGAGTCTGCTCGACGCCCTGCCTCCACCCCCCCCCCACCGGCTGAGGTGTTCGACGAATTGGACTCGTCCACCCCGACCGGCGTTGGAGAGGGGGGGGTGTAATCATGACGTAATTGATCCACCCCCACCAAACGAGGAAGTGAAAGTGGTTGCTTCCTCTCCTTTACCATCCACTGTACAGGACAGTGTGGACAATATGGAGCTATCTGTTACGGATACCAGGAAAAAAAGGCCAAAAACGGTCAAATGTTAATGCCTTTGATGCAAAGGAGCAGAATAAGGTCCAGATCGTGTCAGGCTCGTGGGATCTCCAAGGGACGTCTGACATTGGAAACCCCTGGGTGGTACCAGAGTCGTGTGCGGATGTGGAAGCTTCGCTTGCTCTACTGGCCGACTCTGAGTGGGACGCAGAGAACGGTGAGGTACCTCAGGATGTTTTAAGTGTTTGTCCTGTTAACCAAACTTGTTCAGACGAGTTAACAGCTATGTCTGACATTGATGGAGAAATAGATAAAGGGGAAAATCCCTGTGAGTTAAATGTTAACCCCTCCCTCACAGATGATGATGTAAGGGTTGGAGAGGGGAAGGACATGGACAAGGCGAATTCGGAGGGATCCGTTAAAACAGAGCAGAACTTTCTGTTGAGCCAAAAGTAAATGTTCCACAAGTAATAGGAGAGGTTATAGATGAAGCACTTGATTCAGATGAAACCTCTTCCGCCCCACATTTTAGTGCTTTAAACTCTCAAGAGGATGAAGGAGGAAACGACACAACCTTAGGGTCTCAAGAAAATGTGATTGAATTCCTGGATGAGACATTCAGGAAAAGATACGTAAAAATCAAAGATTACTTCCTGAATTTACACGATTTCATTAAAACTGCAAGGAGTATGATTTGTGATCCTTATCAGGTTAACATGTCAGAGCCTCAGTTTCAAAGGTTAAGGAAATTTGTTACTCGGACTGGTAAAGAGCTTCAAGAATAACGAACAGAGTGGAGATAAAAGTAGCATCCCTGAACATCAATGGAGGCCGCAGTTGAGTGCGTCGCCTCCAGGTATTTCAGCTCTTCCAAAATGAAAAAATTGATGTGCCAATGCTACAGGAGACGCACGCAAATCAGTCTACTGAGGATGAGTGGTGTGAAATCTTTAAGGGTTGTCTTTTTTTCTCAAGTGTGCTTGTTGAGGCCAAGGCTGGTGTGGCAATAGTGTTGCATCCTCGACTCCAGCCTTCGGAGATAACTTGTAAGGAAATTTGCAAAGGTTACTTACTGTGTGTGCGATTTGTCAGTAGTAACCTAAAGATTTGCATGACAAATGTTTACTGTCCTAGTGCTAACTCTGAAAGAGGTGCCTTTCCGTACAAGTTAGCAGAGTTTGTAAGCACCGTTGACTTAACCATGTTGTTGTGTCTGGGGGGTGACGACAACTGCACCTTCAACCCACAACTTGATCGGAACACTTGTGAGCCTCATCCACCCAGTGCAAGGCCTTTGGCACAGCTAGTCAAAAAGTTTAAGCTGGTGGATCTGTGGCGGGTACAAAACCGTAATAACCGTCAGTATACATGGGTTTGTGCATCAAGAAATGTTTTGACGATGGCTCGCCTCAACAGATTTTATGTTAATCATGAAATGGTAAACATTGTTAAGAACTCTTATATAAGGCCGTCTGGTTTTTCCGATCATCACATGATTGTTATGGTGTGTGGCTTTCCTCATCATGTCTGTGGAAGTGCATATTGGACTTTTAATTTGAAACTTTTACAAAGTGCACATTTTATAGAAGCTTTTAAGATGGTTTGGGAAAAATGCTAGTCACAAAAGGGTTCATATTTGAACTTAAGACAATGGTGGGACTACATAAAGTTTCAAATCAAATGTTTTTGCCAACAATACTGCTCTTACAAGCACATACAACACTTTTGGTGTGATATCTGCTTTAAAAAACGATATACTTATCTGTGAGCAGAAAGCTGGATTGTCCAGCACGAATGTCCAGCAGTTGTTGGAGAAAAGGACCCTTCTGGCTGAAATGGTGAAAGAGCGGGCGGCCGGTGCATTCGTCCGACTGCGGAACGAAAAAATCCAACTTGACACACCAAACAAAGGGTTCTTCAATTTGGAAAAAATGGTCAAGACCTCTCAACAAATCCATGCTTTACACTCTTCTGGTGGTGATTTGTTGACCTCCCAGAGTGATATCAAGCATGAACTACAAGACTATTTTTCTAAACTCTTCGCAAAAAGAGTTGTGAATGAGGAGAACAGAAAGCCGATGCTTGAACAGCTCCCTTCTCTGTCTGAAGACCAACAGCAATTGCTTGAGCCTGGCATTTCTCTTGGAGAACTTACTGCTGCGCTCAAGGATAGCAAGGACGACAAAGCCCCTGGACGAGAAGGCCTTCCGGCTGAATTTTATAAGGCTTTCTGGGACATTCTCGGCCCTCCTCTTCTTGAGGTCTTTCAGGAGAGTGTTTCACACTCTCTTTCACAAGGTGAATTGCCATTGAGCTGCGGGAGGGCAGTTTTGTGTCTCCTTCTGAAGAAAGGAAACCTGCATGAGACCGCAAATTGGCGGCCTGTGTCACTCCTCAACACGGACTGTAAAATATTCTCAAAAGCACTTGCAACCCGTCTAAAGGAAGTCATCTCTTTCTTGATTGGCACTGATCAATCATACTGTGTTCCAGAACGTTCCATATACGATAATATTTTTTTGGTGAGAGACTTCATCAGTCTCGGTCGAACTACATCTCCTGGTTTTGGTTTATTAATTTTAGATCAAGAAAAAGCTTTTGGCAGTGTTAACC
This sequence comes from Eptatretus burgeri, assembly GCF_056783735.1. Taxonomy (NCBI): domain Eukaryota; kingdom Metazoa; phylum Chordata; class Myxini; order Myxiniformes; family Myxinidae; genus Eptatretus; species Eptatretus burgeri. The sequence continues at coordinate 19,093,747 of NC_140970.1, forward strand.
ATTCTTTTTTTTGTTTGATGTATTCAGGAGAACAGGGTTTGGGGAAAAATTTATTGCTTCTGTTAAGTTATTGTACAAAAATGCATCTTCTCTGCTGAAGGTTAATAATAGTCTTTGTTATCCTTTCCCCTTTCAGCGAGGCATCCGTCAGGGCTGTGCGCTATCAGGCATGCTCTACAATCTATCCGTTGAATCTTTATTAGTTTTACTTCGGAACTCCGTGTTAGGAGTCTCTCTTTCACAAAACTCCAAAGTCGCTGTTTCAGCTTATGCTGATGATATTTGTGCTGCTATTGCAAATCAAAAAGATGTTTCTGAGGTCTCTCGTTGCCTTACCCAGTTTGAGCTTGCTTCTACTGCAAGGGTAAATTGGAAAAAAGTGTAGCTTTTTGGGTGGGCCCCAGATCGCCTTCCTCGTCCCTGCCTGTTTTACCTGGAGGAATACAGTGGAGTAGTGACGGGTTTAAATATCTAGGCTTATTTCTAGGAATTGAAGCGTATGAACAAAAAAATTGGGAGAACTTCCTGCAAAAAATTAAATTGAAACTGGCAAGGTGGAGAAGATTGTACCAACTTCTCTCGCTTAAGACACGGGTGTCAATCATAAACAACATGGTGGTTCCATTAATTTGGCATAGAGTTATCCCACTTGAACCTCCGAGATACTTGGTCACAGGCATTCAGAGGGTTCTGACTGATTTTTTTCTGGGGTGGCCACCATTGGCTGGGCCCAGACATGGTCAGCAGACCCCGAAATGCGGGTGGTCAAAATCTGATGCATATCCCAAGTCGGATAATGGCATTCCGAATTTCCACGATCAAGCGCCGACTGTACAGTGAGTGTGTTCCTTGGCGACCTCTCACAAACGCCTGTTTGCAGAAAGTGGAAGGTCTGAAATATGACTGTGAACTTTCCCTCATCGACCTGCAACACGTTGACATGTCTCAGCTCCCCAGTTTTTATCAGAGCCTTTTGAATGCTTGGCAAGTCCTCGGAGTGCAACATTTGGAGGTCTCATACGATGCCCAAAAGTTCGTACATGAGCCATTAATTCGGAATCCTTTATTCTCTAGAATTTCAACCTCCAGGTCGTTTATGCATTGTTTCACCAGTGTTGGAATAAACAGAGTGTGACACCTGTTGCAGCCATCCTTGAATGCCTGGCTACCTGTAAGCTCACTTTCATTTAATGCTGGTGTTCGTTCTGCTCGTATTGTGGAAAATGTCTTGAAAGCAGTAATTCAAACCTTTCATAGACTAAACATCGGGTGGACTGGGGTGGATGAAGTGGTCGACTCATGTCTCTATTTCCCTGATACTTCAAATTGCCTCAAAGAAACAAGAGGCTGTGTTCTCCTCAAACTTAGAGGAAATTGGTGTGTTTCACGTCATGGGGAAAATGGCTATCTACAACATATGTCTGGAAGCATGTATACCTGGTTTTACAAAACTTGAAAAATCGGTGGAATGAGACCTTACCTGCTGGAGCTTTTTTAACTCCACTGTGGAACAAAATGTATAGTTCTCCAACTCTTGGGCGAACTGGAAACCTGAATTGGAGACTCGCACATCAAGCCCTGGTCACACAGACATTACTCCATAAGTTTAACTCTTCTGTTCTAATTTTTTGTCCTTTTTGTGATTTGATTGAAAATGTTGCCCACGGTTTTATTGAATGTAAGAGATTGGTACACCTCTTTCTCTTCCTTCAACAGATTTGCTATGAATTTAATTTTGTTTTTTACTTTCCAGTCTTTATTTATGGAATCGAGGGGAATTATAAAAATAAACCAGTCCTCTCGTTTTTGTCTTTTCTGTTGGGCATTGCTAAACAGGCAATTTATAAAACCAGGAAAGCAAAATTGAAGGGGAAAAATGCAAATGTGCTTTTGTGCCTTAAAGGTATGGTTTTGGCACGAGTAAAAATTGAGCAGGCTTATATTTTGAGCCTGGATATTGTGGGTGATCTGTGGTACACTGATGAGGTTTTGAGTTTCTTTTCATGATGGAATCTGTTTGTAAAAGTGTAAAGTACTTACACTTACTTTTTGCATATATGTATTATTTTGTGGGGGTTTTGACATGAACAGACACCCTTGTTTGTATTGCTTTTTGGTTCACAAAAAAAAATAAGTGACCACTATATTCGTTATTGTTGTATGTCTGTCTGTATGTCTGTCTGTCTGTCTGTCCCGAGCATAGCTCCGTGGGTTTTGATCCGATCCTGATAAACTTTTGATGGGAGGTTTATATCATGATCTAGTTGTGTTTTCCTGAAAATGGGCATGGTGCGCCCATTATGGGCGGAGCCACGCCCAAAAAACCTGTGTTTTTAGGGGGTAGCCGATTTCAATTTGCATCTTCTCCTAGGGGGTTTGTCGAATCTGGCAGGGGTTTCGGTATTTGGTTAGCCCAATGGCACCTGCATAGCCCCACGGAGCTCGATTTTTCATTTTCCTCCCAAGGTCAAGGTCACGAACTTAGAAAAATTCGACTTTTGACATAAAAATCAGACAACCGCCCAAACTTTGAGAGCTCGGATGCCAATATTTTTTTATGCATAATCTTGAGGTCATTCCCCACCTAAAGTCTTGAAACCATTTTCCTCTATCTCGAACACCTTGCACGTGGCGCCCCCTTCAAGTTTGTTTTTACGCTGATTTCATCAAAGTATGGATAATCCGAGGAGTGCGAAATGTCATATCGCTTATATGATGTTATAATGTTCCTGGAATGTTCGAGAGGAAGTTTTGCACCAAAGGTCATAATCCTTGACCTTTGACCTTTAAAGTTCACAAAGGTCGAATTTTCAAAGTTGTGGGGATAAAACCGGGTTTTTGACCTTCTTCGACGAACTAACTCCATTAAGCTATACCACGTATCCTGTTTCCTTATTTTAATATCCACAACATTGTTTTGTGACCTTTAAATGTTATGCAAAGGTCAAATTTTGAAAGTTGTTGAACGAAACTGGGTTTTCGACATTTTGCAGCTAATAACCTGTCATCCGTACCACATAATGTTGATCATTTTTATAACTTGGTCAAACATTATCACATTGTCTCATCCTTGACTTCTGAAACAATCTACATCGTCAAATACCGCTCGTGAACCATCGTCGTATTCAGACTTGTGTTGAATTTATTTTTGCTGTAAAATCGTTTGGATTTGTTTTTGCAAAGTGCCTACTGTACTTTTCAAGTGTGCTTTTTTTGAAGCACACATGGAGTGTGCTTTTTCTGGTGTGTTTTGATACTTTTATAATAAAAGCATACAAAAGTCTCTCTCTCTCTTTCCCTTCCTCTCCTTCCTCTCCTTCCTCTCCTTCCTCTCCTTCCTCTCCTTTCTCATCCATCCGTTCCTCCGTCTCTCCACGAATACTTGCAATTTCTCTAAAACTACACACACAATTCCGATGAAACTTCACTGCAACCTTCATCACCCATGATGTACAAAAGATTGTTCACACAATTTTAAAAAATCGGAGTCTAGGGGGCAGGGAGATGTTGCCCCTCAAAAATATGCATTTGCTTTCTTCTATGAAACGACACACACACAATTCTGATGAAACTTGACCACCATCTTCATCACCCATGAAGTACCAAAGTTTGTTCACAATATTAAAGAATTGGGGTCCAATAGGTTCTCCGGGGGAGTTGCCCCACAAAATATGTATTTGCTTTCTTTTCTGAAACCACACACACAATTTCAATGAAACTTGACAATAACGTTTTATCACCTGTGAGCTACCAAGGTTTGTTCATGGTGTTGGAAAAAAAATCCACAGGTATTTACTTTTTTCTCTGTTATATATTTTGTGGGTCATCCATGCCAACCAGTGGTTTCCTGGTTATCTTATCCAGCCACTACCAGCTGAGAGCCAAGGGGTATTGCCCCTATGTTTAATATCTCTGTGAGGTTCTTTGTCATCATTCCTGTATGTCCAGCTATCACTGGTACAGCTTTGGCATTCTTCAGCCCCAGGATATTTTCACTTCATTTTTGAGGTCTTGGTGTTTGGTCATTTTCTTTATTTCTGCATCATTACTCTAAAATCACTGGTATGCAGAAAAGCATCCCCAAAGAATGATGTTTCCACCTCCATGCTTCACGGTTGGGATGGTATTCTTGGGGTTGTACTCGTCTTTCTTCTTCCTCCAAACACGGCGAGTGGAGTTGAAACCAAAAAGCTTTGTTTTGGTCTCATCAGACCACATGACCTTCTCCCATTCCTCCTCTGGATCATCCAGATGGTCATTGGCAAACTTCAGACAGGCCTGGACATGCGCTGGCTTGAGCAGAGGGACCTTGCGTGCGCTGCAGGATTTTAATCCATGACAGCCTAGTGTGTTACTTATGGTTTTCTTTGATACTGTGGTCCCAGCTCTCTTCAGGTCATTGACCAGGTTCTGCCGTGTAGTTCTGGGCTGATCCCTCACCTTTCTCATGATCATTGAGGCTCCACGAGGTGAGATCTTGCTGGAGCCCCAGACCGAGGGAGATTGACTGTTATCTTGAACTTCTTCCATTTTCTAATAATTGCGCCAACAGTTGTTGCCTTCTCACCAAGCTGCTTGCCTATTGTCCTGTAGCCCATCCCAGCCTTGTGCAAGTCTACAATTTTTGTCCCTGATGTCCTTAGACAGCTCTCTGGTCTTGCCAATTGTGGAGAGGTTGGAGTCTGATTGATTGAGTGTGGACAGCTGTCTTTTATGCAGATAACGAGTTCAAACAGGTGCAGTTAATACAGGTAATGATTGGAGAATGGGAGGGCTTCTTCAAGACAAAACTAACAGGTCTGTGAGAGCCGGAATTCTTACTGGTTGGTCGGTGATCAAATACTTATTTCAATACTTATTTCAAAAAATACAATGTGATTTTCAGGATTTTTGTTTTAGATTCCGTCTTTCACAGTTGAAGTGTACCTATGATAAAAATTACAGACCTCTATGTGCTTTGTAAGTGGGAAAACCTGCAAAATCGGCAGTGTATCAAATACTTGTTCTCCCCACTGTATATATATATATATATATATAGCTGCAAAAGTAGGTGTACAGTAATGAAAAACAATACGTGCACACAAAACTTATTTTATTGATTATTTATACAAGCATATCAAAAATAGCATACCAATAATAAACATATTAATCCCTCAAATGTTCAAACTGTTTGCCCCCGGCATTCACGCACTCCACTAGTCGTCTCCACTAGTCGACACTCAAATTTGGCACGTATCCGGTAAATGGTGAGCCTCGTTGGTGGAGGCGATGCAAATGTTTCTCGCCACTGCTCTCGCACAACTTCACTCTTATCTGTCTTCCAGTACTGTTTCAAAATTCATTTGCGCTCCTCGTCCGTTAAATTACTAGCCATCGCTAAATTTCCACTTTACCTGCAAATAAAAGATGTATTATAGAAAAAATTACGAAAATTAAAATATTAAAAATGGTAATAATGATTTTAATGAATTAAATGAATTTGAGTATTAAATGAATCATAGCACCACTATTATAAAACTGGTAATACTGGTATAATTCTTACTGTATACCTACTTTTGCAGCCCCCTGTATATATATATATATATATATATATATATATATATATATATATATATATATATATATATATATATATATATATATATAATACATATACATATACATATACATATACATATACACACGCACACACGGATGATATTGAGTTGTATGCAATTTTTGACCCGGCCAGACCTGGTGATGCTGCTTGTACTCACTTTCATCTCCATAAATGTGTCAATGACATACAGGCATGGCTGAGGCATAGTAAGTTGAAGCTGAATTCTACTAAAACTGAATTAGTCATTACTTCAACAAACCATTATAAACAACTTTGGAATTAAACTTTCAGCTTCAACAGTCAAGAGTTCCCTCATTTCCCTATTATCCAAAATTTAGGAGTGACATTTGACAATGACATGAGGACGTCTGATCAGGTCACACAGATGTGTCACTCTCCCTAATTTGCAGATCTATATGATCTTAATCTCATCAGGAAGTATAGAAATAGTGATACTTGTCATAACGTTGTTCGTACACTCGTGCTTTCCAGGCTGGATTATGATCGTTTTTACTTGATGGAATCACGAGACAGGATTTATATCGATTACAGAAAGTGCAGAACAAGAGTGCTCGTCTGATCTTTCAGCATTCTAAGTGGTACCATGTTAACTCCCATGTTAAGCCAATTACACTGGCTTCCAGTTGAAGAGAGAATACAATATAGAATAATTCTTCAAACTTTCATGACCTTGTTATTTTCCCTTCCAATATACATCTCATCATGTTTTACGCAGCAGAGAACACCTTACTCACTTCATTCTCGAACGGCTCTTTCCTTCTTCTTCTCATCCTCCTCCTCTTCCCTTTATGAGGGGTGAGGTCCAATGGCACCAAGCTTCTGCCCTGCCTTGACTACAATCCTTCTCCACCTCCCTCTGTCATCAGCTAACTCTCTCCACTCTCCAACTACCCCCCTCTTCTCCTTGTACATAAATTCCACAAAAAGGCAGGCTATAGTTCTTTTCAATCAATTGCCTCAAGACTTTGGAACAAACTCCAAATTCCAATGATAATATACAGTATAGGATAACAAAACTTGAATCTTTAAAAAAGTGCCTGAAGACTTATTTATACCCTCTGTGTAGCTGTTTTTCAACCACCCCGCACCTCCGCCCCTCGCTCTCTCTTTCTCTCAGCACCTTATACCCATTGGCAAAAGGTTAAATAATAATCATAATAAAAAATATTGTTATTATTATTACTTTGACTCTGACTACTACTACTACTACTATTACTACGAATATTATTTCCAAGGTGGTGTTTGATTTGTGTTTGTGGGACCTGGCCATTTTTCTGGGTGTTGTTTACATGTTACTTTCTCTTGAATGTGCAATGCTACAGTAAAACATTAAGTGTTGATTAATTTTAAGGGGGATGTTCTTCGTATCATTTTGCTGAGTGCTTGGTTTGCTCTTCTTTCAAGTACTTCTGTCCGTTTGGTTGTTTTCTATTCATTAGTCGTGGTTTTTCCCTGAATGGTGTTGATCTCATCTCCTCTATTTTGTTGGCCAAGTCTTCTTGCAGTATGCACTGCCATTCATCAACACTTCTTTTTTCCTCGTCTCCCCTCTCCTGTCTTTTCCTGTCTTCCCACAATCATCTACCTCCTTTGTTTCTGCCATAATTCTGTGTTGTGCTTGTGCCAGCAAGGCAGGACCTGCTGTATGTACTCTCCCTCTAGGAATGGGGTCTCCACTATTTTCATATGCTGTACAGAACAAGTGTGCTTGTCTCACCGGTGATGGACATCAGTGTCAAGCCATGGTCTGAAGTTATGCCCTATTGCACAACATCACTCCTTTCCAGCCCCAAGGTTTGGTCCTCATGACCTTCCGCTTTCATCCTAAGTGCCAGTAAAATCCATCCATTGTGGCATTGGTGTCAATTTTAAAACTCGTGATGACCATTGTGGTATTGACAGAAATTTTCCACTACGTATTGCAACAGAGTTTTCCCGGGAGGGGCACATGCAACCAAAAACCCTTCAATGTTGTGTTTGTCTTTGCACATCTTGCTGCATATGAAGTTTGGCCATGTCACTCGTTTAGATAAGATATGAAAACTGAATTGCTTTAGAGGTCTTTGTATTTGGCAACTCGTTTGCAATTTTATGTTCATTTTTTCAATGTTTTCATTTTTACCTGTCGTTTCATTTTAACTGTCACTGATATTTCGCCAACAAGTGATGAAACCAGTCCAGCAGCTGAAGAGGTCTGTAGCATTAGGATTCTCATGCATGCGCTGTTTCTGAATGTCTTTACAGCTGTGGAGGAACTCTGGGAAGGGTTTGAAATAGCAAAGGTCTTACCTTGTGTAACCTTTCATGGTTGCTTTATGCAGCTTCTATGACAAGAAGAGCATGGGAGGAGTGTATTTATTTATATAATCCAAGCCACCTGGGTTTCATTGATGATGTAAGAGCTAATTGGTTATTCCCTCCATTCACAGGTGAGATATTGGTGTTAACAGGTGAGATATGGGTCATTTATATGTTAACTGCTTTCAATGTTTACACATGGTACATGCTTTGGAGCCTCATTGGTATGCATTTCTTTCTGCACTGTCGCTGATGATTCGCCAACAAGCGATGAAACTAGTCCAGCAGCTGAGTGGGTGTGTAGCATATTGGGATTCTCATCTATGTACTATTTGTGAATATCTTTACAGCTGTGGAGGAATTCTGGGAAGAGTTTGAAACAGCAAAAGTATTACTTTGGGTAGCCTTTCATGGTTTCTTTATGCAGCTTTATTTGGCTCGAAGAGCATGAGAGGAGTCAAATATATATTGTGACAGTTATGGGGCCAAAGAGAGCATTGTGCACCTCAGGTGAATAAAAGCACGTACACATAAGGTTAGAGTCGGTTGTATCAGTAATCTGTTCAGCATTTAAGTTAGATTGTATACAGTACATGGGGATAAATATGCGTTGCGAGTATGAGTTAGTAAAGGTCATGCACCTTCACCCTCTCCACCAATCCTCAACATATCACAACCAATGCATTACCACACACTTTCCTAATCTCCAAGTGCCATGCTCTTCCGCTAAGGTGGATGAACTCGAGAAAGGGTTTGAAACAGCAAAAGGTGTGCCATGTGTGGCCTTTCATGGTTCCTTTATGCCGCTTCTTGGGCTAGAAGACTATGGGAGGAGTATATATATATATATATATATATATATATATATATATATATATGTACACACACACACACACACACACACACACACATTTACATCCATTGGGACCATACTCTGTGCAGAGCGTTGGAGCTGCCGAAGCAGTTTCTTTAGTCATTGGACACGATCCTGGACAGGTCACCACTCCACCACAAAATACCAGCAAGCTGGCATTCATTTTGCCAACCTCAGAAGGATGACAGGCAGAGTCAACCCCACCTGATATTAATTCAACAGACAAATGGGATTTGAACTCAGGATTCTAGGATGAAAAGCCCATCACCCGAACCATTAAGCCAACACCAGGCATTATCTAGATATATAGACGTATAGACGTCTAGACATATACATATGTACAAATACATACATATATATATATATATATATATATATTATATATATATATATATATATATATATATATATTGTTATGAATTTCGGTCCGCCCGGCATGCGATCGGCCACGTAACTTAAATCGCGACCGCGTCGCCCACCGGAACGGATAATTCAGCCATGACCCTCCTTGGAACTACCGCCAGGAGCTAGTCACGGGTGGGTCTTTCGACCCCACCACAATCGTGCCAATCGGCCACCCGCGCAGAATAGGGTTGTTCACCAAACTCGACCGACCTAAGTACCTGCGTAGGTAGTTAACCGGGCGATCGTATCTCACCGCTGGCCGGCCTAGGACACGGACCGCTTAAGCGGTCCGTTCCGTGCTTCAGTGATAACCGAGCGGTGTTATCGCCGGCCCCGACGGACGTGATTATTTACCGCGTGCTTACACCCCTCCTACCAATTCCTTCCGTGATGCAAGATGGAACTTTCAAACAAGGGAAAGGACGCAACGAAACGGGGAACAGTTCGACAAGCACATTTATTGCACACTCAGATAAGCACGTATTTTACAGCCATACAGTAATTAAGGTACTATACAGTGAAGCAAGCAAATGAAGAGCTACAACCGAATAAAGTATTTATTCCACACGCACACTAAGACAATTCTACTTATAAGATGGTGCCACCACATGCATTTACACAAAAGCAAAGGAAAAAGCCACCCTCAAAGGCAAGGGTGGCAGACAGGTTCGTGGACCAAATGTGGGTGGAACCTGGATGAGCAGCCAGGTCCACGAGACTGAAGGGTCTTACTCGCGCCCTCGTGGCGCGATGGCGGGCAAGCCGCGATGTCAGCGTAGCTGCGCCTGGCTTCGTGCCCCTGGCATCGCCGGCGAGCTCTCTCCGGCGCTCCCCGTCTGCCTTTCCCGTCGGCTTTGAGCTCCGTCTCCCGACTCTGCCCCACCGACACTGCCGCACCGACACTGCCGCACCGACACTGCCGCCGTCTGCCGACATTGCACTCGACTGCACTGCCGACCCTGCACTCGACTTGACTGCCCCGCCGACACTGCTTGACTTCCACTCCACCGACTCCAGGCTTGACTGCCACTTGACTGCCGACTCACTACTCTGTGGATACACACTACTACTGCCACACTCTGCTGCTCCCACTTGACTACTGACGTACTGATGCTGCCACTCCACTTCTCCCACTGCTCCAGACCCGACTTGATTGCCGACGCTCCACTGCTGCTGCCACTCCACTGTTCCCACTTGACTGCCACTTGACTGCCGCGAGCTGCGTTGTGCTCACGCTTATATAGGTTGGGGGAGGGGCGTATATGCAAATTTGTGGATCACATCGGGTTCGGAGGCGGGGCCACACCACCCGATACTCAGCCATTGGATGGAAGAAAAGGGGGTGTGAGTTATTCCTGATCCACTTTTCGAGGCGAAAGGAACACATTCACAACCCATGGTACGACGTGTGGTAGAAAGGCGGAGGTGGTGGGAGTTTGCTGCGGTGGTTTGGGAAGGGTGTTGGTGGTGGCGATTTGGTTGCTGGGGGGCATTGTTTGAGAATGGCAGTGAAGCGATGTTTGCGGGGTGGAGTGGTGGAGGTAAAGAGGCGAAGGTGGTGGTGGTTCGGTGTCGTTGTTTGGGGGCGTTGTTGGTGGTGGCGATTTGGTTGTTGGGGGATGATTGGTCCAAAATAATGATAGAGAAAAGGAAAACGGCTAACTCAAAGGATCACAGCCCTGTGAACACGGAAATTCCCTCTACACAATTACTTATCGTCATAACTGATCGAAGGTCCTTTATGGTGGTCTGCGAATTTCCACAGCCGTAACAATATATATAAACATATATACATATATATATATATATATATATATATATATATATATATATATATATATATATATATATATATATATATATATATATATATATATATGGTGTTACGGCTGTGGAAATTCGCAGAGCACAATGCAGGTCCTGTGATCAGTTATGCTGATAAGTCTGTGTTCAGATAGATTTCCCCACCGTTGTCTAAGGTATTTATTCGTGTGGTCAGGGCTGTAATCTTTGAGGTAGCCATTATTCTTTTGCTGTCGTTATTTCGGAGCATCCGCTTCACAACAACCACAACCACCACCTTCTTCACAACACCAACCACAACCACCTTCACACCGCCAACCGCATTTCAACCACAACCACCACCTCCTCCACAACCGCCCTCACACCACCACCTTCTCCACAACGCCAACCACAGCCACCATCTCCTAAACCGCATCTCCCCCAATACCCAACAACAAAACAACATCGCTTCACCTTCAACTACGCGGGTGCCGCAACCTTTGCGTCGGCAACGGCTAGATTGCTGCAAACAGACGCGGGGGTTTCCTTGTTCCTAGCGACGGTGATTTCTACCACGTCCGCTCTCCCTTCAGCATCGATGATCCCTGCCACGTCGGCTCGCTCCAAGCTTCACCTCGGAATTCGGATCAGGAGAGCAAGAGGGGCGGACTCAGTGGGGGTCAGAGGTGAAAGTGCGGAGATCAGATCTCGCCTCACAAACCCTATAAAGAGGCGCGCAGGGCGCCAATGCAGTCGAGTCGGTCGGGGTTTGGAGTGGTGTGAGGAGCGAAGTTGGAGCTCAGTGGAGGGCAGTGGAAGTCCGGGTTCGCCGAGGAGATGGAGCGGGGAGTACAGCAGGCCAGCCGTGCCACGCATAACAGCGCATTTGTGTGGGACGTGGAGAGGTTGCCAGCCAGCAGCGAACGGTCCGAGGTGATCGGGCTTCGGGACAGTCTGAGCAGCGCGAGGGACAGACGGGCTCTTAAATAGAGCATCAACTCTGAAAGAGCATAAGGCCCGTTCGTTCCTCTGAGGCGTTGCCGGCTGGGCCCGAATCACCAGGCCGTCAGATGAGGCTTGGGCCGGACCGCGGTCACGACAGCTGTCGTAGGGACGGGACGTCGCGGGTCGCCCCAGCGAGGTGAAGATAACCAGCGCGGCCTCGCGGAGCCTCTGTGGTCTACACGGCTCCTTGCAATAAAGACCCAAAAGAGTTCCAGTCTACCCCTCGTCTTTCCTGGGGTTTTTCCTTGCTTTTGAATGAATGTTGTGGCGCCATGTCCGCAAGTAGAACTGTATAAGTGACTGTACATAATAGATAGACGGTAGTAGCTCTTTTGCATTACTTATGTTGGCTGTATACTTGTGTGTGTGTGTTCGGCCTTGCATAATTACACACCTACATGACTGCATCATTGTTTACGTGTGCTTTGTAAATAAATGTGCTTGTTCAAATGTTAACCTGTTCGTTGCGTCCTCTTCCCTTAATTGAGCTGCCATCTTGCACTCGGAATATAGTTGGTTTTTAAATCGCCGGTAAAGTGATCGGGTCCAACGGGACTGCACGATAATACCCCGCTCGGTTATCCCAAAAGGAAGCGAGCTGCTTAAGCGGCTCGTTTCCAAGTGGCCCCGTTGAGGTATATTCTCTCGGTATTCTACCCGTGTGAATAATTAGGTAAATCGAAGATTTGGCGATCGGACCCTGTAGCGCGCGGGTAGAGTGCGGACAAGGTTGTGGTGTGGTTAAAAACACACCCGTGGCTGGTTTTCGGCGTTGATCCGGAAAGCCGCGACTGGATTGTCCGTTCGGTAGGTAAGACGGCCGCTATTGGTTAAACGCGGTAACTCGCACGCCGGTGGACGGAGATCTGTAACGTACACATAAGGTTAGAAATTACATAAGGTTATGGCTGTGGAAATTCGCAGACCACCATAAAGGACCTTCGATCAGTTATGACGATAAGTAATTGTGTAACAATATATTTTTATACATGTATATCTTTATTTATATATATATATATATATATTTTTATATATTTATTTATTTATTTATATACGAGGTCCATCTAAAAAGTAACGGGACTAAGCATGCTGTGTGCTCCACTAACACAACTTGAATGAACGGGTTGCATCACAGTCTTTCGCAACATTCCAGCAATATATATATATATATATATATATATATATATATATATATATATATATATATATATATATATATATATATATATATATATATATATATATATATATACATACATATATATTGTTGTGGTTGAGGAAATTCGCAAATCACCATTCAGGTCCCGTAGATGAGATATCTCTGTAAGTACATGTGTAGTTAGCCCAAACCCGTTGTTTAGAGGGAATAAATGTCATTCATTCGGGCTGCGACCCTTTAAGATAGCCGTTTTTCTGTTCTATCTTTATTTTTAACCAACCACGTCTCAACCGCCATCACACAACAACCACCAACCGCAACGCCGCTTCACAACAACAACAACAACGCCAACAGCCACGACCTTTACCGTCACAACTCGCTCTCGCAATCATCGCATCACCGCCATTCCAAGCGTCACCGTGGCCAGGGACCACCACAATAAACCCTCCAACACCTTCACCTCTCCTCCTTCTGCCGCCATTCCCGCACCGCTTGTGGGCACCCATCCTGGACTCGTACAGGGCGCGCGCCGAGCAGCGGGTGCAAAAAGCGGCCTTTCCGGGGAAGTCGGATCAGGAATGATTCATGTCCACTTCTGTTCCGTCGTATCAGCGAGCGCGGGGCGATTTGGCCCCGCCTCCAGGCGCGTCGGAGTAGAATCGATATATGCAAATTCAAGGATCAGGAATGATTCACACCCACTTTTCCTCCGCCCAATGGGCGAACGTGGCTCCCCCCCGAGCCGATCCTGATCCGAAAATCTGCATATGGTTTCTCCTGTCGCACTATAAAGCGCCGAGCGCGGGGCGAATTGAGTCAGTCGAGAGTGGAGGTTTTTCTGTTTCGGGCTCGGGCGAGTCGTGGCGGCGGCGGCGAAGTGTGGCAGCAGCAGTCAAGACGGGTCTGGAGGAGAGGTGGTCTGTCGGGGAGCTGCAGAGAGGAGAAGCTGGGAACGCGGTCGAGGGCGCAGTGGAGTCGCTCGTCGCGGGACCCAAGCAAGCCAGCTATCCTCTTTCCCCAGAGCATCAACAACCCCCCCTGTTTCCCCCCCGCGCTGAGATAGTGCGAAAAGGGGGGCCCCGTTCCCACCCCATTCCAGGCAGTGCCAGTGAGGCCCGCGGAGGAGCGCGGAGTCGGGGCGCCGCCGCCATTTTGCGGCTCATCACCAGATGGGTAGGCTCGAGGCGGTCTCGGCCCCAGGCCCGTCTGCCCCCTTGTAGTTGAGGGTGGCCCATTTTTCTTTTGCTTTGGAGTATATGTGTTGTCGGCGCCGTCTGTAAAGTAAAACTGTGTAAGTGTTGCCGTGTGCTCGCGTAGTCGGTAGTAGATCTGCATTGTGTTTCTTTTGTTGCAATTGCTTTTGGTGCATAATTGTTGTGTTTCTTTTACATTTGCTTTTGGTGCATAATTGTTGTAATTGTATATGTGTGCTTTCCGTTTGCCGCGGAATAAATTTGAATTATGTTGAACTGTTTTTCCCGTTTCGCTTCGTCTTTTCTTTACTTGAATCTCCATCTTACTTCACGTAAAGGGTTGGTCGTGGGCTAAATAGGCCCAATAACTAATCGGAACTGTCGAGGTTGACGATAACACCGCTCGGTTATTATCCCGATAGTACGGAACGGGTCGCTTAAAGTGGCCCGTGTCCGAAGTCGACCTGCGGCGATGTGCGATCACCCGGTCTACTCTCCGTGTGGGTACTTAGGTAGGTCGAATTTGGCGAACAACCCTATCCCATGCGGGGGGCCGATTGGCACGATCGTGGTGAGGCCGAAAGGCCCACCCGTGACTAGTTCCCGGCGTTAGTCCGAGAGGATCACGACGGAATTGTCCGTCCGGTGGGCGACGTGCCACGATTCGAGTTACGTGGCCGCTCGCACGCCGGCAGGCGCGAATTCGCAACAATATATATATATATATATATATATATATATATATATATATATATATATATATATATATATATATATATATATATATATATATATATATAATTGGCGATTGTTGACTGTGCTCATTGTGTGATTTTCTTACAGGTCGTGTTTTACACGTTGTCTAGTCTGAATCGTCGCGCTATGAGTCGTGAACAGAGAGCCAACATGAAGTTTCTTTCCAAGCTTGGCAAAACACCTTCCGAATCCTTCGCAATGCTGCGGCAAGTCCACGGGGAAGAAACAATGTCACGTACACGTGTATTTGAATGGCACAAGACATTCAAAGAGGGACGAGAGGAGGTTGAAGACGTTCCACGGTCTGGAAGACCTTCAACTAGCAGAACGGTGGACAACATAGAGCGTGTGAAGCAGATGGTGCTTGCAGATGATTGCTGAGGAACTATCCATCAACAAGGACATTGTCTGGAGCATCATCTATCTATAATTCCAGCAGTGTGTGTGTGTGTGTGTGTGTGTGTGTGTGTGTGTGTGTGTGTGTGTGTGTGTGTGTGTGTGTGTGTGTGTGTGTGTGTGTGACCGCTGTTTCTCGACAACCTCTGGTCCGATCTAATTGAAACTTGCCAGGTATATTGCTGGGGACCTAAGAATGTGCCTTTTCAAGGATTGATATTAATCGGACAAGTGCTTCCCAAGTTATGGCCATTTATTTACCAAACCAATGGGAAGACACGTTGTTGCGTGGGCGTGGCCGATGGGGAAGGGAGGCTCAGCCGCGTTCCCCATTACGGGTTACAATGTACGGGCTTCCGGAGAGTGATGACTTCGTGTATTCTGATAATTTCTCGATTTCTTATGCGCATTTATAGATAAACACAATGGCCCAAGTTATGATCGTTTTCATATTAGACGGTGTATAAATTTCCGGAACATCAGAGTGCTGGTATGCTCCGAACCAGGAAGTAATTTTTTTCTCTCTCTTCTCTTCTCTTTTTGTTTTTCCATGCCACGACATTGCGAAAAGGTAAAATACGTTGGCGCTAATTGAATAATTGGGTATTAAAACTAAATTGCGAATAATCGTAACTGCGAATAATATCAAACTTCCGGGTCACGCACGTACAGGCATGTGAGAGCGAAGAAACGGCCTGTGTGGTTTATTTATTTTTTATTATTATTATTATTGTTATATATATATATATATTTTTTTTTTTACGGGCATGTACTAGTAACTGAAAATCTCGAAATGCGCCAGGTGTGCGCAAAGATGGTCCCCAAGCTGTTGTCCGAGGACCAGAAACAGCAAAGAGTCACTGTCTATCAAGACATTATCGAGCGCCTCCAGGACAATCCAGACCTACTCGGGAGAGTCATTGTTGGCGATGAATCATGGATATTCGAATAGGATCTGGAGACCAAACGGCAGAGTCGTCAATGGAAAAGTTCGGCATCACCAAGACCAAAGAAAGCAAGGATCTCGAAATCGAAGGTCAAGTTGATGCTCATTGCGTTTTTTGACATCAAGGGCATCATCCACTTTGAGTTTCTACCACAGGGTCAAACAGTGAATCAATACGTGTACAAGGAGATCCTCTGGTGCCTCATGAGATCAGTCCGGGATAAGAGGAGGGATCTGTGGGAGAACAATGCCTGGGTGCTCCACCATGACAACGTCCCTGCTCACAGTGCCTGAGCATCCAACAGTTTCTGGCGGAGAGGAACGTGCCAACTCTGGAGCAACGCCGGTATTCGCCAGACTTGGCCCCTTGTGATTTTTTTTCCTATTCCCCAAGCTCAAGGGGGTGATCAAGGTGACCCTATTTCCTGATGTGGAGGCTATCAAATGGGCCGTGATGACGGAGCTCCGGAGGATTCCAGAAGAAGCCTTCCGGGGGGTCCATCGAAGCGTGGAAGCAGAGGATGGACAAGTGAGACTGGAGGGAAACTATTTTGAAGGGGACAAGCTGTGATTTCAATATATTTTTTGGAATAAAATTTCTGTGAAGTCAGCCCCGTTACTTTTTAGATTATATATATATATATATATATATATATATATATATATATATATATATATATATATATATATATATATATATATATATATATATATATATTGTTACGGATTTCAGAATCTGGTCTGATGAATGCATCCACACATCCAGGTCCTCAGACAGTTATTTCCTTAAATGCATGTTCAGATCAGCCCCATCCCCATGTCTAATCCTATATATTATTTCTGTTAACGTCTTTGCGTAACTTGACGTTTCTCCTCCGAAACTGCCAGACGGATTGTCGCCACTTTCGGCATGCGGGTGGTATGTGGTCTAATGAACAGCATGGGCTATGTGAGATCGTGCCAGACATACAGGTTTTTTGGAATTTTTTGGCGATTTTCTAATTTTTACATTTGTTTGCATGGCGACGTGTGACGTCACCGCTGAGAGGCGTAATGACATCATCGGTCATTCGCTGACGTCATTACGTCTGTCGTTGACAGACCGTCACCGCCGAGAGGCGTAATGCCACTCCGAGAAAACAGCGTCTGCAATGCAAAACACTCTTCTGCGCATGCTGACTACCTTAGAAGGTGAATTTGACACAAAAAATGTAACAAGAAACATTGTATATAAAGAAATTCGATAAAGCACATTGTGAACACCGGATATATTGACATCCTAACGAAACCTCACTTTCGAAACTTCGCGCAGAGCACGGGTTTGGCTGGTGGGATCTTAAATGTGATGCGTTGAGAAGGGTAAAGGATAGATCCCTTCTCTTATGGGAAGCTTTTTTCTTTACGACAGACATGTTTACACACATTTCTTTCACGAGCTCTGAAGCCCGCCCCCCATTCTTCCTCAGCAACAATCTTTCGTGAGCTCCGACGCTCGCCTTTTTCGAGAGCGCACGGGTCGTCATGGTAACCGTGGGGCGGGGTGAGTTTGGGGCGGACTGCACCCGCGAAAGACGGCCCGGAGATATAAAACGAACGGGAGGTACGTTCTGTGAGAGAAAAAGCGTGAGGAGAAAAGCGAAAGAGGAGAAAAGTGTGAGGACAAAAAGTGAAAGAGCAGAAAATAAGCGAAAGAGGAGAAAAGTGGGAGAGAAAGAAAGCAGAGCAAAAGAAATCCAGGGATGGAGAAGAGAAGAAGTAAGCTTGAGAAGCGAGCAAGAAGCGAGTGTCTGACCAGCACCAATAACGAGACAATTCGTCCTTCCCAGTGCTTCGGCAAGCGAGCGTGTAGTGCACGTGTGGGTGTGAGCAGCGCCGCCAACAAGTGAGGCACGGGTCGGTCACCAACAACACCAAGGTCTAAACCCGCGACAGACGATCTCGGTGCCCTCCAGACTTCGACTGGCGTTCAAGGCTGCCCCGCGAGAGGGTGCACGGCAAAGCTTGGTGCTGGCGACGGATGTGACACGCACGCATGCATTTTCAGGACATTTTCGCTTCACGGACAACTTTCTGGTGAGCGAGACGATTCTCCCCCCCCCCCCTCCCACCCCTGAATGATCTGCTGGGTCCCTTTGTTTGTGTTTAGCTGTAATTAAATCAACCCCCGATAAGCTTCTGCTCTTTGTCTCTTTCCTGGCATTTTTATTGATTTTGCTTTGAAATTCATTCTTTATTTCCCTCAGCAAATAAAAAGTTCTTTTTATTGATTTATTTTGTTGTTAATAAATTATTTGTCGATTTCCAACCTGTCCGTGTTTGTCCTTTCCTTCCATTGGTCTAGCATTGTCCGACCCTACATAGACTGGGAGGTAATTACCACAGATTTGACCAAAAATCGTCGGCACGCACCAGCGGTTAAAACGCTCAGCCGCCCTAATTAAAATCTAATCAGATAACATTGGTGCTTTGCTGAGGGTATGTTCCCCGCTCAGGTAACCACGTGATCTCTAGTTAAACGGAATAATTAGACGGTGGACACTGGAACTCGTGGTTCACTGGGTGGCGTTCATGGTTTCAAAACAACCCACCGTATCGCAACGTTAATTGTGAGCGGTGGCCCCAGGTCCGGCTCTACCGAGGACAACCGAGGATTAATCCCCCTGAGTGACAAGCTGGTGTCTCGGTACCCATGGCCGCAACAACTGGTGTCGGGAGTGGGAGATTTTTGGAACCCCTTGATCAATAAATTGGTGCCAGGTCATCGACCTGTGGTGTGCTTCACGCACCTCGAAATTCAGAGCGGTTAGAGTTAGACCAAATTTTAGTTAAATTTATTTGGACGAACAATGGTGGACCAACACGGGCAGGTCCCAGTGGGCCATGTGGATGATGTAAATATGGATACGGAATGGACCCAGGACCCACATGAAGTCACAATGGAGGGTGACCCCCACCCCACCCTCAATCTCTGGAAGGTGCGGCGTCGATGGCGCAGAACGTGAGGTTATCGCCACCAGTGCAGCCCGAGAATGACATGATGTTGTCCGTGAGGCAATTTATGGCACAAATGAAAATGTCGAGCGAAGCGATGAGCAGAAAAATGGACGAAAACAACAGAAAAATGGACAGGATAAGCAAACAACAGCAGAATGGAAGCGATGAGGAGAAAAATGGACGTGATGGGCGATGAAATAAAAAGGGAGATGAGTGAAGCGATGGGCAGAGAAATGGCGGCGGTACGAGAGGAGGTAAGGGAGTGTAGGATCGGTGTCCATTAAGAGATGAGGGAGAGCGAGGCCAGACTGATGGGAGAGATTGGAAACATAACGAAGGAGGTAAAGGACTGCCGATCGGCCAGAATGAGTTGAAGGAACAAATGGGGAAGAACACAGGGGCGATAAAGGAGTTAAGAGCCACCAAGAAGGAAACAACAAGAGAGATGACAGCAATTAAAAACGAATGTAAAATGGCACACGAGAAACTGACGAAGAGAGTAGAGAAGGTGACAGACGATGGGAACAAAGGAACGGGAAATGGAAACACAAATAGAAACAACTGAGGTGACGTTAGAGGGGGGAATACAAAAGGCGCAACAGGAATTAAGATGGTAAAAGAGGAGGTGGATGAGGTAAAAAGTGAGATTATTGACATTAAAGCAAAACAGGTAGAAACAGGTTGTAGAGTAAAGGAAGAGATTATTGAATGTATGTACGTGTTATATTTGCAGCGTGACAGAGTGCTCGAAGAACGGGAGGAGGTGAGTATAACGAAGGTGAGTCATGGTGAGACCGGACACGTACATGATGTGATTGGGTGTGTGTCGAGCTTGGGGGGAATGAAGGACCTGGGGTTTCTTGGAGTGCCCAATGTGCGGAGTGTGAATGTAACTGAGAGTGTGCCGAGAGCGAGTGAATCGGAATGTGCGAGAATGGAGTGTATGGGCGAATGTAAGAGCGCAGGACACGGATCGACCCGGACGGGAGTAGTGGACCGTGTAGCGGACCGGAGTAGCGAGCCTCCTGAGCGGGACACAGTTGTATTGGAAACCACGCCGGCCCCGCGAGAGACGCTTGCACAGCATGTCCGGGAGTGTGCGCGATCCGCACTTTGCAAACCGCCCAAGCACGGACGGTGGCGCGATGTGTTGATGGTTTCAGAGGGGCCGGCGTGTAAACGCTCCATGACAGATAAATCACTGGAGCATGGACGGCGAAACAGAACGGATTTGGCTGCAAATTGTTTTCCAAGGAGACCAGGTGTGCAATATGCACGGTACCCACGGCATGAGCAATGGGCATGGCGAGCATGGCTTGGTTCCCCGTGGGAAAACCCCAATTCCCAGTGGCAAGAATTCAAACACAAATTGGCTTGCAACAGACATGTGACTGAGCACCTCTGCGGACGCGGGGGGCTCATGTGGGTAAGAGACGGTGACAGTAACCCTCATGTGTGGAGCGCAGTTGTGAAACAGCCCCACACACCGGGGCACAGGAGCACTAGCCAAGGGGGGTGGCATTGTTAGGCCCACATTGGGGTGTCAGCGATGGTAGCCTCTATTCTGGAGGTCGGACATACGTCACAGTCACGTGACTTCGCTTGGTAACGCGACCACCATATTGGCAAAGGGGAAAACAAACGCAGCACCGATCGCAGACGCACGTACTTCGTGGTTTTACTTGCACGCAAAGCCGAGTGAGTTTTTTTTTTTCTGTCGATGTATTTCAGATAAATTGTTGATACATCGTGTTCACCCAAGTGTTTGCAATGTCATATCAATATATAGAACATTTGTGAGGTGATGCATTGGCCAGATATCGAGCCAAAATACAGTTAATTGGCCTTGATTCTTGCCCCCACCAGAACCCCGGTGATTCGTGGATCGACAACCCGAAGGAATGGCCGAACGTGCAATACCCGGATGTATGTACACGTAACGAGTCAAGACACCAGGTATGTAATTCAATTTTAAACCAAGTTTTAACTGTGCATTATCAAATGTTACTGTACTGGAGTGTTAATATATTATTTCAATTATTTATGAACTCCCGAGCTGACGTGGCAAGTTAGTAATAGTTTTAATTGACCTGCCTTGTCTGTACTGTGTGACGGTGAGTCATCTGCGCTCGTTGTGGGTCACTCACTGACCCAGCAAGAATGTCAATGAATGATTAAAATATTGCTCACATTCATGTTGTATAAATTCTGTGTTATCCCTGATTTTAATTATGTGTATGACTGTGTGTATGAGCGTTGCCGTATGTGAGTGAGCATGTGTGCCTGTGTACCTGAGTGTCTCTACGTTTGTAATGATGTAGCAGTGCGTGGCTATTACTTGTGGCTGCTGAGTTGAAGCGCCTGGCCTGAGGACAAGACTGCAGTGAACTTCAAGGAAAGGCCGACACATTGTCATTGCATTCAGTTTGCAAGTTCTTCTCCTATTAATGGCAATCAAGAGCCAAGGCATTCATGTTTTTGCGTGATGTACCATTGCTTAATTGCCCTGGTACTATTTTTATAACTAACCACAGAATATATTTTTCTTTTTAATCTCAGGAGTGTTTACACAGGCAATGAAAAACCACCGATCACTGGAAGCCCACACATTTTTTGTCTCATGGCTCTAAGCCACAGAAGTCTCCTCTCTGCTTTAGTAGCCCGACTTGGTATGAGATAAAAGGAAAGTTCTGAATTTTTTTTCCTTGTTATTAATGCAACTGAAAATACAGCAACTTTTCGGCATTGTTGCAAATAATAATGTGTAATAAAGGCTACGAAAGAAACAAACTTGTAACAGGTACGAGTCGAGTGCCGTGCGATAGCGCTCGCGCTACACACACACCGCTGCAACGCATAGCAGGGCGATCTGAGTGGATGAGGTACTTTGTTTTCCCCTTCGCCAGCGTTGCTATGTGAACATTACATTATGGGTCGGTGAAGTTCCCGGATGTCCGACCCCGAGAATGTGGGTACCGAAGCAGCGACCATGAGGGAGGGCTAGGATAAATTTAGGGACCAAAAACGACAATAGGGACTGTTTAAGTTGAGACATGAACATGTAATGGGGATGTAGCTTAGTAGTTAGGGAATTTTAGCAAATTGTATTGACCATCTGTGAAAAAATTGCTTACCAAAAAATTTCTTCACTAACGTATTCATCTAGGTGTCTACTAACACCTATCAATTAGTGCAAACCCAAATCCTTGTGAAAAATTCTGGGGAGGCAATCAAAGTTCGGGTGCTCAGAGGGCCTGCGCAAAAAAATTGGAAAATTAACTTTTGCAATATTGACTTGTGGGATGTCTAACTAGGGGTTTTTTGGGGTGCTGAATTGATTCCAACCATTATTTTTGAGAAAAAAACACTCCTTTATGATATAAAATGTATTTTATTGACATTTTTAACAGAACTGTGCTCAATGGAAATGTTGCTTTGTCAGCTTTTACAACCTTATTCATCAAACTCCCCAGTATCTTCCTCACTCCTCTTGTCATCCAGCTGGTTTATGTTCAGGCAAGAGTTACCATGACAGATGCCGCAAGCAGAAATACACTTGACTCCTTGCTTTTTACAGCAGCACCTGAGTGAGCTGCAGTCCCTCGCAGAGTTGCAGCTGGCAAACGTCAGGAGGTAGTCTGGTGCAATGGGGTCTGTAGAAGGGACTGATGCACCATCAATATCCTTGCTCAGTGAGTTGCCATCCATAGTCCTGGGCATCCAACGATGGACTTTGCAGAATCAGCCATTCTCTAGTCTGGAGGTAAGTTCGGAGAGAGTGCTGTGCTGCATCTCCTGTTGTCGGGGGGAGTTTCTCAGGTGTTATGCTCCCAGTTGCAGCTCGCTTGCTGAAGATGTCGAATCTCAAGTCTTCCAAGTCTTTGGAGGATTTCCCATGGAACATGAGCATGAAAAGATCACAGCCTGCTTTAATGATATCACCTTTCTCAGCTCGGATGTCTATAAACACGTCCATTGCCCTCTCTGCTTCATCAGTCTTGCAGAGTTTGCTTCGCAAAGTTGGTTTGCTGAACCCAAAAATTGCAGACACTGTATCGCAGCCAGAGAAGCTGTGCAAGAAGACGAGATACCTCCGGTATATCTCAGGGAGGGCCTTCTGGATCTTTCCGACATCGTAAGATGTTTCTTTGGCTGTCGTGAGGAAGATCGGATGGTCTGCAACATGATGAATCAGCATAACCAGGACGTCTGTGTCCTCAGCCCTCACCTCGACAGGGGACTCCCTTGCCTCATCTAGAGCTGCGCGTACAATGGAGGTGTCGGCATCATCGGAGCATTGCTGTACACTGATTCCATTCCTACTAAATGTCTCAGCAAGGAGCAGAACGAGCTGGGCTTTGTTGTTCTTGTTATCGAGGAACTTTTCTCTTGCAATGATGATTTTGAGATCCAGACGAATCTGAATGTCACAGCATGCATTCTTTGTTCGTCTCAAGTTGTCATGGTCCTTGGTGGAGCTGCCATATCCGTCAAAGACCACCGTTATCCGGAGGCGATGGCTCCCCATGAACTTCACAAACCGGAGGTAGCTCTCGGCAATATCCTTCCAATTAAGGTTAACCTCCCACTTGACATTGTGCAGGAGCCACCCACCATCAACCACAAGGCTTGTGCAGGGGGGTTGTTCGACAGGTGCCACACATGCCTTCAGAGACCTTGCGAGGGCAGCCTTGTCTGGCTTTCGCAACTTTTGATTTTTGTCAACCAGAGACATCGGTCTTGGCATCAACTCAAAGCGCAGAGCTTCTTTGGTCTTGACTTCATGCTCACTGATGACAATGAGGTGGTTGAATAGCTTCAGTGAGTCAATGACCAGCTTCTCGCCATTAACTTTGGGTCCAGATCTGAGGCTTGCAAGTGATTTGACCTTGTGTTTGGTTACCATTGCATCCACAACAGTTTTCCCATCCATCTTAGCCTGTATGGCTCTGCCAACTTCTTCTGCTTGATCAGCATTGACTTGGTCTTCGGGAGTGCTGCTGAACCCAGTTGAGAAGGACACCAGAGTCTTCTTGTCCTGTGTGGCATCGAAAGGGTTGACTTCCTCCAACCACCCAACTTTGGTGTTGACAGCATCGTTGTCTCTCTTCATTTGGGCTCTTTTAACGTCGGTGTGGACAGGTACCCTACATTTGACCATGCTTCTTTCTAGCTCTTGGTGAATGAACGAGAAGTGGTTCAGAGTCTGAACCCAAGACTTATGAGAAGACTCATTCCGAAAGCAGCCTCTGTTTAGACCACCGGAGGATTTTGCCTCACTCATGAGTGTGGTTACATCCTTGTCCATACTGTCCTTAAAAATAAGACTTTTTTTGTAAACAACAGACAGGACATGAAATTTTGACACAAAACAGGCAGAACACACATACAGTGATGTGTTTTAACATTAATAGGTCCACTCTACGTTGAATATATTCAACTTCTATTGAGTCCGGTACACAATAATTTTATAGCTAAAAGCTCTTGGCTAACGTCAGCAAACACAGAGAATTCTACTGAGCATGAGCACAAGTATAACTGACAATATAGCAGTGGTTTCAAAAATGTTGTATGCTGGTTTCAGCACAATTTGAACAATCTGAATCAATTGAGCCAAATTACCACAAAACACAGTCTGAGATATCTAAAAATGTATCATATCAATATTTTACGGCCAGGGATTCATTTTTCCTCAAATCTAATGGTTGGAATCAATTCAGCACCCCAAAAAACCCCTAGTTAGACATCCCACAAGTCAATATTGGCAAAAGTTAATTTTTCCGATTTTTTTTTTTTTTTCACGCAGGCCCTCTGAGCACCTGAACTTTGATTGGCTCCCCATAATTTTCCACAAGGATTTGGGTTTGCACTAATTGATAGGTGTTAGTAGACACCAAGATGAATACGCTAATGAAGAAATTTTTTGGTAAGCAATTTTTTCACAGATGGTCAATACAATTTGCTAAAATTCCCTAACTATAGCGATAGAGTTAAATGGGAGCGTGCGTAGTATAAGGGAAGACGAGGGTGCACGAGTTAGTAAGGGGAAATTAGTTAGGTGATGCTGTGTCGGTGAGTGGATATGTGTTTGTGTGTGATTGATGAATTATTAGTGTGAAGGCAGGGCAATGGCCGGTATGAGTGTGAGTAATATAATGCATGGTGTGAAGGATTGAATGGGGGGGAGTGGATCCCACCCAAGGAAACCCGGGGGTTAGTTTAAAGAGGGATTAGGTAAATTTACACATGGATGCGGTTATGCGGTTTGTGCTGATTGTGGAAAGTTAAAAAAAAAATTGTGTAGGGTGCAGGAGATAATGGACCGGCTGGGGGTGTGGCTTGTGAGTGTAGTGTTTGGATGAAGCATGCACCCCGGGCACTGGGGGCTCGTCGGCCAGTTGAGGCCATAGGTAGGCCCAGGGGGCCATTAGTGTATTCGTGGACGCAGGTACCGGAGGAGAGGGGCCTGGCATGACAGTGTAGTGTTCAATGGGACCTGGGGTGCCAACATGCCAAGTGGGCACTGTGAGGGGGAGTGCCAGTGAGGGCATCCCCCATGTTAGGGTGAGGAGCAGGCAAGCTCGGAGGCAGCTCCAGCAACCCGGGAATACTCATCGTGAGTATACAGGTGGGCAGACCTGCTAGTGGAGCCACACTGCCCAGCCACGAAATTGTGCGATGGCACAGAAAGAAAATTTGGTAGGCAAGGCCCAAAATTGTGAGAGCACCAACACGCAGGCGATGAGAATTTGGGTTTTTAGAACCCCATAATTTAACAAAGGCCTCTTGGCGGGGTATAACCCCGGGGAAAGTTTAAATGTGTAACAATGTTAGCGTAGTTAGGATTGATGAAGACCCCTTCGCATCATCCACTGTTGGGATGATCGCCGGCTGCTGGACTTGCCCTCCTGTCGGACTCGAGAACGAGACTTGTCACGATGTAAGTGTAAGATTGCATGTAGTTCGGCTCTTCCTTCCCATGGAACCTTGGGGGGGATTGGGTACGAATTTGGCAATGAGGATAGTGGGATATAGGAGACGAGACGTAGCGACGAATTGTAAAAAGAGAGGGGGCTAGGGTAGTGTATATGGGAAAGACGGATGGGTGCGGACGAGTAGGGCCAACCTCGAGTTATCTTTCCCGGCACCACCGCCACTGCCCCAGGTATGTGCACACCAGGGACCGGCTGACCATGTTGGTCAGACCTGGTGTTTGGCATTACCTGGATTACCTTTTTTTTTCTTTTCGTGCTGTTTGCTGTTTCACTTTGTCTCTCCACTGCCCGAGGACCATCAAGGCTGTTCTGCATCAAGGCATCGCTCGCCTTGCTGGATCACCTACTCTGCATCAAGGCATCACTCACCTCACTTCACCATTTGCTCCGTGACCCGTGTTCCACCCACACCTGTTCTGTGGACTGCTACTCGCTGCAGCCTCATGCAAGGTGACACCGTTCCAGTTATCATGGTGGTTTTGTTTATTTCCTTTTGTTTGAACTGCATTTACTGTAGCAGCATGCCACCACACTTATGGACTGCTCCTTTGTTGCAGCCCCTTTGTACCTGCTCATTCCAGCTTCCTACCAGCTCATACCAGCTTCATACTGGCCACATACCAGGCTCATGCCAGTTTGCTTTATTTATTTATTTTATTATTAATAAATTATTTGTCGTTTTCCAACCTATCCGTGTTTGTCCTTTCCTTCCATTGGTGTTGCATTTTCCGAACCAAGATAGACTGGGAGGTAATTACCACAGATTTGACCAAAAATCATTGGCACGCACCAGCGGTTAAAACACTCGGCCGCCCTAATTAAAATCTAATCAGATAACATTGGTGCTTTGCCGAGGGCATGCTCCCCGCTCAGGTATCCATGTGACCTCTCGTTAAATGGAATAATTAAATGGTGGACACTGGAACTCATGGTTGACTGGGTGGCGTTCGTGGTTCTAAAACAACCAACCGTACCGCAACATTAATTGTGAGCGGTGGCCCAGGTCCGGCGCGACCGAGGACAACCGGGGATTAATCCCCCTGAGTGGCGAGCTGGTGTATCGGTTCCCGTGGCCGCAACAATATGTATGTATATATATATATATATATATATACACATACATATATATTGTTACGAATTCTGGCCCGCCTGGCGTGCGATCGGCCGCGTACCTCTAATGGCAGCCGCGTCGCCCACTGGACGGACAATTCAGTCGTGACCCTCCTAGAACTACCGCCAGGAGCCAGTCACGGGTGGGGGTTTAACCTCACCACAAACCAGTCCGCATTCCACCCGCGCGAAATAGGGTGAATCGCCGAATGTCGATATACCTTAATACCCATGCAGGTAACCTACCGAGGGGTTGCACCACGCTGCAGGTCGGCTTAGGACACGAACCGCTTAAGTGGTTCGTTCCGTGCTCCAGGGATAACCGAGCAGTGTTATCGCCGACCTCGACGGTTCAGATTATTTATCGGGTGTTTTAAACCCACTACCAATCATTCCACGATTCAAGATGGCACTTTCAAAAGAGGGGAAGGACGCAACGAACGGGGAACATTTCACAAGCACATTTATTACACATATAACACAAACAAGCAAGGGCAATCATGCAATATGTACAGTAAGAAAGGAAAGACGTTGCGACCGACTATAGCATTAAATGTACAGGCACTTAAACAGGTTTACTTCACGGACTGGCGCCACAAACACACATACAAAAGCCCAACGAAAAGTAAACCTCCCTTCTGCGGCCGGTGAACCCTCTCCCGCACTCTCCTCATCCTCACGCGCAGGTCCACCACAGACCGCCTGCGGCGCCTCCCGTCCACGTCTCCGAGGCGTCGCCCGGACTTGCCACCGGCCCGCGCCTTCACCGACAGGTCGCTCAACGCCAAGACGAGAGGGAGGGAGAGAGAGCTCGACCCCGACCACCAAGTGAGAGCGAGCCCCGCGTGCGGTCCGCCTTATATAGTGCGGGGCTCTGCCCTTTGCTCCTCCCCGTTTTCGACTCCGCCTCCCTTCGAGAAGGTTCCCAAAAAGGGGCGTTCCCTCACGCTGACCGCCTCACGCCGTGCATCCACCAATCGGCAGCGAGCTGCCCTCCCCCTTCCCTTCACACCAAGCGCGGGGAAAATAGGCGGGAAAAAACCCCACAGGCTTCACAAGAGCTTTTGTTCTGCCAATCCTTCTCGGACGGTTTCCGTGGTGCGGAAACCGTCTTACCGTGGTCCGCGGAGGATGGCGTTCATAAGCAGGCATAGTGGCGAATAGGTGGTGATTGTTGTGGAGGTGGTGTGAGCGTGGTGGGCGTTGTGGCGTAGTTTGTGGCGATTGTTGTTTGCGTGGAGGTTTGTTGCAATGGTGGCTCAAAATAACAATAGATAAAGAAAAACGGCCATCTCAAAGGGTCGCAACGCGGTGAACACGAAGAATCCCCTTTAAACAATGGTGGGGACCTATCTGCACATAAAATTAGCGTCATAACTGATCTAAGGACCCTTTATGGTGTATTGCAAATTTCCACAGCCGTAACAATATATCTTGCATGTAAATATATAGTTGTTTTTTTTTATACATACATATATGTGTGTGTGTACCGGGTGTAGTGGCATGCGCCTGTAATCCGGCTACTCGGAGGCTTGGGTTGGAGGATCGCTTGAGGACGGGAGCTCTGCACTGGGCCGCGCTATGAGAGGGTGTCGGGCAGCCCGGAATCATGGCGAAACCCAATCCTTATCCCTGTGTCGTAAGAGGCGACC
Source organism: Eptatretus burgeri (assembly GCF_056783735.1). Lineage (NCBI taxonomy): Eukaryota > Metazoa > Chordata > Myxini > Myxiniformes > Myxinidae > Eptatretus > Eptatretus burgeri. The sequence goes on from NC_140970.1 coordinate 19,122,932, forward strand.
AGGGTTGCGTCAGGAAGGGCATCCGGCGTAAAACCAATGCCAAATTAGTATGCGGATCATAACGGATGATCCGTTGTAGCGACCCCTAAAAGGGAGCAGCCGAAAGACGAACAACAGCAACAACGTGTGTGTGTGTGTGTGTGTGTGTGTGTGTGTGTGTGTGTGTGTGTGTGTGTGTGTGTGTGTGTGTGTGTGTGTGTGTGTGTGTGTGTGTATACAGGGTGTCCCAAAAGTCACCTTTGCATTTAGAAATTAAATATCATTTCTGTTTTTTAATAACTTGTTTTTCTTTTATTTTCAGAATTTTAATTATCATTTGGAAATTTTCCATGGAAAAACTCACAACTGAACAAAGAACCAAAAATCGTGGAATTTTATTTTAAATTTCATCGATCAATTATTTTCACCCAAAGAGCATGGACACCGAATAATTTTGCGAAATTCAGAAATTTCTTGACCATCACGTTCTCCTGATTTGACGCTTCCCGATTATTTTCTTTGGGATTACCTAAAGGAGCGTGTATGCATCAATAAGCCCCATACAATTCAGCAGCTCAAGGACAACATCTGTGCAGAAATTTGAGGGCTGCAGCCAGGGTTATTGTCCACTTCTTTGGAAAATGCTGTCGAAAGAGCTCGTCTCTGTGAAGCCGAAAATGGAGAACATCTAAGCTGCATCATTTCTGATAAAGTAATTTTATCTCCATTTTGTAAATTTTCTTTTGGTATAAAAATAATCATAAATTATTAAAAAAACAAATGTTATTTAATTTCTAAATCCCTTGGTCACTTTTGGGACACCCTGTGTGTGTGTGTATATATATATATATATATATATATATATATATATATATATATATATATATATATATATATATATATATATATATATATATATATATATATATCCATACACATACGTACAGTGTGATTGATATTGTTGCGGATTCGCGCCCGCCGGCGTGCGAGCGGCCACGTAACTCAAATCGCGGCACGTCGCCCACCGGACGGACAATCCCGTCGTGACCCTCTCGGACTAACACCGGGAACTAGTCACGGGTGGGCCTTTCGGCCTCACCACAATCGTGCCAATCGGCCCCCCGCGTGGGATAGGGTTGCTCGCCAAATTCGACCTACCTAAGTACCCACACGGAGGGTAGACCGGGCGATCGCACCTCGCCGCAGGTCGACTTCGGACACGGGCCACTTTAAGCGACCCGTTCCGTACTATCGGGATAACCGAGCGGTGTTATCGTCTGCCTCGACGGTTATTATTCGATTAATTATTGGGCGTATTTAGCCCACGACCAACCCTTTACGTGAAGTAAGATGGAGATTCAATTGAAGAAAAGACGAAGCGAAACGGGAAAAACAGTTCAACATAGAGCACATTTATTTCGCGATGGCACACGGATAGCACACATATACAATTATACACCAAAAGCAAATGTAAAAGAAGAAGAAACACACAATAATGCACAAAAAGCAAATGTAAAAGCAAAACACAATGCAGATCTACCACCGACTACCGAGCACACGGCAACACTTATACAGTTTTACTTCACAGACGGCGCCGACAACACATATACTCAAAGCAAAAGAAAAAGGGACCACCCTCCACGATGAGGGGGGCAGACGGGCCTGGGGCCGAGACCGCGTCGAGCCTACCCGTCTGGTGATGAGCCGCAAAATGGCGGTGGCGCCCCGACTCCGCGGGCCTCGCGGACAGTGTCTGGAATGGGGTGGGAACGGGGCCCCCTTCTCGCACTATCTCAGCGCGGGGGGAAACAGGAGGGGGTTGTTGATGCTCGGGGGGGATGAGGATATCTCGCTGGTTCGGGTCCCGCGACGAGCGTCTCCACCGCGACCTAGGTCGCGTTATCGGCCTCCCCTCTCCGCAGCTCCCCGACTCTGACACGAGCGCCCCCTCGACTGCCTTCGCCGCCGCCGCCACCTCTCCAACTCTCCACAGCTCCATCCAACTGCTTTCTCCGACTCTTCTCTTCACTGACTTCCCAACTCAACTCCTTCTTCTTCCCAACTCAACTCGACTCGACTCGACTCCACCAACTCCCAACTCAACTCAACTCAACTCAACTCAACTGCTCTTCCCAACTCAACTCGACTCACTCCACTACTGCCTTCTTGGCGAGCGAACGCGGCCCTTTATAGCTCCCGGGGCTTCGCTCCTTCGCCTTCGACCCTTTACCTTCGACCCTTCACCTCTGGCTGGCTCCCCATTGGACCGAGGAAAAGTGGGCGTGAATGCTTTTTGATCCATGAATCTGCATATAGCGATATTACTCCGACGCACCTGGAGGCGGGGCCAAATCGCCCCACGCTCGCCGATAGGACGGAACAGAAGTGGGCGTGAATAGTTTTTGATCCGATTTCTTCGGAAAGGCTGGTGTTTCTGCACCCGCTGCTCGGTGCGCGCCCTGCACGAGTCCAGTATCGGTGCCCACAAGCGGCGCGGGAATGACGGTGATGCGATGGTTGCGAGGGCGAGTTGTGACGGTAAAGGTCGTGGCTGTTGGCGTTGTTGTTGTTGTGAAGCGGCGTTGCGGTTGGTGGTTGTTGTGTGATGGCTGTTGAGACGTGGTTGGTGGTGGTAGTAATGGTAGTAATGGCGGCTGGTCCAAAATAAAGATAGTAAAAGAAAAACGGCTATCTAGAGGGGTCGCAGCCCGAATGAATGACATTTATTCCCTCTAAATAACGGGTTTGGGCCTAACTACACATATACTTACAGAGATATCTCACCTAAGGGACCTGAATGGTGGTTTGCGAATTTCGTCAACCACAACAATATTTAAGTGTATTTTAAATATAGAAATACCAAGTTGTTAATGTCAACAAACATCAAAAAAATAATTCCCCTGAAAGGCCATTTGTTGCTGTTTTCATTTGTGAGCTTCAAATTTCAACATAAGCTTTTGTATTCTCAGCACATTTTTCAGTCTGACTTCAACCAAACTTATTTGACCACACATCCTCCATGAAACAATGAATGGACAGAGATACTTCAAAATGCATCAAAACGTTCTTCTTCTGAAAATTCAGCAATAGGACGACACAGACAAAACTACTTTTATGCAAGAGGGTGCCCATCTGCAATTCTTGATTGAAGTTCGTAATTGGTTGGATACCCACTTTCCACTCTGATTGGTCAGGTAAGAGGAACAATAGAGTGGCCATCGAGGAGTCCTGATTTAACCTCGTGCAATTTTTTATTTTGTGGGGAAGGGCTAAAGAACGACTATATGCCAACAAACCCGTTAATTTGGATGAATTGGTAATTTCTATCCGCAATGTTTCTGCGGATTTGCCAGAGGGGTTTGTTCATCGTTCAAAGGAAAATGTCGAACGATTGAAAAAAATGTCCTGAGAATGTCGGAGCTCATGTTGAAATTTGATGTTCACAAACTAAAATGGCAATAAATGGCATTTCAGGAAAAACAAAAATTTGGGTGTTTTATTTAGTGATGCTCAGCAGGGCAGAGAAAATGCATTAGTGTGGGTGACAACACTTGTTGTTAACTGGTCATGCAGCATTTACTGTTATGGGACTCAGTCTGTATCTGTCTGCCTCGCCAAGATATGTGGTCATATATATATATATATATATATATATATATATATATATATATATATATATATATATATATATATATATATATATATATATATATATATATATATATATATATATTGGTGTGTGGTGTTTAATGGAGCGAGCAATTGATAAGTTTTTGTCTGCTTCAGCTCTGTTTAATTTTCTTTCTGATCCCTCATCGATACAGTAGAAGATGACAACATTAGAATAGAAGGTCAACTGTGTGCTATGGCTAACTGTTACACCAAGAAGACTACTATTCAAGTTTAGACTTTTGTCAACTCTTCAAATCAAAAGTCTTCAATTCTCCTGGAGTTCTTGATAAGGTGACATTTTCTGGTGAGGCAACACTCCAAATTTATAGCAAAGTCAACCATCACAACTATCGCATTTGGGGGACTGAAACCTCCAGAAATTTTGTAACATGAAAGAGACTCTCCAAAAGTTGATGTCTGGTGCACGCTCAGAAAGTGATGAGTTATTGGTCCTTTCTTTTTTTGAAGGGGCAATAGTGAATGGTGACCGTTATCTCACTGTATTCCAAAATTTAATCATCCATGTACTACGTCAATTGGATCTTTTAGACAGGACCTTCTTCCAGCAAGATGGTGCTCCTTGCCACATTGCTTGTGGTGTGTGAGAGTTTTTGAATGTTGTCTTCCCAGAGAAGTAGATCGGTAGATGTGGACCACTTGCTTGGTCACTTCGTTCCTCTGACCTGTCCCCATTGGCTTATTTTATGGGGCCATGTAAAAAATTGCTGTTTATTTATGAAAACCTCATTCTTTGGAGAAACTTATAGCTGGAATCACGAATGCAATTCATGACATCACTCAGCAGCGACTATAAAATGCTTTTCGAGAATTAGAAAAAGAAATATATCATGGCAGAGAGTGGTAATATTGAAACATAAAAAAATGAACATTATTGTGTTAAACATTTAAGAATTAGACTTCATGCTCCATTTCTAGTTTGTTTCTATCATGTGTTCATCAAAAGTTATAAAGTTTCAAAGTTGCATCAGGTCTTAATGTCATAAATCCACACTGACTACATTTAATTTGTTGAAATGTATTCAATTGATTCCCCATTTATTTCATTTTATTTTTCTTTGCAGGAGCAAGGCTCATGAAAGAGTAAAGTAGAACTAATAGTGGGGAAAACATCAAGTGGATGAACACACAGGAAGAGAGGAAAATGGAGAGGGGAGGTAATATTGAAACTTGCACATGCTTTGGTTGGGTTAGGGAAGGTTGACAAGGCGTAAGATCATGGGACAGAATTGCGGATGATAAGAGATGGCGGTGCACTGATTGTTTGAAGCCCTGGAGGGAAGAGTGACACAGAACAGTCTCTGAAAGATGGAACCATAGATGGGAGAAGCAAGGAATAAAAGAGATGAGGTGTGCAGTCAATCTGAATTTTGGAATTTTAACAAGGATGGGGTTACTGGAAGAACATGTGCATCCTGGAGTCGATATCGGGAGGGTCAGAGGACTGAGGAAGCAGAGGGAGCAATAATGAAGAATAGACGAGAGAAAACAGAGATCGCCGACCTACCTGTGATATGAAAGCAACAGACCTTGTGCTTCAACCTCATCATGGGAGATTTCAATAATTTTGAAAGCTTTCGATTCCACAGAATCCAGGACAGACAGATGTGATGTTGGAGCACGAGGCTAAGTGGGATGAATCATTGGTCCATTTTGTTTCCAAATATCACGTAGTGACCTTCAGAAAGAAGGCAGTTACAGTGCTTTGTCACCATTTCAAGCCAGACAGGAAAGATTGTAAAAGTGAATGATGCAAGTATTTCAGGAGCAGAATTGCAAAAGCACATTCTCAAATCTTGTAAGTTAAAGCTAAAATAGAGACTGGGCGATAATTTTGAATATTATGCATGTCTGCTGTCCAGTGGAGTGTTTCTTTGATATGCGAACTGTTTGTTATAGCTCGTTCAAATGAGGATGTAATTGTAGATTATAATAATGGAGCAATTGATAATTTTTTTGATGAGTGGAGAGGGAACTGAAAATAATAAACAACTAGAAAGAGCAATCAAAGATTGCAGACCCTCACCAGGACTTGTTTTGTGTGGTGTTTGTGTGGTTTTATAGTACGTATTTTACAGATGTACTTGCATTCAAATTGTACGTACTTAAAAGATTATTCGGTTGAAAAAAAGATAACATGTAAAAATTGTGGTCGACATTGGCACATTATGTGCAGACAGCCAAACAGACAAACAGACAGATGGACAAACAGACCCAAATGCAATACCCTCTCCTCTGACAAGCTTAATCAACGATGACAGATTAGGTATCAATGTTTGTGCATTTCCTACGGTGGACATTAAACTGGGAGTCGCATCTGCTGGCATTAATCGGTGGACGTTAAAGACCCCATGGTTTCCTTTGCGAAGAGTCGGTGAGCAATCGCAAGTACCATGAACAAATTACAAATTCCTGCTCTCCACTCTATTCTGCACGAGGGGTACAGCTACTGCCCCAGCAAATTGAGCTACCCTCAGCCATGAGCTACATAACATACCAAAGAAGAATAAGTACTCACAGATACCCATCTACGACGGCTATGGGTGACAGAACGGATCACAATACTCGGTTACGGTAGTTTATTTGGATGTTTTGCACTGCATTCAACAGCTCTGTTCATATTTGTGGCGTGTCTGGGTGCCCATGGTAGCGTTTGAGACCGGTCGCTTTAGATAGTTGGCCTTGACACAAAGTGCTCAATGAGTAACACGAACGATTTGACATATTCATCGTTTCTATATTACCTCCATCAACAGATTAACATGTCAGGAGAAAAGTCGTAAATGCTGAGTTGAATAAACGTCTTGAACTCATGGACTCAGTTAAGTAAAGCACGTCGTCTGGGACCCGGCCGTCTGTTTGCGCCAAACGCTGCTGATTGTGACGTCATCGATTCCCTCTTTGAAAATTCTATCTATATTAGATTTTTTTGAATCCGCTATCACCTTCGTAAATACATGAAACGCATAATGTGAAGATTTCGAAAGTATGAACAGAATATGTTCAGAGAAAAGTGTGTTAGAAGTTCCAGGCTTACGCCCATTATATTATGATTCTATTAATATTATGATTATGATTATGATATTCGATTTTTTGAATCTGCTCTCACGTGCGTAAATACATGGAACACATAATGTGAAGATTTCGGAATTATGAACGGAATATGTTCGGAGAAAAGTGTGTTAGAAGTTCCAGGCTTACACCAATGATATTAAGATGACAGAAATGGATCAAATAAAGGAGATATTTCCTTGAAGTTCACGACGATTAAACAGTGAACAGAAGAGAACAGTTTTGGGGATTTGAGACATAAGTGGAGGAAATTGATCAAGGGTACTTGAAGCTAGTTGTTCAGTATCATTGGGGAGATGTAAAAACAGAATTGCAGACCTTGTCTTGTTGACGTTTTGGAATATTCATGGCGTTAATGTGGAATATTCATGGTGTCATGGACTTCAAGCGATGTGAAGGTTATGGGGGAAAAAACAACTTAAAGTTAAAAATGATTATTCAGAAAAAGGGAGTATTGTATAATCAATATTAGTCATAGGATCAATGTCTTCGGATAAAATTGAGTTCAGAGTATGACCATAATAATAATAATAACATTGATATTAATATTAATCTTCTTCTTCTTTCGGCTGCTCCCGTTAGGGGTCGCCACAGCGGATCATCCGTTATGATCCGCATACTGATTTGGCAGAGGTTTTTAGCCGGATGCCCTTCCTGACGCAAACCTGGTCGCCTCTTACGACACAGGGATAAGGATTGGGTTTCGCCATGATTCCGGGCTGCCCTACACCCTCTCATAGCACGGCCCAGCACAGAGCTCCCGTCCTCAAGCGATCCTCCAACCCAAGCCTCCGAGTTGCCGGAATACAGGCGCACGCCACTGTGCCCGGTTATTGATATTAATATTAAAATAGCAATAAAATAATTCCTCAAGGTGTTGGCGTCTCGGGTTCAAATACCAAAAAACTGTGCTGGTTTGTCCATTGCCCCATTGATGTACTTATAAATCACATCCATGTATAGTCAGAGAAAAGACATCACTGTTATGAATGTAACAAATTTGAAAAGCAGAATGATGTAAGTCTAAGATCATCCTTGAGATGTCTTAAGTTATAAAGAGATTTCACAAGTGGAATATATTGGGAGCTTCTCCAGCTCGGTTATACTTCAAGAATGTGGCTAAGATGACTAAGGTGTACATCAATACATTTTCTCATCTACATCTGAAGTTTAACAAATACAAAGGAAGAATGTCCTCCAGCAAGTGGACAATTTTTGGCACAAAAGGAGCCGCACTGATTGGGATTGCCCACTCGTTGGAAAGACCACCGAGAAGATACAGACTTTGAAGGGTCACACAAATCACGGAAATGTTCAGCAAGAGGACAAGATTACAAAACTTGTGTCTGGCTGAATGTTTGATGAATGCTGTCATTTTCTTTATCAGTGATAGTATATTTACATTTTTTTTGCTGTGTTCAATATAGAGCTGAGAACATGCGCTGCACTAACCTGTTTGAAGAGTCACGGTGGGAACGGAGCCCAGGGTAGTCTTACCTCTTGTCCATGAGTTCATGCACGGATAGCATGTGGATCGCGGGGCTCTGCACATTTAACGCACCTCGAGTGCCTCGGGACCCAATACCACCCGCGCAAGCACTCGCTGGCTGCACGGGGGAGTGTTGAGAAGGTGAGAATGAAATATGGGCTGTGGGTGGTGGGTTTAGGGTGGGTGCGAGTCGAGGTGTGTGTGTGCGCTTAGGGATTATATCACTTCATCAAACTGACTCGTACCATACTTTCTTGCATGAGGAGTGAGGGAATGACTCCAGCACAGGTAATCCATACTGCAACCATGAACCCATCTGGTGCCCCAGGCCCTTAAACAGTGACAATTTCCTTTTGAAAGCATTTTATTTCCCGAGCGTGGGAAAGAACATGGATCGTGATGATGTTTCTTTGGATTCCAAATGAAGTACGAGTAGAGTCCCGCAAATGGAGAGATGATCAGCAGGTGAACGCTCACTCGGTTTTGCCTCCAGTGAGCCCATTCAATACCTGAGCCACAGCGCGAGTCTCGAGTCAGAATAAAGGCAAATCTAGAGTAAAATGCTAAGACCTTAAAGAGTCTGTGCAATTGCACAGCCTGAGACTTTCTTGGCGAGACGAAGCATTTTTTTCTGTCAGAACATAAGTATAATGCAATTATACTCACATGGAAATGCCGAGCTCTGGGGAAATGTGCAATTTCTAGACATACGTATACTTTGGAAAATGTTGGGTGAGAATTCGAAAGGACCGAGAAAAATATTCCCATATAAAGAAATACATCTGAAAACGTGGAGATTAACCGAACAAACATGGTACAGAACAACTGTGTTTTCACGACCTGATCGCTTCGTTGCCAGTACTTCATGTGTACGCTTGATTTCTTTCGACATGACTCGGATGCTTGTTTACGTGGAAACATTCGTTTCACGAAATTGTCTGTACGATATATTTGTAGTTCAGGTCAAAATTTTCAACGCACCTTCACGAAACCTAACCACGTGGTCGAGTTTGTCATAAGGAAGAAGCCTATTGTTTTTGAGGTGAAAAGGTCAACAAAGGCCAAAGGTCAGCAACTTTGGTGAGATTTCTAAATTTCTTAATTTTCATCGGATTGACTTGAAATTTGAAGAGGATTTATATTTCAGGTCACTGAATTCAACAAGCCAATTATACTTTTTGAGATCAACATGGACCAAAAGGTCCACAACTAAGGAGGTATTTCTAAAATCCTCAATTTTCATCCCATTGACTTGAAATTTGAAGAGGATTTTTTTTTTTTATCAAATCATTGAATTCAACCATCAAATATTTTTGAGGTCCGCATAGGCCAAAAGGTCAACATAGGCCAAATTTCTAAAATTGTCAATCTTCATCCGATTCACTTGAAATTTGAAGAGGAGTTGCACATTTGGTCATTTAATTCAACCACCAATTATTTTTGAGGTTTAATTTGTTTTTTGGATTTTGCAAGTATCGTGTTCTGCATGATGTCTTCTTGTTATTACTTGGCAAAAAATTTTTTTGGGGATAATTATGTTGATCGCCTCTGTTTGTTTGTTTGTGTGTTTGTTTGTTTGTTTGTTTGTCTGTCTGCTCGCCTCCAGCCCAAACCGCTCAACCGATCGTCCTGAAATTTTCAGAGATTAATGTCACCCACCCTGCGACGGTCCCGCATTGAAGTTTCGTAAAATTCGGTAAACCAAAAATGTCTACTTTCGGCCAATAGGCCAATTTGAACCAAATTTTCTAAAATCCTCAAATCTCATCCAATTGACTTGAAATTTGAGCAAGATTTGCATATCAGGTCATTGATTTCAACCATCTATTACTTTTGAGGTTATCATAGGTGAAAAGGTCAACATAGTGCATAAGGTCAACCCAAAATAGGCCAAATTTTAAAATTGTTTCTAAAACGGTCAGTTTTCAACTGATTGACTTGACATTTGAAGAACATTTGCATATCAGGTCGTTGAATTCAACCATCTTTCATTTCAAGATCAACCTTGGCCAAAAGGCCAATTTGGGCCAAATTTTCTGAAATCCTCAATTTTCATCCGATTGACTTGAAATTTCAAGACCATTTGCATATGAGGTCGGTGAACTCAACTACCTATTAATTTTGAGGTCAAAATAGACCAAAATGTCAACAAAGTCCAAGCTTCTAAAATCCTCAATTTTCATCTGATTGACTTGAAATTTGAACATGAGATCAATTAATTTAACCACCTATTCATTTTGAGGTAAACATAGGCCAAAATGTCTACAGAGGCCAATTTGGCCAAAATTTTCTGAATGGAACAGGATGCCATAGGACAAAAGGAACAGTACAGAGAGGGTGGGGGAAACACCAACAGCTGAGTTGAAGGACAAAATAGAGGAAGACTTGGACAAAACAGTGGGTTGTGGGGAGGAATGAGGGTAAAGGAGGATGCATGGGATAGACAAGATGGATGCAGAAAGAAACGTTCAGAAAGGAAACACTCTAAATTTGGAAGGAGGAAGGCTTGGGGGTAAAGGGGGGCAGGGTTAACGAGGGTATAAAAGATCATGGTTTTTAATTGTGGATGATCTGAGATGATGGTGAACAGCCATCTTGAAGATCTGGAGGGAAGAATGAGATTTAAGAGAATGTGGAAGTTGGTTCCACAAGCAGGAAAAAAGAGGAATGAATGAGTGCAGGCATGCAATGATCCTGGATTTTGGGAGTTTCAGCAGTTGTGGGTTCCTGGTGGATTGCACGTGCCCTGTCGATAGCAGGAGGGTACAAAACATGGAAAGAGCAGAGGGTGCAAGACCAGAAAAGAATCAGTGGAAGACAAAGACCACAAATCTGTCTGTGATGTAAAAGTGATAGACCCATGGACTCAGATTCATTGCTTGAGGGCCTTGGTTTCCAGCAAAGAGTGAGGCAAGGGAGTCAGCCTTGAGGGGAAAGCAGTACTCCACCAACCTGGAAATGAAGGCCATGTAGGTAGATAGAAATTTGGGTGTGCAAAGGAAGGACTTTGTGCGATGGAGGATGCACAGTTGGTGACTGGCTTTGAAGGCCAACTTTGAAATGTGGTTTGCTCAAGAAGGATCTTGTTTGATAGTGACACCCAGGAGTTTGAGTGACTGAACTTCCTTAAGAGGATTGTTAAGAAAGTAGATTGGGGGTAGGAAGGGTGGAAGGGGTGGTTGCTTGACGGTCCTTTCTGAGAGATTGTGGGGAAGATGTTGGACATCGTGAGAGTGTGATATTTGTCAGGATTAAAAAACATATTCCAAATATTCCAAGTGTTTGACCAGCTTGTAGTTTTTTTTTCCAATGTCCAAAGAGAGGGAAAAGGCTGCAGCCTGCCTGCCTGAAGGCTGGAGGCTGTGTAATTTCACAGTTTCATACTAACACCATTTTTGGACAGTACTGTTTCTTTCATAATAGCTTCATCATCATGACAAAAAAGTAAATACAAAACTTGTGGAAAGGAGAGTGGAGGGGAGCTGAAAACCTTCACTTAACCCCCTTTATGAAGGAGCTGAAAACCTTCATAAAGGCTGGGGGAGTTGTCAAATTACATCCCCCCCCACCCCATGTAGGAATTTCACGATTTCTCTGTAACCCCCCAATAATTGATAAATACTGTTTCAGGACTTTTTTTAATTTGAAGACTTGCGCATCTTTTGAAACCGAATTTATGCAAATAAAACTTGAAAACATGCATAAAATTAGCGTACTTGCTTAATTAATAATTATATAATTTAAAAAACTAAACATTGTATCGCTGATTCAATAATATGAGCATACTGTTAAAAAGATTAACATCGAAAAACATCGAAATGTTAACATCGAAAAAGCCGAGCCTGGTGTTGGCTTCGTGGTTAGGGCGGCGGCTTGGGATCCTAGGGTCCTGAGTTCAAGCCCCGTTGGCAACTGAATTAAAATACACCAGGAGATTGATCAGCCTGTCATCCTTCCGAGGTCGGCAAAATGAGCACCAGTGAACTGGTAAGGGGGACACTGCATCAGCGGCATAGCCGCGTCCCAACCAATGATGCAACCAGCAGCCACAGGCTGCACTCGATGGAGAGAGAGATCGAAAAAGCCCAGCCTAAATTGGGTTAAAGCAAAGGAAACAGTACAAAAACAAGGAGAGGTACATTCAAAGTACACTGCTCCCATGCCAAATAAATAAAATAACAAATCTTCCAGCAAGCAACATTGCCAGCGTTGCCTTCGGCACCTGGCAATGCTGCCATGCAGCACATGGAGACAGAATTGGAAGGGAGCAGTGTACAATAATTGATTGATTTAAGGATTCATTGCTTAATTAAAATAAGTAAATAATAATTGTAAAATTATTAATTTCTTCATCAATTGGCTAATAGCATACCAAAACCATGACTATTTCATCTGAACCTGTAACTTTTTGAAAATTAAGTAATTCATCGAAAAATGAATAACTTATCGATGAATTAATTAACCTATAAATCGAAAATACCCTTTATCGCCAAATCACTTGTTCACTGTTGTGTCCAAATATTAGCTTCTTTGTTCAAAAGGTGCCTGAGATATTGCCCAGATGAAAAAGAAAACAAATAAATAAATAACAAATCGATAATAATTAAGTAATGAATCAATGAATTGATTAATCATAAAATTAAAAAAATAACTTTTGCCAAAGCACATCTTCACTTTTGTCCCCAAGTTTCAGCTTCTTAGTTCATAGGATGGCTGAGATGTCACCCAGACAAACAAGCAAACAATCCGAGTAAAAACTGAGTACTCCCTTCCTTTGGTTCCCGGCAATGACGCATGCATCGCCTGGATATGGAATTGGAGGAGGAGCGGTGTACAACAAACAAGTAGAGGGTACATTTAAGTGCACTGTCCCCATGCCAAATAAATGAATAACAAATCCTCCAGCACGTGACATTGCCTGGGCGACTTCGGCACCCGGCGATGCCGCTGTGCAGCACATGGAGAAGGAATTTGGAGGGAGCGGTGTACTTCTGAGATAAATATGTGCAAATGATAGTTTATGTGGGTAAATGCGTACAAATGATACTGACTTGCCATGCAGCATATGGAGATGGAATTGGGTGGGAGCAGTGCACAATAATTGATTGATGAAGAAAAAAAAATTGGTGTCTGAGGAGTTTATGGGGGGGGTTGCCCCCAAAAGAGGTATTTACTTTCTTCTCAGAAACTACACACACAGTTCTGATTAATCTTGACCACAACCTTCATCACCTGTGATGGATTAAAATAAATCAGGGTCTAGCCTTTTTGACATACCGGTAGTGCTCGTGGTGACTTCAGACTGGCTGAAGCCAACAATGAGTCACGTGGTGCCTCGAGCGGCAGCCTGCTTCCCATAGACTGGTCGACTGCATGCAGTGACTGATCCATGGTACGGCTGGGTTCGTGGGGACGGGTTCCTTGTACAAGTCATGCGGTACTGCCGCCCTGTTTCAGAAGGGGGTACCACATTGACATGGGTCCTACTCCCCTCCCTCAGATTTTCTCCACAGTGCTTGTGACTCAATGCATGCGGCATGGCCCTCTCAGGGGAGTCTGTTGGGGTCGGCGATGGGCATTCCGCCGGCAACCTCAGACTCCTGACCTGAGTTGGCCTAGCCATACGTGGTTAACTGCTGGCTCCTTGCATGCTACACACCGCTGGCCTGACAATCCCAGTGAGCACCGTGCCCCCCACTCTTCCAGGCAGATGGTCTTGCCTGCTACGCCAGTTGTGCAGATCCTGTGGACTGGATCTGGGTGCTGGGTCAGCGTTTGTTGCAGTGGACTACAAGTGAACCAAGATTGAGATGGTTCATGGTCCCTACCTACTAAGGACATCCACTTGGAGGAGGAGCTGTATAAAACAAACAAGTAGAGGTAATGAATCCTTCAGTCATGAAGGACGTCCACTAAGGACATCTGGATCTTCAGTCTGCTGCCTCGGCACCATAGTGGTCAACAACTGAAATGCGTTGGATTGTGGAGGAGGGGGAGAGCGGGGGTTGGGGGGGCAACGGGCTAGGGTCCTTAAACCCTGGCAGGAGAGATGTAAAGTCGTCATTGACCCCCCCCATGGCTCCAATTGCTTTTGGGGGAGGGGGGGTTGCCCAACAAAATATGTATTTGCTTTCTTCTCCGAAACTGCAAACACAATTTTGATGAAACTTGACCACAACCTTCATCACCTGTGATGTACCAAAGCTTGTTCACACCATTAAAAAAAAAAATCGGGCCCTCAGGGGTTTATGGGGGTTTCCCCAAAAAATATGTATTTGCTTTCTTCTCTGAAACTGCAAACACAATTTTGATGAAACTTGACCACAACCTTCATCACCCGTGATGTACCGAAGTTTGTTCACAACATAAAAATAAAAAATCGGGGTCTCAGGGTGCATACGGGGGTTGGGGAGCTCCTACCCCCCCCAGCCCCCCAGGCCCCCCCCCACAAAAAACATGCATTTGCTATAACATTGGTTCTTGGTACATTTTGTTGATTATGTCCCTCATTGACTTCCTCCTCAGTATCATTATTCTATCAGATGAGCACCCACGGGTATTGCCCCTATTTTTCGAATTCTAATTCTTTCCAATCTAATTATAATCTTTGTTCTTTCTAATTTTTTCACAATTATTTTCATTCATTCTAATTCTTGCTTTTTTGTTTCTTTCATCTTTTTTGCTCTTTATTTCTCTTTTTCTTTATATATCTGTCTCAGAAGTTAATTCTTGCAGAACGTTTACTGTAAGGCTCAATTGGTTGCACCTGGGTCGGTTTAAGGGTGGTGGAGTTGCGGCTCGGGTTCTTTCTGATGACTCCAATGCAGTGTTTGGTCTTCCATTTGACTAAACAATTTGGGAGATTAAAATAATGGCTTTTGCTCGACCAAATTGGGTGTCCAAGCTCGTATTTAAGATTTCCGCTCTTGGTATGTTTCAAAATGCTGTCATCGCTGAACATGACAACATATTTGTGAATTACTCTGGTGATGATCCTGGTTCAGATATATCATAAGGTTGAAGCAGATTGAGCAGTGACTAATGTGTTTGAAAGAGGAATATGTTGTATTTTAGATGTAGTTGCAATATGCTGTCGCCTTTATCTGACACGGTTTGCTCGTGATATGAAACTTGTTTTCATCGAGGCTTAATGTGACATCAACATTGATGAACAATAATTATTTGTCAATCGCAGTCACCAATCACAATCATAAGCAAGATGGAGAAAACAAATTTGTCAATATGGGTTCTTTTCAGATTAATTCTCACGTATTTCTGTTTTCATACAGACCCATCTTTGTGCCTGGCTGTAAAGTTCCTGTCATTTGAAATAAATGGCTCCTCACCAGGAAGCATTTCCTCCAAATGAGTCTCAGGAGCGCTTGATAGGTGCAAATAGAATAATGGAAAGTGAAGTCGAGAAACCCACGAGAGAGCTGCAGGTAAGAATAACTGCACCCACTCCACCAAAAGGCAAAGTGTTTAGCTTTTCAGGAGTGCTTAATGAGTGCTAATCCACTGTGTCCAGAAGGTTTTATGTCAAATAGATCTGTGAATTGTGGGAAAGTTTAGCTAAGGATTATCAAGAGACTGCAGGCAACTTATGCGCAAAGTAATTTACCCATCATATGTCAATTGAATTTTTTTTTTTGTATTGTTTGAGTGATCTGACCAAGGCACTTTATATGTAGTTGCATTGCTCATTAGAATTCTTGATAGTGAGTTTGCGGGGAAGTTGAGTTTTTGATTGGTTGATGTAAGGATACAAATCCGTTCCCAACGATTAATTGATCCATTGTTGTGAAAAAAGAGAAAGCAACACTTTCAATCAGCAGGCAATATTTATTTGGATTGGCCTTATCAGTGTTTTTAGGTAGCAGCCATGACAGCAAGGCAATCCCAAATGTACACCTTCAAAAGGGGTTTACATTAAGATCTGTAAACATTAATGAGATTGATTTGATATATCGTACTTTGGGATGGCTAGGTAATGCATAGATAGTGTGCTAAACTCAGTCTAGCTGGTGTTAGTCTGTCATTCTGATGCTTCACAGGTAAGTTGTTAAGTGCAAGTGCACCATTGTTTGGAAAGCTATCCCATCTGCCCGTATGAGTTCACGAAAATTAAAGACACAACGGTGCCTTTCTAAAAGTAGCTTTCCAACCTGCATCTCGATTAATGGTACATCCTTCATTTTGCACCAAGTAATAATGAACTTTCAATCCAATCTCTCCTTCTTCCTATGTCCTCTTGGCTCGACTGACCATGGGTTTTCTCAAGCAATTACCTTTTTGGCTATTGTTCGGGAGCAAAGTCTATGCCACAGAATTTGGCAATTTGTACAGGCCAACTGGTATGGACTGCATTCTGTCCTCACTAAAGGATCGTGCTTCCATCTTCACAGCATCTGATATTGATTTCACCTGGGAATACTTTCAAAGTCTACAATTTTTTTGTGCACAGGGTAATTACGCCATCTCATCTGCAGCTAACCTCTCCATCCTGGTACGTCCATCCTGTGGGGTGACAGTTGTGGTTTAGCAGCTTGATTTCTCAAAATGGAAGGCTCACACGATTGAGAGGAACCTTGGGTAACTACATACGGCTCACAACAAGTGCTGCATGTCCACCCATAGGGAAGCCACAAAACTCCAACTCCTCTCCTTCCTCAACGTCCTAGTAGCAATTGTCAAGTCTGTGTCTCGTATATTCTCCCCCTCCATTATATGCAGACAGTAGAAATATTTTGTTTCTGTGTTGACTCTGCATCAGTGACGAGTCCAGATGGCAACAGTGCCTATGTTCTCAAATCCTGCTCTGCTGCTCTTGCTTCTCTGTGTGCTGCATGCTGACCTTTGGCTACCTCCTGCCTGCCTCAAAGACCGCTAACATTTCTCCCATTCACAAACTTACAATTATAAGCAGTCATGGAATCCTTCATTTGCTGCCAATGTCAGTTTTCCTTTTTTGTCAAATCACCTCAACTCTGACCATTGATTTAGAATACATCCTGGTCAGTCAACATTAGAAGAAGCTATTGCTTCTTTCCCAGTAATGAAGGTTCGCATGACATGATATTGCTACTCGTATTTCCAACTTGCATGTCTATGATAATGACAAACCACTGGAGTTGGAGATAAACTGGGAAAGGAGCCTTTGAGTTGGAGGTCCAGGGAGACTGGTCAGGTTTAGCAGTGAGGAAGTCACAGCAGTACAATAGAGAGGAGAGTAGTCATGCACATCTTCTTTGGTGAGTGTTCATCTGGCATCCATGGTTTGGAGTGGTTGCTGTGTTCAACAGATTTTCCGTGTCTCTCTCTTTACCAGCCTGTGGTTTTATTGCACTGTTTTTCTAACCGCTGACGTTCTCAGGACTCTTTCGCTGGGCCCCATTGCATCAAATTTCAGGTTGTCAAAGACCCAACGTCTCGTTCATTCATGCTACGGGATCGTACAGCTACTGTTGCAGTTCCATGAGTATTTCAAGGCTCTTATGGATGGGCCCATTGTGCTACTCTCCACGTTGCCAGTGGTCCCAGGGCACTTTCACTACCAATGTCTCATAATTCGTCACCATCACTTGGCAAGTAGCTGGGGTTGAGAACGTCATCTCTCCTCCCTTGCTTCTAAACATTATAAGCCGCAAACAATCAATAAATGACATCTCTGATGCTCTAAAAAAATCCTCTTCCTTTTTTGCCAATGTCTTTATATTATGCTGTGTTGTGCCCCATTCCACTGGCAGGCAGGCAGCATTTGTCTTGATTTGAAATTGATTAGATTCTGGTCTGACGAATGGAAGATGTCTTTCAACCCTGAAATAAGTCTTTCCCTATCACTCCAGAAGGACAGCAAAATGAATCAATCCATCTATTTGCATTGTCAGCCACTGGAAGAGGTCATCCTCTGACACTTCCAAGCAATTCAAGGATGATGTAGGTGTTCTTCCATTAATCCCATCATGACTACACTTCCACAATCTCACATAGCCCATCATCCCAGACCTTGGAGAAAGTGTTTGTTTGTTTTTTGACACAAAGCATATTATTTAGGGCTCAAAACTGTTGTCATATTAAGTTCACCAAGTTGAAAAGGTCCCTGTCTCTTTTTTCATCTTGTTAGTTGTGTTAATCAAAATAATGAGCAAGAGTGATAAATTAGCTGAGAGTGACTAATACTACGACTAATTTCTCAGGACCCGTGGATGGTGAATGTCTCTCTTTGACGCCTGCCCTACACACAGTGTTTTAATTTTGGTATTGCTTAGTGAGCTATGTATGCTCTTCCGATCTCCGAGATGCACGTCGATAGCAGAACTGCAACAGAGGTGCAGGTGCAAAACTGCAATAGCAGGTGCAAACCCGGCTTTGAGTGCTGCCAACTCTCGCGATGTCATTGCTCACCGTCCACCTCCACTCTTTTGTTCTTCTTCCCTCCTGTTTGTGGAAACACCTTACTGAGGCTGTTCAATCCCACTCTTACCTTGAAGGCTTCAAGTTGGCAGAATACCACCATTTCATGTCATCTCCATTCCTACTGAAGTTTGACAACCTGAAGTTTGATGCAATGGGTCCCAGTGAAAGGTGATCCCTTTTACTCCATTCACCCTTCCTTGCAGGTTATTGTGTTGCTCCCCTCCTCGCTTTCCTCCCCCCCCCCCCGTTTGTTCATTGTCTTGCTTGTTTCCTCCACCGGTTGTCAGCATATTACCTTTTTGACATTTGTCATCTTGCCATACTATGAGCCTGCATTTTGAATACAATTCTTTTGAAGGCTCTTCTTTTTTTTTTTTGCTTGTGCAGAAACTGCACTAATTTATGGGGACAGCAGTGTATCAATAGTGTTGCACACCTCAGCAATGATGTCACGCACAGACCAAGTATGTAATTGAATTCTGATAAGATATACATTTGCTCAACAAATAGGATTTCTGCCTGTGGGCTGCTTATGATAAGTACAAGTGGCACATGAGTCGACTTCATGCCTGGTGCCAGGGATCCCACAGTTGTATAAACGAACAAGTTCCCTGTGGTAATTTTGGGAGTGTAAAGGGAATTATTGAATACACTAAAATACAGGATGTGGACAAGGCCTTTTAAAGATGGACCATTACTAAAGGTTCTGTTTTTGCTTCAAGTAAACTTTCTTGCTTTGTTTATGTGGGCTCTTGTGAACATCCTGCCTCTTGACACAGATGGCTAATACAGTAGCGTGACAGGCTGTGGATTTGTTTTGGGTGTTTGACAAATAAAGGTTTCCACAGCCTTTCCCGTACAAGTTCAATAATGGGGGCTTTGCTCTGTGCATATCCCATAATGTGATATTGAGTGTTAGGTGAGCTGTGAAGTGAGTTAGCATGAACACCAGTGAAACGAAAGCCCTGTGAGCACTTACCTTCTTAATACATCTCCCTGAGTGTCAGCAGTGGTGCCCATCAAGGAGATAGGGCCCAAGGCCATGTGAAGAAAACAGCATGCATGGCTGGCTGCAATTAAAAATTACCCACCAACAACTGCTGGTGGGGACTGATGTTGGGAGTCTCTCAAAGCGATTCAACCATGGCAGTCCTTCCACTGGTGCAGAATGGAATGCCTGTAAGAAAGAAGAAAGTATGGTTCACAGCCATAGCTTCTCCTCAGGAGACCACTGACCATGTCAGTGGAATTAAAATCACAATTGGAGGGAGTAATTAAGGACAGAAGAAGAAAAAGTAAGAAGGAAGGCCAGTGAAGATTTGTTTAGCAGCTCTGAAAGAGAGGGGTATGAGAGGGGCGACAGGGTGGTGGGGGGTTGGGAGCGAGATAGAGAGAGACCATAACCGAGGAGGTCAGTAAGACAAGTAGGTTGGTTAAGAGGTTAATAGAACACTTGGACTTTAAGAAGACATCATTGCACTCTGACATGAATTAGAGGGACATTAATTCACAACGGTTAAATCAACACAGTACATGGGATTTTAACCTGGTATGCAAACACACTCCTAATAAGTGCTCAGTACTTAGCTGGGAGCGTCAGACAAGCAAATTCTATGAGGTTCCACAAAAAATGCTTTTCCATACACAGCCAAACAATTGTTTTAGCTGTATACAAGTAACATACAGTGATTTACCAGCCACTTGTTACTCTCATTGTAAATTTGATCGTGTCTAAAGCATTTGGAGCTAACCTTCCAAGTTAAATGAACTCCATTGGCGGCTTAATTTGCTTTTACAAACCAAATACACACGGGAAATGTGTGTTCCAAATGTTACATTTAATGAAAAGTACAAATTCAGGACGATCAAAAGCTAATGGAAGGAGAATGCCAGTTTCTTGTTCACGCCTGATAAATTGCTGCAGAACGAGAGAGCATTGTATTCGCGTGGGAATTGCGAAGGAAAACAAATTTGATCAAATGATGGAGTTCATGGTGTATAATCATTTTCTGGCTTCAGAAAAACCTTACCTTGAGTGCCATGATGACACCTTGTACATTTCCCTCTCGGTCTCATGCTTCATGGAGGGGAAAACTTTCCTTGAGGGGAAAGACTCACCAGGATCACTAAATCGATGAGATTTGTTGATTTATAAAAAAAACCCCAAAAATGGAAAGTTGAGCAACTCCTATATTTTATAATCACCAGGGCCCGGTTGTCTACGGATAAGCACAATCAAATAGATACATCACTGATCCGAGGGATAAAATTTATCCATTGGATAGGTTCCATTGCTCAAAGTCTGGATAACTTTCTCTGCTCGATAAATTAGTGATTTTTCTGGATAACTTTAGCCAATCTACACTGGACTGGATATGCCTTATCCGTGGTTCGTGACGCTTGGACGTCACGGCATGGACGTAGGTTTGTCCAATTTGAAATGGCAGACAACCCAGCTTTATTCGACATCTGTTGAACGAACGTTGAAAGGAAATTCCGCAAATATGTTGATCTAATCCGTGAATATTCGGAGTGTGAGTTCCGCGACCGATATCGATTTAGTTAGGCAAGTTTTACCTTCATTCTTCATTTAATAAGTAACAGTTTGACGCATGCTACAAAACGTAACTGTGCAATCTCGCCAGTGATCCAACTTTGCATTGCCCTTAGATTTGAAACAGTAGTTATAAATGCTCCTTAAGGGAAATTCTAAATTGTCCTAAAGGGTAATTGTAAATTGTCCTAAAGGGTAATTATAAATGGTCCTAAAGGGTAATTATAAATGGTCTTAAAGGGTAATTATAAATTGTCCTAAAGGGTAATTCTAATGGGTTTTGCAAATTTCTCAGCTTTGCCTATTTCATATTAAAAATGCCAAACTGAACCTCTTCCTTTGGACATGGGTGCGATTTTCTTTTTTACACTCTCTGCCTGTCTGGCAGTCAAACAAAATTGAAAATCATTTCAAACAGGAAACTGTTTCTAAGGATGTCATAAAGGACACAAACAACAGGCATGAAAAACTACTGTAACGTGTTAAATAAGGTGGTACAAAAGACACTGCATCAATGCAGTTAACGTCTAAATATTTTTCTACAACTTTCAAAATTTTTATTTTATTTCAATTTAATTATATATGTGAACACTGAAGAACACAAATCACCTTTTTGACACTTTCAAAACCCTTCCATTTCGCAATACTTGAAAAAAATATTACGGCATTTTACATCATCATCTAAATATTACTAAAACTCTCATCTTTTATTTATTTATATATATATACATATATATATATATATATATATATATATATATATATATATATATATATATATATATATATATATATGCAGGGTGTCCCAAAAAAATATACAACTTTTCATCTGCAAAGAGGATGGTCACAACATATATTTAAAAAAAAAAGATATATGGCGAAAGCTGAAAGGTTAAAGTTTATTGTACCAATGTCAAAATTGCCACCAAAATTTAAATTTTGATATAGAATCGTCGTTTTCTTTAAGACCACATGTTCGACGTAGGCTCCACGTTGTCCGATCACTGCCTGCAAACACGTTGTCATGTTCTCCATCACTTTGGGAAACGTTTCCTGAGGAATGTTCTGGATTTCTCGTTGGATGTTTTCCTTCAGCCGATCAAGAGTCTGAGGCCTAGGGTTTCCATAAATCCTGTCCTTGAGATACCCCCACGAGAAGAAGTCTGGATTCGTAAGGTCAGGGGAATACGGTGGCCACTCAACGTCTTCATAGAGGGAGATAAAGCGGCCCTCAAAATGTTGGTTGAGAAAACTCCTTGTTTCCCGAGCTGCATGGGGCGGTGCCCCATCCTATCCTGCTGGAACCACTGGGTTCTCATCTGGATCAGGTTGTTTCTCCTATGGGTCTGAGTACGTAGCTCAGGCAGATAGAATTCCTGAATCATTTCATGATAGTTCCTCTGGTTTACCGTGCAAGTATGGACCAATTATCCCATACCAACCAACCGCCACCCACATGGTGACTTTGAGAACAGATCGAGGCATCAGTTCAGTTGATGCATTACCAGGATTTTCAGTTCCCCAGTACCGAAAGTTTTGCTTGTTTACCTCCCCGGACAAGTGAGCATGGCATTCGTCCGTCATGTGAAGTTTTTTGAGGAAGTCTGCATCTTCCTCCAACTTTCCTGAGAACCAATTTGTAAAGTCTCGTCGTTTGCGTTTCTGTTGATCAGTAAGCACCGTTTCCGTTTGAATGTTGTATGGAAAGGCATGAATGTCTTGGCGAAGGATCCTCTGAACGGTGCTCTTATGAATGTTTGTCTCGGCAGAAAGTCGTCAAATCGATTTTTTTGGACTCTGAACGACCGCCTGTCTCACCATTTCCACATTTTCTTCACTACGACATGTCCTCTTCCGACCACTGTGACCCTTGTGAAGGTCACAGATGGTTCCCACATTGGTAAACTTTGCGATGGTGCACTTAATTGTCCGAAAGTTTGGTGCATGGCGCAAGTAGATATCGAAATGTCTCGAGTAACGACGTTGCACCTGTATGACACTTTTCGTCTGGTGACAAAGTTCAATAATTTTCGTCCGTTGTTGTATGATCAGTCTTGGCATTTTTCTGGTGCTTGCTTGGTATCAAAATAAACTTCAGGCTCTCTGCAACAAGAAATGAAGCATTAGTGACAAAATTATTGCTTTTTTTAGGATCAAACGAAGCATTTTAAAAGTTGTATATTTTTTTTGGGACACACTATATATACAGCTCTGGAAAAAAATAAGAGACCACTCCAAAAAAAATTTAAATCAGCATCTCTGCATGTATGGCAGCCATTCCATTCCAGTGTCTGTTGAATTCCAACACAGGCACACCTCATTCTACTTAGTAAGGTACTGATTAGGTGATCACCTGAACCAAATCTTATTTAACAAGGAAAAGTATAAAAACCACTGCTGTGGTCATCACTATCCTCTTGCAATAGGACCAGCTGGATTGGCAAAAACAGTGCTCGTAGTACCTCAAAAGTAATTGTAATAAAAAAAAAAACTATTGACAATGCCAAAAGAGTTGAAAGGAAAAGTTTTGAGTGAGGAAAAGAAGGGTTCAATTCTGGCTTTACTGGCAGGGGGATACAGTGAGCGTCACGTTGCTTCCATCCTTAAAATTTCAAAGACGGCGGTTCATAAGAACAAGGTCAAGCAGCAGACATTGGGGACAACAAAGCTACAGACTTGCAGAGGGCGAAAACGACTTTCCACTGACCGAGATGACCGCCAACTCATTCGAATGTCACTCAACAACCGTAGGATGACATCAAGTGACCTCCAAAAAGAATGGCAAACGGCAGTTGGGGTGAAGTGCACGGTGAGGACGGTTCAAAACAGGCTTCTAGGGGCAGGGCTGAAGTCATGCAAAGCTAGAAAAAAGCCCTTCATCAATGAGAAGCAAAGAAGAGCCAGGCTGAGGTTTGCAAAAGACCATAAGGATTGGACCGTAGAGGACTCGAGTAAGGTCATCTTCTCTGATGAGTCCAATTTTCAACTTTGCCCAACACCTGGTCATCTAATGGTTAGACGGAGACGTGGAGAGGCCTAAAGCCACAGTGTCTCGCACCCACTGTGAAATTTGGTGGAGGATCGGTGATGATCTGGGGGTGCTTCAGCAAGGCTGGAATCGGGCAGATTTGTCTTTGTGAAGGACTCATGAATCAAGCCACGTACAAGGTTGTCCTGGAAGAACACTTGCTTCCTTCTGCTCTGACAATGTTCCCCAACTCTGAGGATTGGTTTTTCCAGCAGAACAATACTCCATGCGACACAGCCAGGTCAATCAAGGTGTGGATGGAGGACCATCAGATCAAGACCCTGTCATGGCCAGCCCAATCTCCAGACCTGAACCCCATTGAAAACCTCTGGAATGTGATCAAGAGGAAGATGGATGGTCACAAGCCATCAACCAAAGCCGAGCTGCTTGAATTTTGCGCCAGGAGTGGCATAAAGTCACCCAACAGCAATGTGAAAGACTGGTGGAGAGCATGCCAAGACGCATGAAAGCTGTGATTGAAAATCAGGGTTATTCCACAAAAGATTGATTTCTGAACTCTTCCTCAGTTAAAACATTAGTATTGTGTTGTTTAAAAATGAACTAGCATAACCCGCGCTCTGCGCGACATGTTAGGGTGGGTGTGTTTGAGAAAGGAACTGATGCAGAGTATCAGTCGTAATTTTACTTTTATGCAGTAAGTGGAATACAATGTTCAAAGTACTTCTTGATACACAATGTTTTGGGTTATAGCATTGTCATTGTGGAACCCTTGTTTTGTAGTTGGTATAATTTGCACCATCATGTCCGAGAACCGACGTGATCATGAGAAGGCAACACATAACTGCCCGTGGCTGAACACCGGCTGTGGAAGATATAACCCAACTTTATCAAAGGTTTGGCCTTGCGCTTTGTTTATAGTCATGCAGTAGCTGACTCTTACTGGAAACTGTGTT
The DNA here is from genome assembly GCF_056783735.1 of Eptatretus burgeri. Classification (NCBI taxonomy): domain Eukaryota; kingdom Metazoa; phylum Chordata; class Myxini; order Myxiniformes; family Myxinidae; genus Eptatretus; species Eptatretus burgeri. The sequence goes on from NC_140970.1 coordinate 19,148,074, forward strand.
CTTTCAAGAATGAATGGCAAGTTCACATCTGATGGGGCCAGTTTGATTTGTGGTATCAACACATAGTCACCTTTGTTTGCCCCAGTTAGGATCTCGGCATCTAGAACATGGGTGTGGAGATTCCTAACAATCAGTCGTGTACCATTACATAACCCTCTTTTTATATCTAGGTTATGTAAGGGCATGATAATGACAACAGGCTTCAAGAGTAGTCTGTGCGGAGGCATGCCAGTTGGGGTAATGGAGTTAAGAAATTCTAAAGGATATTGCTCAGCCTCTTGTGGATCTTCGCAAATGACTTGGTCTGCACTTAAGTATACTTTGATAGTGCCTGGTAATTTGTGTGTGATGTCATCATTCATTCTAAGGGCATACTGATTTGTGGGTGTCAGGATGACAGTGTTTGACAGAAGTCGAGGGTTTTGTAGGTTGATGAACACTTCAGTTTCCAAATGTTCCTTGACAACTTCACAATCAGGTGGAATCTGAATGCAGTGGGGAATATCGGGATGGTTGTAGCGCAATTGCCCATTGCCTAAGCGAAGTAACCACTGTGCGAAGTCCTGTAGGACACAAAGCCAAATGCAGTAACCGTTTTTGGCACGATTTCACTGTTTCAGAACCATTTTATTTACTTTTTTTGTGCCATGCACCTCATATGGTCTTTGAGATAATGTAAGCCGAATATCACGTTACTCGAGCGCAGAACAAAGTCGAAGATAGCGCGACACGAAACCACAAACTCGGAAATAATATATAAGATGTGAACTTGTTTTGTTTGTATTATTTGAGGTCTGAAAACACTGAATCTTTTTGGTATTTTGACCAGTTGTCATTTTCTGCAAATAAATGCTCTAAATGACAATATTTTTTTACTTGGAATTTGGGAGAAATGTTATCAGTAGTTTATAGAATAAAACAAAAATGTTCATTTTACTCAAACACATATATACATATATACCTATAAATAGTAAAACCAGAAAAACTGATAATTTTGCAGTGGTTTCTTATTTTTTTCCAGAACTGTATATATATATATATATATATATATATATATATATATATATATATATATATATATATATATATATATATATATATATATATATATATATATATATATACATATATACATATATACATATATACATATACATATATGTATATGTATGAATGTTTCCGAAATACAGGCAAAATGGTACACGATAGCGCAAAATTTTTGGGGCCACCTCACTGACCATTCGCCTGCGGTGTGCAGTATCAACTTTCGTTCAGATCGGGCAACGAAAAAAATTATTAAAAAATCAATTCCCGATTCAGTCAAGTTTTGGTATGATGATCTATAAAGCGCAAGGACAAACCATGGAGAATGTGTTGATACACCTCAAGAAACCGGTTGGCCGAACGATGATTCCTGAGGTAAATGCTCAAATTTTCTTCAAGTGAAAGTTTGACCACTAAATAATATTAAAATTTTGTGTTTTTTTTTTTTCATCAACCGCTGTCACAACGGGTTCATGAGTCGTCTAGTGATCAATTAAATTTTCCTGTTCGCAGACCCCACCCACATCCTTGTTTCTCAAGACTGCACGGAGTAAGGCGTTCTATGAACTCTCTCATTTAAAATATTGCTGAGGCTTGTGGTAGAGCGAGAATGCAGAATGAACCAGGATGTAATAGATCAAAGCAAACAGGATAAAGAATGAGGAGGGGGTGGAGGAAACACTGACATCATGCTTGAGGGTGAAAATGGCGGGAGATTTGGAGAAATAATGGCTGTGGGGAAGAATGAGGAGAGCAAGTGGAGGACATGGGATGTACAAGATGGATGCAGCCACAAACTCTCAATCAGACATGGAAGGATAAACTGGAAACCCGGAAACACGTGGGTTAGGGGATGGTTAATGGGAGTAGAAAAAATCGTTGTTGTGGACAGGGATGACCTGAGATGGTGGTGGACAGCTGCTTTGAACCCCTAGAGGGAAGAATGAGATGGAAAAGACTTAGGATGTTGGTTCTACAGGTGTTGAAAAAACAGAGGAATGAATGAGTGGAGGTAAGCAGTGAGTCTGGATTTTTGGAGGTTCACCGGAAGGGGGTTACTGTCAGTGTGCGTATGCCCTGCTGAATGCTGAGGAAGGGGGGGGGGTGGGGGAGTGGGGAGTGGGGGGAGAGGGCACTGAGCATGAAAAGGACAGAGGGTGGAAGACCAGAAAGGAGGTTGCAGAGACCAAAAACCTCTCTGCGATGTGAAAGTGATCGGCCCAGAGACTCACCTCCATAACAGGATGTTCGAGATTCTAATGATTGTGAAGGCCTTGGTTTCCTTGGCATCAACCTGAACAAGGTATGAGGGAGGAGTGCCACCACAGAAGCGAGAGCAGTATTCCATCAAGCTGTGGCTGAAGGCCTTGTTGGTCAATAAAATTTCAGATGTGACAAGAAAAGGCTGCACAATGAACAATGCCTCATCAGTGACTGGCTTTGGAGGTCAACTTAGATATGTGATTTGCTCAAGAAAGATCATGGCTGATGGTGAGGCCCAAATGTTTGAGTGACTCAACTTATTCAAGAGGATTGCTAAGGAAGTATATGGGAGGGCTAGCCAAACATTATTTTAGGAGAGACCAGGTGAATGTGAGATTTGTCAGGATTGAAATGCATATTCTATTACAAACATTATATCGGCTGAATTGGCTCCTCCTGAGTCAAATTTCCTTGTTATTTCAAGTGTTGTACCAGCTTTTCATTCTATCAAGGTCTGTAGAGAGGGAAGAGGCCATTGTCAGTATATCTGAAGGATGAGGTATGTCATGGCAGAGTGTGGCATCATCAGCAGAGAGATAAAGAGGAATTTACAGTCAGAAAAATCGTTGATGAAGATTAGGACTATAATTATTGAGTCCAACACACTGCATTAAGGCACTCCAGCCTTGACGGCACAAGATGAGAGGATCTCATTGAAATCCATGTGTTGGTTATGAGAGAAGAGGAAGTCTGTAAGCCACGTGCGGAGGTGACATTGGATGTCATCAAGGCAAAGAGGTGGAGAGCAATGCAGGGTGCCACACTGTATCGAATGCTCCAGATATTTTCCGAGAGATGGCCCTGGTCTTATTTCTGAGATTAAGGGCCTCCATCTATTGTTGGGAGAGCAGAAGCAGCATGTCCATGGTAGAGTGATTGGGTTTTAATCTGAAATGAAGGTCTGAAATCAGGCCATTGCAGGAAAGGAAGAATTTGATGTCAACTGCGATGATGGATAATATGATCTTGCTGATGATTCGAAGTCAGCTTAATGGTCTGTAATTAAGGGGATCTGTTTTTGCATTATGTTTATGTAATGCATTGATGTTGACTGGCTTTGAAGCAGATGGAAGATTACCGAAGAAAAATGATAGGATGAACAGACCAGAAAGAGAACAAGAGCAGCAGAGCAGGTTTTTAGGACACATGCTCTGATGCCATCTGTGCTTGTTGCAGAATTAGAGTTAAGGGTTTCAATAAATTTCTGCAACTTTTCAGATGAGAAAGACACAGTGTCCAGGAGTGGTTACATATGAGAGGGTTGGGGTTGGATTAGATAGCAAATGATCAGTCTCAGAAAGTTGTGTTGCTGCATTGTTCCCACTTGCGTGTTTGCCAAAGCGAACTCATGGTCCCCAAAACAATCACTCAGATATGAGTTGTGCATGCTGATTACGTGAAATTCACTGGCTCTGAAATCACCATAATCTACCTCCGACACTTAGGCCATGAGCCAGACCCAGTAATTTTTGGTCACCGGTACCATCGGAGGGGAATAACGCTCATTGAAATTTTTGGCAGGGCATACATCTCTGCAGTCAGAAACTATGTGATAGCATTGCATTGGTGGTAGCCTTTTGTGTGTTATAAGCCGTTTAGTAACCCCATCCCAAAATAAACTTTTCTGAAACCGGTGTAAGACAGAAGAAGACATTCTAATTAAAACTAATGCTTCTCTCTTATTATAGGCTATATTTTCTTGAAAATTGTTAGGCACGTAGCTCATGTTATTTGCTTTTCAAAATAGGTGTTAAAACTAGCCGAGCATTAAGTGTTTGCAATTACAGGGATTGATAGTCCAGTGCTGATACATTGCAGAACATATCCATCTTTGAGTCAGATGATGGGGAAAGTTTATATGAGGATATTGAAGAACTGGATAATGATTATGATTTTTAAGTTCATCTTGAACATTTTATATCACTTACAATCAGTGCATATGATCAGAGATGTCTTAGAAACTATAAAGGACCCGTCTTTGGCTCATAAGACAATATGTTTATCAGCAACACATTGGGCCTAGGTAATGGCCGAGGTAATAATTTGTATTTCTATTCTGAAATTTTATGCCCGACAACAGAAGATTGTGTTTCATTTTCACCTTTGACTCATTCATCAGATTGCACATGATTAACTATCCTGATACTGTCTTATTGGTTTATATTGTGTAATACGGGTGTTTGATACCTTCATATGTGCATTTTTGAGTATCTAAATCCCTGAAATTCTGTATTTTTTAAGAAATTCCAGGGAAAAAAACATTAACCTTGTTCATGAACATGCTATCATTTACCTTTGTTTGATTCTTGGAAAGTATCCTTCATTAACAACAGGATAACATTAACAACAAATATTATGACATTGACTAAACTACATAAATCTGTCCAAATTAGGTATTTTTTTCATTTGGGGGTGGGGCAACATTGTCTGCTATACTGATCTTAATATACAACATACAAAAAAGAAATTTAGATTTTTGGATTTCTTAATAAATTTGCTAAACATCCATGTAATTATATTGTTCCACAACTTTTATTTACATTCCACAGTAAATGATAGACAAGTACTTTTCTAAAGGCGGTATGATTTATCACACAGGAATTCGACACTGATATATAAGGGTCACCAATGACATACCTTTCAAACTCGGCATGTTAGCACTTTTTGTTGAGAAGCAAATGATTCTAGCAAAAGGTGAGACAAATTTCAATGTTAATGTTTGACTGATAGAAAAAATGTTGTTAAGTTGAAGTAGGATGTCTTACCTTGTACTGGCCATTTTGCACAAAAGCTTATTTAAGGGTAGACATACAAACAGGGTGATAACACACAAAAAGCTATCATCAATGCAATGCTATCACATATTTTCTAACTCTGGGGTTATATACCTTGCCAAAAATCACTATGAGAATTATTCCCTCCAGATGATGCTGACCAACCCTACTGGCTCATGGACCAACTGATATTAGCTGACTAGATTATGTGATTGCAGTTCATATATAACTTGGATTTCTGTATATTGCAGTGCCTATAGAAAGTCAACACCCCCTTTCAAAATTTTCACCTTTTGTTACTTTATAGTTTATAGGTTGGAATTAAATTGCATTAAATTAGAATTTTCCCACCTTTATTTACACATTGTAACCCACAACTTCCAAGTGAAAAAGAAATTCTACAAATTTCAGAAAATTAATTAAAAACTACAATATCTTGGTTGGATAAGTGACCAGTCTTTGCCAGAAAGATCACGCCATCCCAACTGGGAAGACAACTAGAATATCTTGGTTGGATACAAAACTAGAATATTCCCCTCTTATAACAGCAATTGTAAATTAGCTCAGATGTAACCAATCACCTTCAAAATCACATCCAAGTTAATTGGCATCCACCTGTGTTAAAATGTAATGATTCAATTATTTCAGAATAAAGTCAGCCATTCCTGTTGGTTTCCTCTACAGGGTAGTGCGTTTCACAGCAAAGACTCAACCATGTGAACAAAGGAGATTTCAAAAGACCTCTTGGATAAAGTTGTGGAAAGGCACAGATCAGGGGATGTGTATAAAAATATTTCAAAGGCCTTGAATATCACTTGGAGCACAGTCATGACAGTCATTAAGAAGTGGAAGGCATATGGTACCAACAAGACCCTGCCTAGATCAGGCCACCCTCCAAACTGGATGACCAAGTAAGGAGGAGACTGATCAGAGAGGACACCAAGAGGCCAATGGCAACTTCGAAAGAGCTACATGTCTTTATGGTAAAGACTGGTCACTGTGTGCATGTGACAACAATATCCCAAGTACTCTACAAGTCTGGCCTGCCTGGTAGGGTGGCAAGAAGGAAGCCAATATTCAAAAAAGCCCACCTTGAGTCCTGTTTGAGGTATGCAAATAAACATTCTGGAGATTCTAAAGCCATGTGTCAAAAAGTTTTGTGGTCTGAAGAAACCAAGATGGAACTTTTTGGCCGAAATGCAAAATGTTATGTTTGGAACAAACCCAACACAGCACATCACCCAAAAAACACCATCTCTACTCTGCAGCATGGTGGTGGCAGCATCATGTTATGGGGATGCTTCTCATTAGCAGGGTCTGAGGCAATTGTCAGGATAGAAAGGAAACTGGATGGAGCAAAATACAGAAAAATCCCATAGTACAATCTGCTGCCCTCTGCAAGAAAGCTGAAATTATGACGGAAGTTCACCTTTCAGCATGACGATGACCTGAAGCACACAGCCAAAGCTGCACTGGAGTGGCTCAGGACCAAAACGATAAATGTCCTTGAGTGGTCCAGTCAGAAAAAGATAAATATCCTTGAGCGGTCCAGTCAGAGCCCCGACCTAAATCCAATCGAAAATCTGTGGTATGACTTGAATATTGTGTCCATTATCACTCCCAATGCAACTTGACTGATCTTGAACAGTTGTGCACAGAAAAATGGGCAAATATTGCCCAATCATGGTGTGCATAGGTGGTAGAGACCTATCCCAACAGACTCACAGCTGTAATTGGTGTCAAAGGTGCTTCCATCAAGTATTAACTCAGGGGTGTGGACACTTATCCAACCAAGATATTCTCGTTTTGTATTTTTTATTAATGTTCTGAAATTTGTAGAATTTGTTTTTCATTTTGAAATTGTGTGTTGCGATGTGTAAATAAAAGTGGATAAAGTCTGATTTAATGCAATTTAATTCTCAGCTATAAGGCAGCAAAAGGTGAACATTTGGAGGGGGGTGTAGACTTTCTTAAGGCACTGTAAATGCAGTGGCCTGAAAAAGTATTCACCCCCCTCCAAAGTTTTCACATGTTGATGCCACCTGAGCTAATTTCATGATGCTTTCAAATCAAACTTAATATAGTCTCTACAAACTACTACAAAGTGATAAAGCTTTAAATTCAGATAAAATGTGAATCGGTTTGATTAAAAGAGAAAATCAGATGATTCTCAGTTGCTTAAGTATTCAAACCCTTTGCCTAATTAACCCTAAATCACTTCAGGAACAAATTTTGTTTGAAAGGGTACAACACAAGTATAATAGGTTTCACCTGCACGTAATCAGTGGTTTAACTTTAAAATTAAACTCCCCACTTATCGAAGGAGATTTTAGGTGCAACTCAATTGGTCAACCAACATCACAAACATGAAGACCAAGGAGATTTCTAAAGAAGTCAGACAAAGTGGTGAAGAAACCATTCAGGAATTGGTTCTAAGAAGATTTCAAAGTCCCTCATTATCCCTTTGAATACGGTGAAATCCATCATTAAGAAGTGGAAGACATATCATACCACCCAGACTCTACCCAGATCAGGTCACCCAACTAAACTCAGAAGCCAGGCAAGCAGGAAACTGGTTCAGGATGTCACTGTAAATCCAACAATGACTTTCAAAGATCTGCAAGGGTCTCTGTACAAGATGGGGGTCAGTGATCATCAATCAACAATATCCCGTTCCCTTCACAGAGCTGGCCTCGATGGACAGGTGGCAAGAACAAAGCCATTACTGAAAAAAACAAATCTAAAAGTTCGTATGGAGTTTGCGTAAAAGCATCTTAATGACACTACAGGCAAGTGGAGAAATGTTTTAAGGTTAGATGAGACAAAAATTGAACTTTTTGATTTAAATTCAAAGCGTTATGTCTGGCACAAGCCTAACACTACACATCACCCAGTTGACAGCATCCCTGCTGTCAAGCATGATGGTGGCAGCATCATGTTATGGAGCTGCTTTTCATCTGCAGGGACTGGCAATCTTAGCTTGTCAGGATAGAATGGACAATGGATGGTGTAAAATACAAGAGAATCCTTGATGAAAACCTGCTTGAATCAGCCATGAATCTGAAAGTTGGTGGAAGGTTCCCATTTCAGCAGGACAATGATCTGAAGCACAAAGCTAAAGCCACACTGGAGTGGCTGAATAAGAAGAAAATAAATGTTCTTGAGTGGCACAGTCAAAATCCTGACTTGAACCCAATTGACCATTTATGGGGAGACTTGAAGATTGCTGTCCATCGATGATCCCCATCAAACTTGGCAGAACTAGAGCAATTTTCCCATGAAGAATGGGCAAAGGTTTCACCATCTCACTGTGCAAAGCTGGTAGAGACCAACTAAAAAAGACTCATAGCAGTCATGGTTGTAAAAGGTGCTTCCACCACGTTCTGACCTCAGGGGCTGAATACATTTTCAACCAGTGAATTTTGATTTGTACATGTTTGTTTTGCAGGTATTCCTGACATGTAACCTCCTTCAACTATAACAGTGTTTAGTTTGACCTCTTCAGTTACGAATAAAAAAGGTAATTTGGAGAATTGTTTCTACATAATTCGTAATTCATGTAAATGTGGCATTCTTGGTAGGAGGTGAATAGTTTTGCAGGCCACTGTATAGCATCACTGAAGTTCGTGGTGTGTGGGAGACAAAAAAAAATGCAATCATGACAATAAATACAAAACTTTTTCTGTGTGAATGTAAATTTGTCATGCTTTGTTACATTTCTCTACCTCATCGCACAACTAACTAGGAGGTTCATGGGCATATATTAAACATCGAACTTGTGAGCATCCCTTTTGGTTTAATAAATGGCACTTGTCCACCCATATCGAGTTCATTTTATGGTTGTAAATCGCCACTCATAAACTCTCCCAAATCCACAGGGAATGCCACGTCTGTTGGTGCTCTGCCAGATTTGAAGCCAAACATGTTTTTGGAAAGCTATCTCGGCATTTTTATAAACGTTTGTTTATGATGATCATTTATCTCCCAGCAATTATACTAAAATACAATACAGTAATTCCCTATATGTATGTCATTATGTATGATCATTATAGAATCGAAAATGGCTGGGCTAATCTCCACCAAATTTTCCAGACGTGCTTGGGGTACCCAGTGTCATGCCATGGGCACAAAATAATTCCGCCATCATCGCCCCCCCAACCCCCCCCCCCCCCGTGAGAATGGTGAGATGACTTGCAATTTTTGCATGTACACAGAGAATAGCGCAAGTGGTTTGACCACTGACCCCTGCAAGTGGGAATGGTTATTGACACCTTTCTTGTGCTGACAGAGGGAACAGGTGTTACTATTATTAATAGGAGACTCTTCTGTCCATCCATCAATGAAGAAGAAGCAGGATCTCGAGCGGGAGGACACCATATTTCGCTCCCGGCGGAAGTGGATATATTTTACTTGTGAGTTAAAAAAAAATAAAGCAAGCAAAAAAAAAAAATATATATATATATATATGTATATAATTGTTTGCAGCAACATCCTTGGTTATTATTATCCTCCCTGTGGCAAAATCCTATCAATTCGCCATGGAATGCTGTTTGCAAAACCTAACCTTTTATTTTGGCACAGAGCATCTGTCTGCTCTCACAATATGCAGAAACAGAAAAAAAGAAGGAAAAAAAGCACACACACAATGGAACCAAGAAAAAAAAATTTAATAACAAATTTGACATTTGCCGCTGTGATGGATAACTTGCAGCTCTTGAAAAATTACATTTGGTGGCCTTTCTGCAAGGTTGAAATAATACTTAACCAATCTGATGGATTTCCTTTCACTGATCTCTTCATCTCAGTGAGGGTTGGGGGTAGGGGTTTGGAAGGGGCAGAGGGGCACCAGTACCAGGTCAGGTCAGGTATAGGAGCATGCGTCGGAGCAGCGCGTCGCTGCGTCCACTTTCCGCTGGTACTCCACAGGCCTCCGTCTGGCCATCCCCCAGCAGATGCCTGGCCCATCCCCATTTCCTTGAGATGCCAGTTCACTTATTTCAGAATAATCACTTGTATCACTTATTGGTTCTTCCAGAATTGAAAGATTGGAATAGCAATGCAAGTGGGAAGTTCAGCACAAAAATTAAAACCAAAGGACATCCGAGGATGATTAAAACAGTGCTGCAGGTCACGGGTATAGCAACTTTCACGGATAAACATGCACCGGGGTTTCATTCAGCCCACATTATTACCTCCGCCACCGAAGGTGAAAGTGGTTATGTTTTCACCCCCTCTCTTTCTGTCTGTTTGTTTGTCTGTCTGTTTGTGTGCAGGATATATCAAAAAGTTATAGACTGATTCGGATGAAACTTGGTGGACACGTTAGGTGTGTCACGAGGAAGAATTGATTCGATTTTGGTGAATATCCGAATTCGGATCTGGATACAATAATTATTACTTACGAAATCTAAAGATTTCGTAAGTATATTGATGACTTCCATTTCTGTTTGTTTGTGTGTGTGTTTGTTTGTTTGTAGGCACGATAACTCGAGAATGGAAGAAGCTACCAATGTCAAATTACACCACGTGATTCAGGAGGGTGATGACTAGTGCTGATTAGATTTCAGTCAAAATCGGTCAAAGGTCAAGGTCACAGTGAGGTCAAACATTCGATTTTTGATGGTTTGCTACAGAATCATCGTAGAAACTTCTGGTTTGCGTCGCTACCTTCTCTAGAGACAGCTTTTATTAGACAAGGTCAGAGGTCAAGTTGACGATTTTGTAAGTACCAGTCTATGACTGCTTGTTTAATTTTTAAAGTGATTCTTCAGCATTGAGAGACAGGGCCAAAAACGATATAGTACTGTATGGCATCATATTTCAAAAATGTATTGGGCCTGATATGTTCTTGTGGATCAGGCATTACGCGGCAGAGGTATGCACTCTACCGAGTGCCCTTCTAGTTCATCATGTTGATCTCTTGTGTCCCCATCTGAGGATGAGTCTAGGATCAAATACAAAGTGTCATAAGCAAGGGTCAATGCAGCTGTACATGGGATTTCATACAGGGGTCAAATCCCAAATACTGCATTCATTAATCCATTCTTTAGTTACTGCAATAATACATTTTGTCAGGTCAGGCCAAATCAGATCTTTGATTTGCTACAGCTACCATGTATACCTGCACTAATCTTTTTCATGGTCAGGTTGTCGGCAACAAAACTCTCCCCCACCAGGTTTCCTGATGAGGAGGGTGTATGGATATGGACACCCAGCAGGACAAAAAACAAAACCTGTCAAAGGGCGGAGTAGCTCCTTGTGAGTCGACGACCGTCCATATCTGGTACCCATCTGTGTCTGCGGACATCCTCCTGCAGTTGGGTTACCTTTTACTCGGAGGTTGGTGACAGGATTTGCACTCTTCATTCTGTGACACCGTAAAACACTTCATTCTGCAAAACACATAAAAACGCAAAGAAAATGGAAAACCCACTCCGTGGGAGTACCTCCTGTTATGTGCAGCTGCTCTTCGGGATTGGGGCAAATATTCGGGCCACCCATTCTTTGATGATAGGAGGAAAGGTACGGGGTAACTTTTGTGGGTCGGGTTGTGGTCATGTATGTCGGGGTGGTGCTGAGGTGTTGTCCACCAGAGGGTGGTCTACTCAGGTTAACCTGAGGGTGTCTCTTCTAGTGGGTGCCTGGAATGTCCTATCTCTAAGAGAGGATGATCACCTGTCTCTGCTATCATTTGAGCTCCAGCGTTTGAACATCGGTATTACAGCACCCTCTGAGGTTCAGAGACTGGATCGTGGTGATATCATGGCGGGTGGATACACCTACAACTGATGTGCTCGCTTTGATGGTTACCATTCCCAAGGAGTCGCTGTAGCTGTGTTCAATACGCTGACTCCCATGATAATTAACGTAACACACGTCAATGAGTGTATAATAAGACTGAGGATTTGTCACTCCTTGGGTGTCATTTCCTTGGTCTCTATATATGCTCCGACTGAGGTGAGTGATCTCACTGGGAAGGAGGCATTCCTTGCCACACTCGAGTCTGTGGTTAGTCAGTGCCACAGGTGAGACAATATTCTAGTCTTGCGGGATTTCAATGCATTGACTGGCACTGATAGGGATGGTTATGAGGCATGTGTTGGTCCCCATGGGTCTGGAACTGTGAACCAGAATAGCAGTGAGTTCCTTGACTTTGCAAGAAGTTGTTTAGGGTAGCTGGTTCATTGTTTCAATGCCCACAGCCTCATCGCTGGACTTGGTATTCAGTGAATCGAGATGCCCTCTATGAGGATTCTCGGCCTTCGTGGGTTGCCACCAAAACTGATAAATCTGATTTCTGAACAATACTCTGGTACTGAGGATACTTTGAGGTGTGGTGGTTCCATCACCGACTTGCTTCCAGTTGTTGCTAGAATTTGTCAGGCATGTCTACCAGCCTCCACACTTTTCATCGCTCGTATGGACTGGATTATGAGGAGGATTTCAGAGAGAACAAGCTGCGTCGCATCATTTGAGAATGTCAGGATCTCTAACCTTGATTTTGCAAATGATGCAGTCATCTTTGTGGAGACTCTGGATATCGTTTGGGGGGCCCGATAAAGATGCTGAGAGGAGCAGGGAAGGGGGAGGTGCTGAATGAGGAGTCAGAGATGCTGGGATTACATAACAGGTTTCCTGGGTCAAAACTAAGATCCAGGATTTCAATGACATCTTGGGTGCTGCTATCTTGTCTGTATACATTTGTGGGTGAAGGTGTTAAGGTCACAGAGAGATTCCCTTACCTTGGCATTGACATTCATGTCTCCGCATGTTCATTGTGAGCCAGAGGTCAATTGACGTCTGGGTCCAGCCTGGGGAGTCATGGATTCACTGGACCATGGGGTGTGGCGGTGTGCGTACCTATGCAACAGATGATGAAAGGACGAGTCTTTAAGTCCTTGGTGCTTCCAGTCTTGCTCTACAGATGTTAAACTTGAACTCTGACCAAGCATCTGAGACAGAGACTTAGCTCCTTCAGTACCAGGTCTTTTTGGAAAATCCTTGGTTATCGCTGGTCATAATTTGTGTCGAACAAGCGGTTGCTGAGAGAGACTCGGATGAGATTTGTTACTTGTATAGTTCGGTGGTGTCAGCTGTGGCTGTATGGACATGCGACTCGTTTTCCTGATGCTGATCCTGCTCATGAGATTCTCTCAGCAAGTGAGCCATGTGAGTGGAGGCCAACAGACCGACCACGTGCCTTGTGGTTGCAGCAGGTTGATCGGCATCTCAAGGAGATGGGGATGGGCCAAGCATGTGCCTGGGGGATTGTCAGACGGAGGTCCTTGGAGTACTGATGGAAAGTGGCTGAAGCGATGCGCTGCTCAGGTGCTCCCATGCCTGACCTGAATAACACATTGACATCTTCCAATGTCCTTTTTCTACAAGTAATATATACACATGCTCCTGCATGAGTCTTCACTCTCAACAAAATGCCTAAAATGATGTAATCTATTATTATTTTTTTTTAACCTCATTTTGTAATTTCACAATTCCATTTGGTTTACAAAAATTACATTCAATAGAAATTGCAGAAACAAATGAAACTTTAAACAATTTATACAATATGTTTGCAGAACCTGTATTCTGCAGTGTGGATGATGTTTTCAATGACCATGAATATTTAATCACATTGCCCAGTAGTGTCCCAAATGAGTGACTCATCGTAAGTCTGTGAAATTATTTAGCCTCGTATCCCAGTTAAATTGCCTGTTTTTGAAACTTATTTAATGTGTTGATGCATATATATATATATATATATATATATATATATATATATATATATATATATATATATATATATATATATATATATATCCAATGCCCTTTGGTTGTTTTGCTCTTTTCTGCAACAAGATGTTTAAAATTTTAAGCTCTGTTTTTTTCATCCACAGTGATCAGGAAATATAGTTTCCTCTTTCTGTTACATTCCTGATACAGCTTTCGAAAACCGAGCATATTACCCATTTTGAGATGGGAAATGCTGAATATTACCTCCACCACCAAAGGTGGCCAGAAGTTATGTTTTCACCCCTGTCTCTCTGCCTGTCTGTCTGTTTGTTTGTGAGCAGGATATCTCAAAAAGTTGTGGACAGATTCAGACGAAATTTGGTGGATTGGTTGTATCTGTGACGAGGAAACATTCGGACAAATTGATAACATTTTGGTGAAGATCCGGATCAGGATCTGGATACTAGAATTTCTAAAGTGATTCTTCATCTTAAAGGGATAGGGACAAAAACAATATATTGCACGATATCTCAAAAAATTGCAGACGAGTTCTGACAAAACTTAGTGGATGATTTGGGTAGGTGACAAGAACAAGCCAATTGGATTTTGGTTAAGGTCTGGATACAGATACGGCCTATCAGTGGGATACAAAGTATAAACGATTCAACCTGGCGGAGGTATGCGCTCTACCAAGTGCTGTTCTCGTTACATTCTTTTTTGAAAGGATGTGCATCCATCATGAAAGAGGCAGACAGAATAGTTGATAAGTCGCTGTGTACTCGACAATGAGCTGTCCATTCTAAATTCAAGTCCCCACTCAACCATAAACTGTCTTCCTGGTGCTTCACAAGCAGCATGTTGAATCGATTAGTATGCCGTCCTACAGAGGGACATTACACTTGGTGTCCCATCTGCTATTGTAGCATTCTCTGGTGAATGGATCTCACTGTGCCTATATAAAAGAGTGGGCTGTTGTGTGCCAGTATCCTTTTCAAATTCCTGGTGAACCCATTCCTACCACACAATGTTGTCCTCTTTTATATTTCCTTTCATCCTTCCTTCTTTTTCCCAGTTTTATAGTTTCTCGAATCCCACCACCCCTTGCTCTCCTAAAGACCTCCGTACATAACAAACAGATTGCCTTACTGCTCAATGTGACATCCTGCTCGTATGTTGTGGGAAGAGCAGGAAAAATTGAGAAATTGGGCTTTCATTTTGCAATCTTGTTCTTGTGGAGAATCCTTTTAAGTAAATCTGATTTTTTTTTTTTAAATAAAAAACAAATGCAGCAAACGTTAACTTTTATTGAAATTACGACTCTGGATATGTAATTTTTGTGAAGTAAAAAGCAATCACCGCACATTGCCAAGTGAGTAAAAAAAATGTACTATGAAAAATATAACAAACCCTCTGATTAGGCTTTATAGGCAATGCTGATTGGGGCTTTTAAAAACAAAAAAATTAAGGTCACAAGGATACACCAGTGATAGATTAATGTACGGACACGCAGAGCCCATGCCCAGGGCCCCGAGCTCAAGGTGGACTACAGATGTTAAAGCTCTGTAGCTCTGCCCCGAGCTCAAGCTCAACATTGTCGCTGAGCTCAAAGTTGTCGCTGAGCTCAAAATGGGCCTGGGCAATGGCAGCGTGAGGGCCATGCAATTGCATGGGGACCCTACGACCGATCGTGGTTCACAATCTTTCAAGACGGTCCCCGAGGGTGGGTTCTCACTTTGCCGACAAAACATATTGTTGTGGGCCGGGGGTCGGTGGCGAGAACGACCACAAGGTGGGGAAGTTTACGCCGTCTCCCACCAGACTCCCCTGAATTATAGGCCGACGCTCCGGATAACTCCGAAGCCGGTGGGTCGATTAATCGACCGTGAAACGCCAATATCTCAACTGCGTAGCGTAGGGTCTATTTGTCGAAAACCAATTTACCTAATGAACTACGCGATTTCGACTACCGGGGAAACCACACCCTCGGCACATCTTGCTCGAACCGGGTCACTCTACCAACTGCGGTAGAGTTTCAACTACCGACTACCAACTCCGGCTCGGTTGCAGCTGAGCGGAAACTGCCAAAGCCGTGCCGGCTTGGATTGACGGATTATCGGCGATAAAACCCCGTCTGAACTCAGACCCGGACCATGCTGGACCAAATAAAGAAAGGACGAAAACGAGCGGAGAACATTTCTAATAATTTATTTGCAATAAAATCAAAAGACAGAAGAGGCGAGACTTATCGCGAATATGCAATGCAGTATTTACAATGATGAAATAAACACTTAAACAATTTTACTTACAGATGGGCCCACACGCAGACACACACACAAATGAAAAGAAAACCCAGAGTTTTTATTGGACCCTCCAGCCGATGAGAGAGAGACGAGCTGGGGGTCAGAGTTCGGATTGGCACCTGTGTGTCGTCGAAGGTCCCAGCCGCATGTGTGGGACTCGTGGCTCGTGGCGGCCCGCATGGCGAATAGTCGGGTTCACAAAACAGGCCAGAACTCCCCGCAACAGCCACCGCGAACAGACTGCCTCAAAACCCGACTAGCCACCGTCAAAACTCTTTCTAACCCACACGAACTCTCATCCACACACCTCCTCTTGCACAGAGCGTCTCGGAGATACATCTCCTCCCACACGGGGAGGGGCCTTGGCGAGAATCATCTCGCTGTCCGTCCCTCATGGGCCTACGGTTGCATCCTACCGGGGCGGAGCCGTGGCCCCTGTTCGGAGACCCCATATTCTCCACGTGGCTCCGCTCTCGAAGAATAATAGTATGCATGTTGCGTTGGTGCAAGAGTTAAAACGTTTGTGGAAGGAGCGTTGGTGGGAGCGGCAAGGAACGGCTGCAAGACCCTGCCCTGGCAAGTCAGAGTGCTTGTGGGTAGTGGATCGTGATGGGGGATGGATCATGCAGATGGGATGGTTTATTCGATGGCTCGTTGGATATAATAACCTAACTAAAGACGTCACAATGCACGTTTTCGAGCCTCCCACTAAACAAAAAGGAAAGGGATCTGACTACACACGTACTTACCGGCATAACTAACTTTGGGACCTGAATGTTGAGTGTGCATGGTTTCCGGATTCGTAACAATATCAACTTGTGAGTGGTGATAAACACACCGCAAATGGAATGCTCCAGCTCAAGGAAAGAAAGCATTGTGACGTAATGAATCAATTAAAAAAAATTTCCCCCGATGTTTAACAAGACATGACCATGACAAAATTAGGGGGTGAGGTTAGGTTAGTGGAGCAAGCAAGTGGAATAATAACTACATTTAATGTTTACAAATACAACAATAATAATTACAATAAAATTTGTATAATTCCTCATGTTAATACATGTCAATATTGTTTAACAAATACACACCACAACTAATTCTACGATCACAAAACAACCCCTCATTAGTAAATTGACTAACCCATGTGCACGGTGGAATGTTGTTTTTAAAATCAAAGTACCTAACTGTCCCGACTTCTGTGCATGAAACAAAATGACCCCAGTAAGGTCTCATGGGGTTGTGCTCCTCATCCAGATCCATCCATTTAAAGGGGGTTTTGCCCTAAATATTGGCATTTCATTCAAAAATCTTCTTCTCAGAAATCAACAACCAGATCCACCATCCGAGCTTGGCATGGTCACGATGCCATGCGGCATCCTGACCATGCCCTGACCTTAAATTGTGCTCCCCATGGCCATGCCTCCCCTAGAAATGGGACCACTGCCTCCCTCCCCTAATCTGTCATATTTACTCAAACATATTTTCCTCACAAATTACATGACTGATTATGGACCAAATTTGGTACGATACATCAGAACAGTAAGGTCTCATGGAGTTGTGTTCACCATCGGGATGCGCCCTCTACAAGAGACTGCAAAGGGGGGGGTTTGCCTCAAATTCAGGGAATTTATTACCCTGCGCTTGCGAAGCGAAAAGCAGGGTTAAACGATTGGTCGCGTACGTGTGTCATATGTACGTACATACGTACGTATGTGTCTGCATTTTAAAAATTAATTAAAAAAAACTCAGCAACTGTTAGTCTGATTGACACAAAACTTTCCAAATAGGTGTACCTCCTCCTGTAGAATTGTTAAGTCATAATTATGATGTCATAGGTCACGTGGTACAGGCGCCATCTTGGAAAAACCCAAAAACTTTTCACCTCCAATCTCTGAAACCTCTACAAGGAAAAAATTTAGACATGGCTCATTGTCTGTCAATTTTATCCCCTCCACTGGAAATTTTACAAATCGCGCCATACTCTTACCTATATGTAGAACATATTCTTTGTATAGTGTCTAAGGCTCATAGTATCACACACACACACACACACACACACACACACACACACACACACACACACACACACACACACACACACACACACACACACACACACACACACACACACACACACACACACACACACACACACACACACACACACAATGCTATTTCTTCAGGGAGTTGCCGAGGGCCAGGGCCGAACATGTTAGAACACCAACATGCGGGACGACGGGTGGACTTGTTGCATAAAACCACCATCGAGGGGGGTTTAATGATAAAGAGAAATAAGTTTTGAGAAAATTTAGGATAGAAAAGGGATGCTCCCCCTTTGTACCATTCTTGGATGTCTGCGGCCATTGAAGTGACGGAGTAGGGTAATTGGATTTTGCGTGGACCCATTATATCCCAAATATTAGTGTAGAGGTAGGCACCCTCGCTACCCCCACCCCCCGAATTGGGCTGCCCCACCGGTGAGCCGAGTGGTGCTACGCCCCCTCATCATGTTTGTCACCATGTGTGCCTTGATTTTCCACCCAGGAGATGGGATAGTTAGGAATTAGTAGAACCAGAAGGGAGAGGTTAGTCGAGCAGGGCTTTTGAGGGACAGGATTTAGGATAGAAGGAAACAAAGGAGCAGGGTTGCTGTCACCACGCATACCTGCCCCCCATGGCAGGTATGAGTAGCACTCCATCGAGAGGACAGCCAGCGACGCCTGCCTGCCAGTTTTGCCTTGTTGCCATGCCTAAGAGACGATTCACCATATTGCTGATGACCAAAGATCATTTGTGGCCATGCTGGCCTTCTGTTGGCCATCTCTGGATAACAAAAACAAATTATTTCCAATACGGGAGCAGCAGGGGCCTGAAAATGGCCATATTTTTCAAGGTACCCAAACCAGCAGTACCACATTTTCTAATGTGATTCCTACTGATGCCATACCCTTACCTTATGAGAAAATGCATGATGACATTACGGGAGATGATAGCATTTTGAGAAAATGCTTCTTTCTAACCCTACCCCATGGCAAGTTATGTCACTGCATTTCATTTATATTCCTAGTGCTGGATTATGAATATCTGAGTTGGGAATATAGTTAAAACTATATCAGCTAACATCATTCACCATGTTCACCCATCAGTATTAAATAATATTGACCACTACAAGGTAGACAGGTCTGGGAGCATGTGCCGGAGCAGTGCGTCGCTGCGTCCACTTTCCGTCCGTACTCCAGGAGCCTCCGTCTGGCCAATCTCCAGGCAGATGCCTGGCCCATCCCCATCTCCTTGAGATGCCGATCAACCTGCTGCAACCACGAGGCATGCGGTCAGCCCATTGGCCTCCTCCACTCATGAGGCTCCCTCGCTGAGAGAATCTGATGAGCAGAATCAGCATCAGGAAATTGAGCCACATGTCCATACAGTTGCAGCTGATGTTCACGGACGATACAGGTAACAAATCTCATTTGAGTCTCTCTCAGCAACCACTTGTTGGACACAAAGTCTGACCAGCGATTGCTAAGGATTCTCCGAAGAGACCTGGTACTGAAGGAGTCAAGTCTTTGTCTCAGATCCTTCGTCAGAGTCCAAGTCTTACATCCGTAGAGCAAGACTTAAAGCACCAAGTACCTGAAGACTCGGACTATCGTCTTCCTGCACGGGTACCGGTAGTGCAACGCCGGACGATCCAGTAAATCCATGACTCCCCAGGCCTGACCCAGATGTCTATTGACCATGGGCTCACAACCTGCAGAGACATGAATATCACTGCCAAGGTAAGTGAATCTCTCCATGACCTCAACATCCTCATCACAAATAGGTACAGACAAGATAGCAGCATCGAATATGTCATTGAAAGCCTAGATATTCGTTTTGACCCAGGAACCCCACAATCCCAGCACTCCAATTGCTCATTCCATACCTCGAGGGCCCCTACAAGGACTTGCAGTGTTTCTGCAAGGATAACTGCATCATCTGCAAAATCAAGGTCTAACAACTGTACTGGTAATTTATGTGTCAGTAATCTAAACAGATAGGGTAAACTTGGCTAAATTCCAGTAATTATGGACAATTTGCAAGTGTGAGTACATACCTGTAATTTCTGATGAGAGTTCTTACACAATATATTTGGGAATGTTTCACTAATTTGCAAGTTATTTCAACACTATCTAATATTCATTCATTCATTCATGTGCCATGCGCTCGTACAGAGCATCAGCTCTGCCGAACCAGTTTCTTGGCTGGGGTTACAATCCTGGATGGCTTGCTACGCCGCCGCAGCTATGTAATAAATGATAAACCCAAATTAAGCTGCATTATGATGAGTATTCAATGCATTATCGATCAAAGCTGTTACATTAATAATTCAAATATCTACTCCATATTTTGAATATATTTGAATGTCAGTACAAAAGCATGATTAAACACACTTGATTCCTCTTCATTTATTCAACAGGTTGTTTCTCTTTTCTTTTCTTTTCTTCCATGGAACTATACAGAAACTCAACTCAAATATTTGTGAAATCATAAATGTTAACTCAGAATTTCCTTGAATATAAAAAAATGGGACTGTGCGTCCCAAAGCTCACCTGGATCAGGAGCAACAGTCACTCAAACACCCCTTAGACCCTGTTTTTATTAATGGCATGAACAAATTTTGGTACATCATGGGTGATGAAGGTTGTGGTCAAGTTTCATTGAAATTCTGTGTGTAGTTTCGGAGAAGAGAGCAAATACACATTGGGGGGAGGGGGAGGGTCAACCCCCCCCCCATAGAGCCCTTAAATGAGCACAGATTTTGATGCGGTCAATGAACCTTCGTTAGGCATCGGATATGAAGCTTGTGGCCAAGTTTCATCAAAATCGTGTGTTTGGTTCAAGCGATAATGACTGTGTTTACGGACTGACTGTAAAAGTCAGTCCGTAAGTGTTTACGGACTGACTGAATCAATCACTCACTCACTCAATCACTCACCTACGGTCACTGCTCGATCGCACAATCTCACTGGACTAGAGTCCAGGTGAGCTAATAACATCTACATAACTCACACCCTATCTGGTTTTTGTATTACATATTTCCATGCAACTTTATATAAAAGATGGAAACAGAATTTGAAGTTGGTCCTGCTGTGAAGAGAGCAAGGGAAACGGTGTTTGACATGAACAAATAAATGTGTGTTTTGTGCACAGCCATTCTCTTCCAAGTCCCCAGCAGTGATACCAATTCCAAACAAACGCCAGTCATTGTTTTTTGCATGCAGACAGTGAGATGACATTGTGGGCATGGAGTGCCTGGCCAAGCAATCTAATATTACTTCTGGAAAAGAGTCATTCAGATATCTTAGAAACTGAAAATATATGCATGTCTGTAAGCTGTAAAAAGAAGTGTAGATAGATAGCCTTCCTGAACCTGACACAGGTCGTACTGTTGGTGGTGATAGCTTTGGTGACGAGTCAGTAACACACTTTACTCGATCTCATGTTTCAGGTACTGTTACTAACTTTGACTGGAAGACCTGACGTTTCATCTGTGGTCTGTGTCGGAGTGGCAACCCATCCAGGATTTTTCGTAATCGCCGAGGAGACTGCTTAGGCAGCACCAACACTCTGCATAGAGTGTGGTCCCAATGGACGGATGGATCCGTGGTGATCCATGCAGTATGAAGCAGAGATCAACTTGGTCAATGGTGGAAACTTCAATTGACAATTCTGGAAGCAGTAAAGATTCGACTGGTTGATGACATTGACACAGCTTCATGGTGTTCCAAATGGGCATCTTGTTGCCATTGAAGCCAGATACCACAGGAAAAAGGGTGCTACATCAGATGTGTGAGCCCACGGAGTGTCTCCTCAAAGGAGAAGCGATCAAAGCAGTTTGCTGCCTTCACTAAATCAATCAGAAGATTGATCACTGAATACTCATCACTGGTCATTGACCTTAACCAAGTTTTCTTGCTGTCTACTCTGAGAAATCGATCAGATGAGGTCCTGTTCAATGAAGGTGTTGATAAACCAGATTCGTATACCTCTCGGCATCTCAGGAGACAGCTTCTCAAAAAGTGGTCCATGGCAGCTTTCTTTCCAGTCAGGTGGTACTGATCTGGTATGCTCTTAAGACAAAACAGTGGAAGATGCCTTATGCAAAGCAAATGAGCTTTCAAGGGGCTGAGAGAAATTGATAATGATGAGACACAAGCCAATGCAGTGGAATCCTGTACCCCATCTTGAATGACAAATGACAGCATCATTCATCAGGGGCCTCCTGCATAGAGGCTTCAGTCAAGTAAAAAAGCTTGATGACAAGTACTTCTCTTCTGCTGAAATGTCAATCAGAGCCATGCATAATTTTGTGGACCCTCCTTTATTTTTGCAGATCACCACATTTTACATCTAATATCAGTGCATAATAATTACTTTCACGTCATACTTAGATAATAATGATTGATCTCAGTGTATAATGTGTAGTATACAAACCAAGAAAATGAACAAGTTTCAGAAAAAGAAGTTAATATACATTAGACCATGGTAATCTTAGGAAGGGTGTAAACTTGATTGGGAAATCTGCCCCATTGTGAGTGATTCAGAAGCAACACTTCAAGTTTACACTCTTCCTTTCAATATAGTCAGCGTAGGCACTGTTCAGACGTGTTCAGAAGTGTGTGAGACACTTGCTCTTGTGCTTGTGTGTGGAATTGGTCTCCCGTTGTAGGAACCAGCAGTAATCACCCATCATGTTTGGGTTGAACCGGCCTTGATACCTAGTTTCCATGACCGAAATGTTTTGGTGGAACCTTTCGCCATAAACATCGCGTACCTCACCCAGATTAGGTGGGAAGAAATCAAGATGAGAATGCAAGAAGTGCATTTTAAGAGAGATACTACAGCCCATTCGCTGATAGGCCTTCAGCATGTTATCCACTAATTCCACATACTGTTCAGCTCTATGGTTCCCAAGAAAGTTCTGCACAACCAACACAAATGCTTCCCATGCTGCAAGCTCAAGTGGGTTCAGTTTATTGTTTAACTCGGGATCACACATCAGTTCTCGGATCTGGGGCCCAACGAAAATGCTTTTGATGTTAACATCAGTTTTCTCTGTGCCAAACTTCTCTCTGAGATATTGGAAGCCATTACCGTCATGATCCAATGCCTTTACAAAGTTTTTTTTAAAAAGGGTTAGGGTTAGTTAAAAATTGTAATGCCGCGTGGAAATTTTAACTTAAAAATTCATAGCTTGGTCAGTTTTCATCCATTTTTCACAATCGATTGTGCATTCTGAAGCTCTTTTATGAGAAATAATATTCTACAACAGTTGTATTGCTATAATTGAAACGAAAAATACAAAAAAATAATAATTTATGATCACTCAAAATCACCCACCAAGGCAAGCTACTCTAATTGGACCATATGTATAACTCAAAATCCTGGCATGTTGAGAAAATTCGGACTTCAGATTCAGAATCAACATACTTGATTTAGTCTAGAACATAACATATATTTCCACCTCAGTAGCAAAATCTTTGTTGTCCAGTGTTATTCTTCATGCAATTGCAGCAGACTTGTTATATGTCGTCCTGACACCCCATGTCCTTGTCCTCATAATCCACCACCATCCTGCAATAAAAGCAAAACAAGTCTACTTCCTGACAGGACGTCATGGGAAACAGACACAAATGACCTGTTACAGTCCTGTTCATGTCATCTTTGATCTACTCAACTTTGAGCAGTAGAACATCTTGTTGCCAGTCTACTGCCTGTCTGGGTGTGATACTGTCAGCTCTTTCTACAGGCATGGAAAAAGTGCTGACTGTAGGCTTCTTTTGCAGAATGCCAATCGGTTTCTTTCGGCCTTTTGGATTTCTTGGTTCCTGGAACTACTTCTCCAAAGAGGTAGATGTCCACCATGAAGCTTGTTGGAGCTATGTATGGAAAGGTTGGCTGCACTTCACCGAATACCCTGTGTTGCAAAAAGGCAGGCAAGAAAAATATTCAAGGGAAGAAAGATCTTCCAATTGAAGATGCCTTCCATCTTCACCTTCTCCACTCAATGTATCAGCTAATGGTATGGAGGCAAGCAATTGTCCCCATGCTAAACTTGCCAGATCCAACAGGATAGGGATATGAAAAGAAATCGAATGGTGCTGGTCTCCAGCCACAAATGATGAGCCAGTCACCAACTGCACCAGAGCTGTGAAATGACCTAGTATATGACTGCCAACCAGATGTATGTGCAGTGAAATGCTCCTGCTGAGACAAAGGGCAGCCATGTACTTCAGCCTGTATATGTGAAGCTCTGGTAGATGGAGAAGGTGTGCTCTGTGCCACATTAGACTGTGACACATCTGACTCTGAGCCAGAATAAGCAATTTGCAGAACAAACCCTGCTTGCTTGTTGATCTTGAAGTATTCTCCATGGCTGTTGATACGATAATTCACAGACAGGTGTTTGTGTATTTGATTGTGGGTTTGTTTGTTAGTTTGTCTGTGTGTTTGTTTGTTGGACCCCTCCTCCTACAGTTCTGTACCAATTACATCCAGACTTGCTATATAGGATCAGCAGGACCCAAGTTAATGTATGGGGGTGTTTTATGTTGGTGGTCTTGGAGGGAAGGGATGTTGGTGGGGGGGGGGAGGAAAATTCTCAACGTAAATGTGTATTGGGTTGCACCACCTCCAGATGAGGGAGGACATTACAAGTCTCCACCATTCACAGTACAGCATTGTTGTCCCTGCGTTTTTCAGTGCAGTGAGGTGTTTTGAATTATAAGCAGTCAGTATGTTTCTGCTTCATGCACGTAACCTGGGATATTAATTTTTTCCTACACAGAGCTGTCAGTTGCTTATACACCGTCAAATAATGGTATGCAACAGAAGAACGTTTTGTATGCTTCGAACAAGATAGCCCCTTGGGTGGGTACTCTGCTAGTTGTTGAAATAAGTTAAAACAAGCTCAAATGAGCTAAGATCCTCATCCTTTTAATAATGACGTCATAAAAACGAATATGACATCATTGTGATGTATCAGGTTTGTGATAAATTATCTGTGCTAATGCCCGGCTTGATTCTCACAAACAAGATTCAAACAGCTTGCCAAGTTTCAGAGATAATTTTTTAGGCGATTTCCATTAGCGGAGATATTTTGACGTCATAACTTTTTTTTCTGGGAGGAATTTTCAAAATCGGAGATGGTTACTGTCTGCGCAGGGTATTTTTACATATATATGCCAAGTTTCAGGAAGTTTCGATGAAAACTGAAGGCTGTGAAACAAAAAAGTCCACAAGAACAACAACATGAGTAAGACTTAGAGATCCTCCACAAGGATCTAAAAACACTAACACTGTCAAATTATAGCAAACTATGGACTTGTGCTGCAAGGGAAATAACCACGTCTTGAGAACATTAATAATATTGTAATCTATCTATAATTCCAGCAATCTCTGTGTGTGTCTGTCTGTTTGTCTGTCTACGACCGCCGTTTCTCGACGACCGCCGGTCCGATCGGATTGAAACTTGCCAGGAATATTGCTGGGGCCCCGCGGATGTGCCTTTTCTAGGTTTGATATCAACCGGATGAGCGGTTTCCAAGTTACGGCCATTTATCTGTCGACCAATGACAAGACACCGTGATATGACGTCACGAATGACGCCACAATTAATGTTTGTTTATTTATTTATTTATTTTGCACGATCGACGGTCCGATCTGATTGAAACTTGCCAGGAATATTGCCGGGGCCCCGTGGATGTGCCTTTTCGAGGTTTGATATCAATCGGACGAGCGGTTCCCAAATTACGGCCATTTATCTGTCGACCAATATCTGCGAGAGAGGGGGATGGGAGAGGGGGGGGTGAGAGTGGGGGCAAGAGAGAGGGCGAGACAGGAGGGGGAGGAGAGGAACGGCGAGATAGGGGCGAGAGAGGGGGAGAGAGAGGGGGTGGGAGTTGGGACGAGAGGGAGAGGGGGTGTGATGGGGGTTGTGAGAGAGGTTTGGGAGTGGGGGCGAGAGGGGCGAGGGAGAAGGGTGAGAGAGGAGGGGCGAGACTAGGGGTGAGAGAGGGTGGGAGAGAGAGGAGGAATAGAGGAGGGGTGAGAGAGGGGGGAGAGAGGGGGGAGAGGGGGGAAAGAGAGGGGGAAAGAGGGGGTGAGAGAGAGGGGGCGTCACAATTCGAGAGAGGGGGAGAGAGGAGGGGGCGAGAGAGGGGGGTGAGAGTGGGGGCGAGAGAGGAGGGGGGAGAGAGGTTGGGCGAGACTAGGGGGGAACGAGGGGGGGCGAGAGAGAGGGGTGTCACAATTCTTCTTCATTTGATATGACGTCACAATTGACGCTGGAGACCTGAATATGTTTCCCAAGTTATGTCCATTTATGATACGGTTAGTCCGATCTAATTGAAATAATGCCCCAATCCAGTCATCGTTTACGCACCTATGGGCCCGTACTAGTTATTATTAATTTCGTCAGACACTGCTTGTAATCCTTAAAATTATCCTGAAGATTTCTCAAAGACGACACGGATTTATAGAAAGAAGTCAGGAAATATTTTATAATTGTTTTGTTTGCCGTTATGCCACTACAGACATAACTGAAACTGTTGTTTACAGAAGAGATTTACATAACCTGAACTTTAACCATCCATTTTAACCCGTCATTCGTCGTTCAGTTTTCGTCAAACTTTCATCAATATCACATTAGTGCATAAAATTCTGTGTATTCGTTTATTGACCTGTGTCTGCTGAATCCAACAATACCAAGTTTGTCCATCTGAGATAAATAAAACCAAAGATACAGCCTCATATGCTATCCTACCCTCAATTTTACTCCAAACGCCAATGTCAAATGAAGGAGGTTTGAAGAGGGAGGTTGATGTCTTGGTAGGGGGGGGGTGGGGAGTAGGGTGTTGAGGACTTGCGGAGGGAGGTGGTTTGAAGACTGAGTGGGGAGGGGATTAAAGCCTTGGGGTTGTGGGTGGTGGGCTTAGGAGTTGGAGGAGGGGGGGGGGGTTGAGGATTTGGGGTAAGGAGGGGAAGGGAAGTTGAGGACTTCAACAAAATGAGAAATGTCTCTTGGTACCTGCTCGTCATTTATATTATTTTTCACCAGCAGCAGCAGCAGTGATAACTAGTACTGCTTTTGCATTCAGCAGAAACAGCAGCAGCATTGTAACGAAATAAACGAAAGTAATGTGCCGACCTTTCCACCGATGCCATGACAAAATATTCTGGATATATTTTCGGGAACCAGCGGTGCGATTGTTGTTGAAGCAGCAGAGGCTGCACATGGTGGAGTATATAGATTCGGATTTCACACCGAATCAGCTGTAGTCGTTCTACAAGAAATGAAGCTATTGTTAATGTTCGTCCACCATCTCGTGGCCAGTTTGCGAACAGTCACCAAATGTGAGGAATGTTCGGTCAAACATCGAGGCGGATCAAACTTTTTAGAGCGCTCTGGAAACGTGCATTACGTGAGGACGTGACATGGCTCCGGGATCTTTACCGCTGTTCATAGCGCTTTGGCCACTCTTAGGGTGGGTTTGCCATGGCAACAGAGTGCCGAGCCTACAGTGCCAGGCCTCGTCCGCTTGGGCCGCTCCACAGGCTCCCGGAAGGTTTGTTCGGGACGGTTCGTTCGAACAACAAGGGAAGTTAAACCATAAGGAGCACTGGTAAAATAGCGTAAATGTTAATGTCCCCTTCATCAGTTAATATGATAGTTTGCTGTATCCGGTACTGTACTTTTCAACTGCTTCACAAGACACCTGGTGGAGCTAAACGAGGCTATGAGGACTATATATATATATATATATATATATATATATATATATATATATATATATATATATATATATATATATATATATATATATATATATATATATATATTTCTTTCGGTTGCTCCCGTTAGGGGTCGCCACAGCGGATCATCCGTATGATCCACATAGTGATTTGGCACATGTTTTATGCCGGATGCCCTTCCTGACGCAACCCTGGTCGCCTCTTACAACACAGGGATATGGTACACCTATTCTAACAGGGGCAGACACCAGGCCCAGTACACTGGTACTCATTTCACCGACCTCGGAAGGAAGACAGGCTGAGTCAACCCCCTGGTGTATTAATTCAAGAGCTCAACGGGGCTTGAACTCAGGACCTTTTGGATCCCAAGCCGCTACCCTAACCACTACGCCAACACGTGTGTGTGTGTGTGTGTGTGTGTGTGTGTGTGTGTGTGTGTGTGTGTGTGTGTGTGTGTGTGTGTGTGTGTGTGTGTGTGTGTGTGTGTGTGTGTGTGTGTGTGTGTGTGTTCCTCTTTCAGCTGCTTCCGTTAGGGGTCACCACAGCGGATCATCCGTTATTATCCGCATACTGATTTGGCATAGGTTTTACGCCGGATGCCCTTCCTGACGCAACCCTGGTCGCCTCTTACGACGCAGGGAATGTATATGTATATGTATATATATATATATATATATATATGTATATATATATATATATATATATATATATATATATATATATATATATATATATATATATATATATATATATATATCTGCATGTATGTATGTATTCTGGTGCTGGTTCGGTTTTTACTCTGCTTCGTGGTCTGGTTCGGCTGGCTCATCTTGGTTCGTGGAGCTCTTCAAGGTCTCTGCTAGGTTCCCGGCTTGGTGCGACTCCTTGACCTCATCTTGGTCGGTGGTTCTTCAGGGAGGCGACGCATCTTCGGAAGGATCGGCGCCTCGTCTCACCAGCATGTAGTCCTGAGTGCGAGGGGATCCTCCAGAGCTCGGAAAGGATCGCGGCTCACGGTGATTGGATCCAGTTCGCCCACGCTGGTGCCCAGTCCGAACAGCTTGAAGACCACACGAGGTGGAAAGGTCCGAGGCAGACCATGGGCTTCAGCTCATCTGTTCCTCCGAGCTGAAGTCCGTATTAAAGGCATCAGCCACCATTTCTTGGGTGTGTGTGCGTATGTGTGTCCGTGGGCCCGTCTAACAAGTTGAGAACTGTTAAGTGCTTTGTGTGCTGTAAATGATTGCATTGCATTTCGTATAGTCGGTTTAAATCTGCTCTTACGTGTTCCCTAGTTCCCCATTATTATTAATAAATATACCCCCATTGTTGAATGTAACAGCTCGTTTTGTGTTTCTTTCATTGGCTCGACATGACGCGTGTTTGAGGATTAGTGTTCGTAACTTGTTCATTTGGTCCGACCCGAATTTGGTAATTCCGCTCGGTTATGCCGGGTCTGAGTCGGCGAAAGCGACTCGATTCGGACAAAGTCGGTCGAGGGTGAACTTCCCCGGTAGTCAGACCACGTGGGTACTTAGTTAAATTGAAGTTGGAAATCGACCCTACCCCACGTGCCACGTGGCCTATCCATTGGCGAAGATCGGTCCAATAGGGGATCCGTCAGTTCCGGAGTTATCCGGGGCGAAGACCTTTACACTCTGGGCGATTGGTCGAGCCGGCTCGCGGCTCCATCTGGCGGCCGTGCTCACGGTCGACCCCCGCCCCCCCCCCCCGGCCCTGTAACAATATATCTACTATATAAATGGCAGTCCTTCTTTCTGTTTGTCTGTCTGTCTGTTTGTTTATAACCAATAAGCTCCAAGACCAGTGAACCGATCTTGATGAAACTTTACACACATCCATACCTAACATTCAGCTCCAGGATGCGCTAAGTGGCTTTCCATAAAAATGAAAAAAAAATATATATATATATATATATATATATATTTAAAAAAAAAATTCCCATTTACAAAAGAAAAGGCTTTCAAATAGTGCGCCGGCGTATTGATCGTAACAAAAGGCTTCATGGTTATAAACGCTGGGGTTTTTTGAAATACAAAATGTTCGTATTCGTTGACTTTTTAAACATACACATTCTCCTCCTGTTATTTGAATTCTCGAACTGCACGTGCACGGCAACAGCTAACTGCTGATAGATCTGCTCATGAAAGAGCCAGGCAAGCGGAGTCGGCTGCAGAGAGGGAGGGACGGGGACGGGGACGGGGACGGGGACGGGGACGGGGACGGGGACGGGGACGGGGACGGGGACGGGGACGGGGACGGGGACGGGGACGGGGACGGGGACGGGGACGGGGACGGGGACGGGGACGGGGACGGGGACGGGGACGGAGACGGAGACGGAGACGGAGACGGAGACGGAGACGGAGACGGAGACGGAGACGGAGACGGAGACGGAGACGGAGACGGAGACGGAGACGGAGACGGAGACGGAGACGGAGACGGAGACGGAGACGGAGACGGAGACGGAGACGGAGACGGAGACGGAGACGGAGACGGAGACGGAGACGGAGACAGGTCTTACTGCTGATATATCTGATCATGAACGAACCAGGCAAGCAGAATCGGCTGCAGAGAGAGAGAGCGTCGCCTCACTGCAAATAGAGCGTCACACCGACAGGCGAGAGAAGCACAAAACTCACGTTCCAGCTTTCTAGGTCCGGGTTTTGGCAGGGCATCAAGGACAGTTGCCACTGCTGCGAGAAACATTGAGTGGCTCAAGGCCGACTTCAACTATGACCTCTCTGAGGATTACGGCAGCATAAAGCCTTCCTTCCATAAATCTGAGGAATAAAAGAAGCCTTCCTAATTTTCTCCATACAACTAATGCCTCAGTCTAACTACCGTGAGGAAAATAGGGCAAATTTCCCGGGTATTACCGGGTACTTCAGCTAGTATATGCATATATATATATATATATATATATATATATATATATATATATACACTCACAAAGTGGGTATGCTGTGGTATGTTTGTGGGAAATTCCACATTAAACTATTATGAGGTACTTAGCAAACCATCAATGGTCAGAAATAAAAGTGGACATGTTGGGGAACCTGTAGAAACCAGCAATATCATACTCTCCATTTCCCTGTTTTATTAAAGACTTTTTAAAGCAACAGAATATGGGTATTGTAACCTTAGAAATGTTACAGTTTGATTGGTACAATTTTTATTTTACTGTACGTTTCTTATGTGACAGTTATTTTGAGTGTGGTGACTCAGAATGTGAACTTTGGTGTCTCTTTTATGTTTTGATGATGTTCTGTCTTCCTATTCGGGTTTTCTGGCATCTACCCTATCTGATGAAATAATGGATTCGTACATATCGCTTCGTGTCCACTGCATCAAGAAAAATAAGGAGTCCAGTGTTGATAATGAATGTTTCTTATGATTTTTATTCCAAATCTCCCTTAATTTCTTGGAAATATGAATCTAACGGCAGAAAAATATAGATCAAAATTGTGATCAGAAAAATAAAATTTGGACCGCAAGTAATCCCGTCTTGATTTTCGTGTCAGTCCCATTATGTACGAATCCTCATCTCTCGTCGGACACAAATAACGCTAGCATTATAAAATCTTGCCGTCTTGCAAACTTCCCCGATTGATGGATATAACAGGCACTTGCAAGCGTGTCAGCACATTTCCATTTGCCATCGAGCGCAGCGTTTGTCTTCGTGTCCGTGTCTTTGCGAGAGCTGTAACATACGAATCCAGCGTGTGGATGTCGAGCGGAACGAGGTGACTCACATTTGTCTGATAATTCTTCATTTTAACCAACGCTAGAATTTTTTGGTGCTTCGTGAGGATCCGAGAGGTATAGTAATAATTATGTTTTTCGTTTCATGTTTAAAGTGATTATTTTCAAAAGTTCGAAATAAATAGATTCGATTTAAACGTTATTTTTCGCTTACAAGTGTGGCTTTCTTTGCGACTGAACTCGTCTGTGTTTTCTTCGTAATTTATAACATCGGACTCTCTCAAAATGTGTTGATTTTTTATTTTTCCTGTCACACATTGATCCTGTTTAAAAAGGCAGAGTAAAAATTATCTGTTTCTCATCCCAAAATATAATATTTACGTTGTTTTTTTCATCTGATTCCATACATAACGCCGACGCCAAGCTCGAAATTTGAACGTGTATTTACAGTGTTGTATATATTCAGTGGTAACTTTAAAAGCGGACGTGCTGCAGGTCTAAAAATGTAGATTTAGCTATTTGAATACATGCATATTAACATAATGGGTTGCATTTCATGCTTCCCTAAACTTTTTTTTTGCCCTTTGTGTAACAGTTTGTGTACTCACTTTGTGAGCCATGCACATATATATATATATATATATATATATATATATATATATATATATATATATATATATATATATATATATATATATATTAAAACCTGGTGTTGGCGCAGTGGTTAGGGCAGCGGCTTGGGACCCAAAAGGTCCTGCGTTCAAGCCCCGTTGGGCCACTGAATTAATATGCACCAGGGGGTTGACTCAACCTGTCATCCATCCGAGGTCGGCGAAATGAGTACCAGTGTACTGGGCCCGGTGTATGCCCCGGTTAGAATAGGTGTACCATATCCCTGTGTGTCATATGAGGCGACCAGGGTTGCGTCAGGAAGGGCATCCGGCGTAAGAAAAACTATGCCAAATCATTATGCGGACAATAAAACGGATTTCCATACCGGATCGGTCGAGGCCTGGGTTACCAACGACCGCCACCGGTACCGTTGGTCAGCAGGGTACTGGTGGAAATTGTGCTACTGCTGGGCGAAGGAGGAGAAGGAGACGGGGAAGGTGGGTCCAGAGTCAGTGGGAGAGGGGGAAGGGTAGAAGTGTGGAAGTGAGAGTTGGAACTCTGAATGTTGGGACTATGACTGGCAAAGGGTGAGAGTTGGCTGATAAGATGGAGAGAAGAAAGGTGGACATACTGTGTGTGCAAGAGACCAAGTGGATGGGGAGTAAGGCTCGGAGCATTGGAGGTGGTTTCAAACTGTTCTACCATGGTGTGGATGGGAGAAGAAATGGTGTCGGGGGTAATCCTGAAGGAAGATTATGTCAAGAGGTTATTGGAGGTGAGGAGAGTGTCTGATCGAGTGATGAGTGTGAAGTTGGAAATTGAGGGGGTGATGATGAATGTCATCAGTGCATATGCCCTGCATGGAGTGTGAGATGGAGTATAAAGAAGATTTCTGGAGTAAGTTCAATGAGGTGGTGGAGAGTGTATCCAAGGATGAAAGAGTGGTGATTGGAGCAGATTTCAATGGGCATGTTGGGGAAGGGAATAAAGAGGATGAGGAGGTGATGGGTAGGTACGGTCTCAACGAGAGGAATGTGGAAGGGCAAATGGTGGTAGATTTTGCAAAAAGATTGGAAATGGCAGTGATAAATACATATTTCAAGAAGAAGGAGGAACACGGGTGATGTACAAGAGTGGAGGAAAGTGCACACAGGTGGATTACATCTTAAGCAGGAGATGCAACCTGAAAGGATTAGAGACTGTAAGGTGGTGGCAGGGGGGAGTGGAGCTCGACAGCATCGATTGGTGGGCTGTAGGATGATGTTGGAGGTGAGGTTGAGGAAGAGAGTGTGGGCTGAACCAAGGACCAGATGGTGGAAGCTGAAGGAGGAAGACTGTTGCATGGAATTTAGGGAGGAGGTGAGACAGGTGCTGGATGGTGGTAAAGAGGGGTGGGATGATTGGGAAACTACAGCAGAAGTGGTGAGGGAGATAGCTAGGAAGGTACTTGGTGTGACATCTGGACAGAGGAAGGAAGATAATGAGACTTGGTGATGGAATGAGGAAGTACAGGAAAGTATAAGAAGAAGGGGTTGGTGAAAAAGAAGTGGGATAGCCAGAGAGATGAAGAAAGTAGGCAGGAGTACAAGGAGTGGTGGCACAAGGCAAAGAGAGAGGTGGAAAAGGCTAAGGAAAAGGCATATGGCAAGCTGTATGAGAAGTTGGATACAAAGGAAGGGGAAAAGGATTTGTACCGATTGGCCAGACAGAGGGACCGAGCTGGGAAGGATGTGCTGCAGGTTAGGGTGATAAAAGACGCAAATGGGAATGTGCTGACAAGCGAGGAGAGTGTGTTGAGAAGGTGGATGGAGTACTTTGAGGAGCTGATGAATGAAGAAAATGAGACAGAGAGAAGGTTGGAAGAGGTGTAGATAGTGAACAGGAAATGCGGTGGATCAGTAAGGATGAAGTGAGGACTGCTATGAAGAGGATGAAGAGTGGAAAGGCTGTTGGCCCAGATGGTATACCAGTGGAGGCATGGAAGTGTTTAGGAGAGATGGCAGTGGGGTTGTTAACCAGATTGTTTAATAAAATCTTGGAAAGTGAGAGGATGCCGGAGGAGTGGAGATTAAGTGTACTGGCTCCGATTTTCAAGAATAAGGGTGATGTGCAGAGCTGTGGTAATTACAGAGGGATAAAGTTGTTAAGCCATACCATGAAGTTGTGGGAAAGAGTAGTGGAAGCTCGGTTGAGAGGAGAGGTGATGATTTCTAAGCAGCAATCTGGGTTTATGGCAGGAAAGAGCACCACTGATGCGGTGTTTGCTTTGAGAATGTTGATGGAGAAGTATGGGGAAGGCCAGAAGGAGTTACATTGTGTGTTTGTGGATTTAGAGAAATCTTATGATAGGGTGCCAAGAGAGGAGTTGTGGCATTGTATGAGGAAGTTGGGAGTGGTAGAGAAGTATGTGAGGATTGTGCAGGATATGCATGAGGACAGTATGACAGCAGTGAAGTGTGCGGTAGGAATGACGGACCGGTTGAAGGTAAAAGTGGGATTGCACCAAGGATCGACTCTGAGCCCTTTCCTGTTTGCAATGGTGATGGACAGGTTGACGGACGAGATCAGACTGGAGTCTCCATGGACTGATGTTCACGGATGACATCATGATCTATAGGGAGAGTAGGGAGCAGGCTGAGGCAAGCCTCGAGAGGTGGAGGTATGCACTGGAGAGAAGGGGAATGATGGTCAGTCGGAGTAAGACGGAGTACATGTGCGTAAATGAGAGGGAAGGTGGTGGTATGGTGCGGTTGCAAGGAGTTGAGGTGGGGAAGGTGGATGGGTTTAAATACTTGGGATCAACTGTCCAAAGTAACGGAGAGTGTGGGAGAGAAGTGAAAAAAGAGAGTGCAGGCAGGGTGGAGTGGGTGGAGAAGAGTTACAGGAGTGATTTGTGTCAGAAGAGTCGCTGCAAGAGTGAAGGGGAAAGTATATAAGACGGTAGTGAGACCAGCTATATTGTATGGTTTGGAGGCAGTGGTGCTGACAAAAAGACAGGAAGCAGAGCTGGAGGTGGCAGAGT
This sequence comes from Eptatretus burgeri, assembly GCF_056783735.1. Taxonomy (NCBI): domain Eukaryota; kingdom Metazoa; phylum Chordata; class Myxini; order Myxiniformes; family Myxinidae; genus Eptatretus; species Eptatretus burgeri. Next base: position 19,183,335 of record NC_140970.1, read on the forward strand.
TAAAGATGCTGCGATTCTCGTTGGGAGTGACGAGGATGGACAGGATAAGGAATGAGTATATTTGAGGGACAGTGCAGGTTTGATGGTTTGGAGACAACGTGAGAGAGGCGAGATTGAGATGGTTTGGACATGTGCTCAGGAGGGAAGCGGAGTATATCGGGAGAAGGATGCTGAGGATGGAGCCGCCAGGTAGGAGGAGAAGAGGAAGGCCAAAGAAGAGGTTCATGGATGCGGTGAGGGTGGACATGCGGGTGGTTTGAGTGTCAATGGAAGATGTGGAGGATAGAGCGAAATGGAGACTGATGATCCGCTGTGGCGACCCCTAACAGGAGCAGCCGAAAGAAGAAGAAGATATATCGTCTTCTTCTTTCCGTTGCTCCCGTTAGGGGTCGCCACAGCGGATCATCCGTATGATCCGCATAGTGATTTGGCACATGTTTTACGCCAGATGCCCTTCCTGACGCAACCCTGGTCGCCTCTTACAACACAGGGGTATGGTACACCTATTTTAACCGGGGCATACACCGGCCCAGTATGCTGGTACTCAATTCGCCGACCTCGGAAGGATGGGAGGCCGAGTCATCCCCCTGGTGTATTAATTCAGTGGCCCAACGGGGCTTGAACTAAGAAGAAGAAGATATATATATATATATATATATATATATATATATATATATATATATATATATATATATATATATATATATATATATATATATATATATATATATATATATATATATATATACATATATATATATATATATATATATATATATATATATATATATATATATATATATATATATATGTATATCCCTGCCTCGTAAGAGGCGACCATGGTTGCGTCAGGAAGGGCATCCGGCGTAAAACATGTGCCAAATCACTATGCGGATCATATGGATGATCCGCTGTGGCGACCCCGAACGGGAGCAGCCGAAAGAAGAAGAAGAAGAAGATATATATATATATATATATATATATATATATATATATATATATATATATATGTGTATAATTTTGTTTTTATGTATATATATATATATATTGTACATGTATATGTTGTACGTCTTTCGGCTGCTCCCATTAGGGGTCTCCACAGCAGATCATCCGTTATGATCCGAATACTGATTTGGCATAGGTTTTACGCCTGATGCCCTTCCTGATGCAACCCTGGTCGCCTCTTAGGACACAGGGATGAGGATTGGGTTTCGCCATGATTCCAGGCTGCTCTACACCCTCTCGGAGCATGGCCCACTGCAGAGCACCCGTCTTCAAGCGATCCTCCAACCCAAGCCTCCGAGTAGCCGAATTACAGGCGCACGCCATTTTGCCCGGTTATGTGTATGTATGTATGTGTGTGTGTGTGTGTGTATATATATATGTATATATATATATATATATATATATATATATATATATATATATATATATATATATATATATATATATATATATATATATATATATATATATATATATATATATATATATATATATATATATATATATTTATTTGTCTCAAAACAAGGACAAACTGATTCGATTTCGGTTCAGTTGTGAATCCAGATCTGGCTTCTCAGTGGGAAACAAAACAAACTGTTGAGCCTGGCGGAGGTATATATATATATATATATATATATATATATATATATATATATATATATATATATATATATATATATATATATATATATATATATATATATATATATATATATATATATATATATATATATATATATATCTTGTTACGAATTCGCGCCCGCCGGCGTGCGATCGGCCACGTAACTCGAATCGCGACCGCGTCACCCACTGGACGGATAATTCAGTCGTGACCCTCCTGGGACTACTGCCAGAAACCAGTCACGGGTGGGGGTTTAACCCCACCACCACCCAGTCCGCAGTCTACCCGCGCGAAATAGGGTGAATCGCCGAATGTCGATATACCTAAGTACCCGCGCGGGTAATCTGCCGAGGGATGGGACCACGCCACAGGCCGACTCCCAACACGAACCGCTAAAGCGGTTCGTTCCGTATTACAGGGATAACCGAGCGGAGTTATCATCGGCCTTGACGGTTCCGATTAATTACCGGGTGTTTTAAAACCCACTATTAATCCCTTACGTGATGCAAGATGGAGATTCAACAAAGGAAAGGATACAGCGAGACGGAGAACAATTGGACAAGCACACTTTATTACACACACAGACAAGCACGTATTCACAGCCATACAGTCAAAAGGAAGCTGGGAAAGAGTTAAAACCGAATATAATTATTACAACACTTAAACAGTTCTACTTTTCAAGACTGTCGCCACCCACAGACATTTACACATAACCCCAAAAGAAAAGGAAGTCGCGACTTCCCTGAGCGCGTTGAGTCCTTGGCGACCGTAACTCCGAGTCCCTCCGGCGTGGTCCGCGAGCTCGTGCTGCGTGTCGCTTGTGTGGTCCGCTCGACAGCTCAGATGAACGAACTGAACCTCCGACCAGGGACGATCACCACAACTCTCCACAATTCCCCTTCAGGGACAAGGGAACAGGAAAGGGAATGACATTCTCGTCGACCTTCACGTCCACGCCTTTTGTCGATCGCTTGCACGAACCAATAGCCTTCAGCCTCCAACTGGGACAAGGGAACAACCAACCAACCAACAACGACTCTTCACGCCCACCCTTTTGTAGGGGCCGGCTCCGCTCCATTGCCCCGCCCCATTTCTGTCTCCACCTCCCTTCGAGGCGTTTCCAGAAAGCTCTCGAAGGGGGGGTGCCCCCACTCCGACCGCCTCACGCCGTGCATCCACCAATCTGGAGCGAGCTGCCGCACCCCTCCCCTTCACACCAATCGTGGTGGGGAGATTCAGGCGGAAGCATCAGGTGGGGAAATTAGGTGGGAAAACCCCACAAGCGTTGTTGGTTTTTGTTCTTGCACGCGCCCGCACGGTGCTCGTTGAATGACGAGTGGCGAAGATGTGGTAGCGTAGTTGTGGAAGGTGGCGTCGTGTAGTGAATGGCGTGATCGTTGAGATGTTGGTTGTGGCGATGTTCGTTGTTGTTCTTGCACCAAATTAACAATAGCCAAAGAAAAATGGCTAACTGAAGCGTCGCAGCCCAAATGGATCACATATATTCCCTCTATACAACTGGTTTGGGCTAACAACACATGAACTTACCGATATATCTCACCTGAGGACTCTTGGTGTAATGATGGTGTAATGCTTCTTCTTCTTCTTTTGGCTGCTCCCCTTAGGAGTCGCCACAGCGGATCATCCGTATGATCCGCATAGTGATTTGGCACATGTTTTACGCTGGATGCCCTTCCTGACGCAACCCTGGTCGCCTCTTACGACACAGGGATATAGTACACCTATTTTAACCGGGGTATACACCAGCCCAGTATACTGGTACTCATTTCGCCGACCTCGGAAGGATGACAGGCTGAGTCAACCCCCTGGTGTATTAATTCAGTAGCCCAATGGGGCTTGAACTCAGGACCTTTTGGATCCCAAGCCACTGCCCTAACCACTGCGCCAACACCAGGCTCACTAGGTGTAATGCAAATTTCCAAATTTCCTAATGCAATCTTGATGGTGTAATGCGAATTTCCACAACCGTAACAATATATATATATATATATATATATATATATATATATATATATATATACACACGACAGGGCTTTATACACTTGAAAGGAGACGGTTACGAGGTGATATGATAGAGATGTTTAAGACAATGAAGGTAAGAGACAAAGTGAGTGCAGAAGAGTTTTTCAGCAGAATAGACTGTGATACCTATGACCAGGGGCCATCGGCTGGGGGTAAAGATGAAGTTAGGACAGGAGGATGGCAGGAGTTTTTCACTCCGAGAGCTGTTAATGCATGGAATTGTTTCTCTGAAAAGGTCGTGGCAGCAGAAACAGTGGACTTATAACCTCCGTCCACCGGTGGTAGAGGTAATTTTTTACCCCTCCTTGTCTCTCTGTTCACAGGTATCTCAAACCGTTGTGGACACATTCTGATGAAATTTGGTGGGCAGGTTGGGTGTGTAAAAGGGACCAATTGATTATATTTTGGTGAAGATCCCCACTGACGGGTGGTCCTCTGGTCGCTTGTACACATTTCTGCGTTTGAGCCTGGCGAGTAACTCCTGAAATCTATCTGTCTGGGTTCTTCCCAACTTCTTTGTTCTTTGTTCCCTTTATATTTTTTCTTCGAATTTTTTTTTAATTGTCATTATTTATTTATATATTTATTTTTGCACAATTCTCTTTATTCACTCGACTTCTTGCTTTTTCTTCTCTTTCATCTCTTTTACGCTCTATTCCTCTCTTTCCTTATCTGTCTCTCTAAGGAGAAGTGAATTATTGCAGAAAATTTTCTGTTAACCTCACTTGGCTGCGTGTGGATGGGTTTGAGGGTTGAGGAGTAGCGGCTGAAACCCGAATCCTATCCAGGTTCCTCCTGATGACTCCATCTTTGCTCTTTACTTTTTCGGGTTCTTTCTTGGTCTTCCGTCTCAATACGGATACTGATCCGGATATGAGATGGGGCCAATATTATTCACCATTGAGAGATAGGGCCAAAAATGATGCAATAACATATTTCAAAAAGTTGTGGACGAGTTATGACAAAACTAGTTGGACGAGTTGGTTATGTGAAAAGAACAAGCCGATTAGATTTTGGTTCAGGTATGGATCCAGATCCGGCCTATCAGTGGGAAACAAAACAAACTGTTCAGCCTGGCGGAGGTATGCGTTCTTCTGAGTGCTGTTCTAGTTACATGCAGTGGCCTACAGCTGAGTTACATGTTACTTTGCCCAAATACGGCTGAGCGTTACTGTAGGTAGATGCAACAGCTATTGGCTACCCATGTCGGAAATGGTGGGGATTAACTCACTGTTCTACACACTTTGCTTAACTGATGGAAGCTGACGACTGGACAGTTTGGAAAAGGGCTTGTAATGATGAACAAAAGGCACGTATATACAAGGCAGTGTCACAACAGAGAAATCCCTACTCTTAGCACATAAGCCCACTCTTATCAATCACTTGTCACAAAATACAAATGGGCACCACAATCGTACTGGTGAATGATAGGAGGAAGAAGGATGGAGAGAGAGAAAATAATATGAGGCGTGTTGTCGGCGCCTTGCTCACCGTACATAAGCCAGTGGGCTCACCTGGGTCCAAATAAATGTGAGGGGGGGGGGGTTCGGAGAAGTGTGTGTAATGTGACGTGTCCTGAGAGGTGCAGAGGATAGATGCGTGTGGTGTCAGAGCAACTGGCATTAGGTGTAACAGTCATTAAGTTCCAAAAAGAACAGTAGGTGCTTGAATTGATGCTCGTGTGTCCAAGGGAAAAAAAGTATCATAGAGACAGTTCGAGAAAGATCGTGTGAATCAGTGTGTTTGGATGATGTGCCTGGGAATTCTCTGCTGGACTGGTCCATCTGCAGGGGATATACTACGAGATATTTAGCTACACAATATACGACAGAAAGAACTACACTTGGGTTTCTTTTTGTTTCTTGATATGTACTTTCCTGGGGTCTCCGAAAACTGACACAGTATATAATAGAGATCGACAAGTATGATAGTAAGCGGGAGATGGAGGATGTACTGGGGGACTGGAAGGAGGCATTCAATAAATAATAGACTGAAGATGAGTATGGAAAGGACTGAGATGTTGTGGGTCAGGCAGCAGAGAAAATAAGTGAATGTCAGGTTAAATGGGAAGATCAGACAGGGAAATAGGTTTGAGGATCTAGGAGAAAGAGGGATCAGGCATGGTAGGTCAGAGGCAGAAGTGCAGAATATTAGTCAGGTTGGTGTGAATGCTTGGGTGAAGCTGGATGGATTGATGGCATCCAAAAAAAAAATCAAGGATGCTGGTTCTGGTGTCTTGTGTAATGCTGGCCTTATGTAATTTATGGTCTGGAGATGGTGGCACAGACAGAGATACAACAACAGAGGCTGCAGATCTGTGAGAACAAGTTGGTCAAGATGATTTTGAGAGAGAAGAGTGTGGATATGAGGAGGATGGATGAACTCGAGTTGAAGATTGGTGTGCAGATGAGCTTGACGGGGCAATTGGTAAAAGGCCGGCTGAAGTGGGCTGGACACTTGGTGTGGATGGGGGAAGAGAGAATAGCAAAGAGAGCGGAAAGGTTGAGGGAGCAAGGTATGAGGAAAAAGAGGTAGACTGCGGTTGAGATGAGGAGCTTGTCTGAGGAGGGATATCAATAAGTTTGGGGTGGTTGGAGAATGGAGAGAGTTGGATGAGGGGAGATGGAAGTGGAGGAGTTTTGTGGTCAGGGCAGGGCAAAAGATTGGTACCATTGGACCTCACCCCTTACAAAGGAAAGAGAAGCAGGAGAAGAAGAAAAATGTGAGAGTTTTGGATCATTTTTGACCCAAACTATGGGCAACATCATACACCTGACAGATATCATACAACAAAAGTTGTGTTCATGTTACTCATCCAGGAAGGGTGGGGCAATTGGAAAGGGTCTACATATGATATATGTGCAAATGGTGAAATATTTGACAATACCTGTTGAGAGGTGTGCACTGACAATGTTTGTGCTCCATCTCTTGACATTTGTGAACAGTTCATCTCCTCCTCCCCACCACTTCTTATATCTTTCTTCTCAGTGTTGTCCATGCCCATCCCTCATCCCTCGCCTCCTTTTCTTCCCATTTCAAGCCTCTGTTTCTAACTTCTACCAATCTTTTCCCCCATTTTTTAAACCCTATCCTATCCACATTACCTCTCCTTTTCAAATGTATATTTCTCAATTTTCCTTCACCGACACCCCCCACACCCAGTCCTAACCTCTTGCATACATAATATGTTGGTAGTGCAAAAGGTAAACTGGCAAAGGAAAGGAATATTATGAGAAAGCAGAACGGAGTTTGAAGGGAGGTAAGGGGATATACTGTGTAACATTTGGTACAATTCCTCTGAGAGCTCATTTAGCTCGTAACATTTGCTCGTTATGGGTTGGTCTTGATGTGATAGTTAGACAACAATGGTTTTGTCATTAATGAAATCTTAAAGCAATTACACATTTCCAAGAGTGATGCATAAAATGTTGGCTTGCACATTTCCCCTACAAGGTTTCTGTCTTTAATCATTCCAAGATCTCTTTAATCCAGTAGATGTAAATGATGACATCACTGATTTCAGCCTGGGTTATATAAATGAGGCATTTTGCTTCATTCTTCTTTCTGATTAAACAGTATACAGGTTGGCTAGAAGATTGACACTACAAACTGATTACCCCCACGCTTTTAAAATAAAACAGAGGGATATTGAGGTATTGAATTGGCTCTGTCCGTCCATTCGTCACGCTATCTCCTCCTAGACGGTTGTGCAGAAATTCACCAAACTTGGTCGTTATGATCACCACTTGACAAGAATGTGCAAGAGCAGTGTCATTTTTGCAAGAGGCTGGGGCATTGGGGCCAGGTCAAAAGGTCAAATATCAAAAAATGCAATTACGGGCACATTTCAAAACTTTTTAAAATGATATTTTGAACATGCAATTGACATTGGGGGACACGTGAAATATGTAACGATTTTTGGTATTTGATTCCCGGTTCATGTCCCAGGTGATGGGGACTTCGGGTCATAGGGGTTAAAACAAGGTTTTTTTCAACTCAAAATTTAATATATTGATGTGCCTGGTGGAACTGTTTGCCATCTTTCAACTTTGATCTAGTTGGGAAGTGTGGGGATTTGTGATGGTGTGCCATCGACTTTGCTCTAGTTTTTATGTTGCCAACAATACCTGTAGGCCTACTACAAAATAGGCACTTAACATGCTGAGTTTGTATCCCTCCTCTTGGCTTGTGTGTCGAAAGAGAGATATCCCTCTCACTATTTCTGTACAGTGTGTATAAATCATGGAGGAACTTGTCTATTTTCATATGCTCCACAAGGATCTTAGAAAATTTAATTATACTTGAAGAATTAAAAGGATAGGAGATGATGAGCACATCAGCACAGCACATGGGACTTAAACTTGGATGAATGAATGAATCATCATGAATGGTGTACTCAGATGGGTACTCCAGATGTAAACAATATAAATTTGAACTGTGGACCCATGCATACAAAAACCTACATTTTATGAAATGTCAATACAATATATGTACTACTCATTTCTAATCTCAAAAGAAGCAGAAATTATTAATGAAAACAGTAAGCAGAAAAACCAAGTAAAAACAAAACATGAACATTTGTTGTTACCACTATTACTAGTACTGCAACTACAACTAGCACAATTATTCCCACCTTCTTGTGCAATCAGGGAATGCTTTTTGGCCGAGTCTTTCAGGAACCGACTGACTCAGCCTGACGTTCGACTGAAGGCGCAAAGGCGGCAGAAATTTGGGATTGGTTCAGGATGTTGACGATAACTCGCCTAAACTTCGCAAAGTTCACTGTGGGATATTTAATATCCACTAACACTCCGAGTGCAAGCTTGTTGAGTTGGATGCTCTGAGTGCTAGCTTGTTGAGTTGAGATGGATGACACACACATATCCTTGCATCGCCCTGCATGTGAAACACCAGGGTGACAGTTTATAGCTGGGGCAAGATTCAAACCCAAGATGTATTTATTTGGTGCAACAAAACGTTCGGAATTTTTAACAAACATCAAAAAAAATCAAACTTCTATGGCATTTTATTTTAAACATCTTGTTAGCAGATGATGCTGATGGAGGTACAACCTGTTAAAGTCCAGTCTGGAATTCCATATACATAACTCCAGATGTACGTACAATGGATCGGTAAATCTAGAACCTTATGAGCTGTCAGCTTCAGGTAAGAATCCAGTACAGAAGTTGAAGAAGTGAATATGGAAGAGGCTATAGCATGAGGTATTCAGGCGTATCAATTTGAACCGCATCAATTTCCTCAAAGTTGTCAGTTTTTGTGCTTGTTTGATGTATGGCACTTTTTGTATTATTACCTCCACCACCGAAGGTGAAGGAGGTTATGATTTGACCCCTTTCTGTCTGTTTGTGTACAGGATATCTCAAAAAGTTGTGGACGGAGCCAGATGAAATTTTGTGGACGACAGGTTGGGTGTGTGACAAGGACGAATAGATTAGATTTTGGTGAAGATCTGGATCCGGATCCGACTACTAGAATTTTTAAGTGATTCTTCACCATTGAGAGATAGGGGAAAAAAAAAACAATATAAAGCATGATATCTCAAAAAGTTGTGGATGGATTCAGATGAAACTTGGTGGACACGTTGGGTGTATGACGATGAAGAATTGATTCGATTTTGGTGAATCCGGATCTGGATACGATAATTATTTAATTTATAAAGTGATTCTTCACCATTGAGAGATAGGCCCAAAAACGATATTATATAGTACTGTATAGCATGATATTTCAAAAATGTATTGGGCCTGATATGTTCTCGTGGATCAAGAATGATGCGGCAGAGGGATGCGCTCCACCGAGTGCCCTTCTCGTTTATACATGTAACATATATGTATCTGCAAGTTCACTCCAGAAATCAAGTCATCTTATTTTATCAAGCGGAATATGGAAGAATTCAGACAGCTCCAGTACGAGCCACTAGATTCACTATATATTTAAAGTCATAATAACAACATTTCAATTGACATAGAAACAAATTGGTGAGAGGCTTCCCTTTCTGCTGTGTTCTCTTTATGCTGTAACGTATTACTGCCATACGTATTACAAAGTAGATGCATACAACCTGTTGAAATCCACTCGTTTTTATAAAAGTTTTGGAATTATTTTATAGTACATGAAATATATGTTTTTTTCTACAGGGTCTAAGGCTCATGGAGGAGTTGCGACACAAATCATGCACACACATTGCAGACAAATAAATAAGACACCACACTTGACTTCAGAAAAGCATTGCTGCTGAGCTTCGATTAAGTGACGTAACTTCCCGGGCACCCTAGGTACCGGCGTGTCATCTTTATGACGTAGCTTTTCTCTCTGCACTCAGCAGGCAATTGCGGAGGGATTCCCTCTTCCCCGTGGATGCCAACCTGTGGTTGTTTGTTCATGTTCTATACTTTTGCATGCCGTGCGTCAAGCAAAGAAGCAGCACCTCTCCTGTTTTTTAGTCTTTGGTGGGAAGCAGCACTCAGCCAGGGTTGGAATCAAATCGCTGCCCTCCCAGACTCAGAGTGGATGTTATAACTATTATGATTGAATGTATATATATATATATATATATATATATATATATATATATATATATATATGTATATATATATATATATATATATATATATATATATAATTTTTTTATTATTATTTATTTTCACTTGATTTTTTTGTTTCTTCAACTTTTTTGTACTTTTTTCACTTTTTGTACAACTAAATACAAAAGTTCCTTTGCAAACCTCATTTTATAAATTTGGATATGAAAGCAGCACCACACAGCCACCTAGACACAGTGCTGTCATATTTCTCCACATAATTGCTTCCATAACAGCCATCTTCAAAATGTTTGCATTAATCTACAAAATATACAGGTGTTTACAAACAGCCGCACTGTCATGTTGGTCGCCTTGCTCTTGCAGAAACTGACCAAGAGATCTGTTGAAATTCTCGTGAGAAATCAAAGGTCACTTTTAAAATTGGTAGTTTTGCAGAGGTTCTGATTATTATTTTTTGTATACACTGTCGAGGCTCATGTGATAGCTAACACACAGAAATGCACAAGGGGAGCAGGAGATGAGAGGGGTGGGAGAGGGAAGGACAAAAACAGTGGGGAACAGAGACATGAGTAGATCTGTGGAAGGGAGAGGGATGGGATGTAAACAAGATGGATACAACAGGGACTTTCAGGTCCTTACACGACAGGGACTTTCAGGAAGGAAAGCAGGGAATTTGAAGGAGGTGGGTTTGGGGGGGATGAGTTGGGGTAGAAAAGATTGTGGTTTTGGATGGGGGAAATATGAGATGGTGGTGGACAGCTGTTTTGAAGATCTGGAGGGAAGAGTGAGATTGAAGAGAGTGTGGGAGTTTGCTCCAAAGGTGGGAAAAAAGAGAAATGAAAGAGTGAAGGTGAGCAGTCATTCTTGATTTTGATAGTTTTACCAGAAGGGGGCTGCTGGCGGACCTTAAGCACCCTGCGGAATTATGGGGTGGGGGATATATCTCAGACAGAGCAGGGGGGGGGGGCGAGGCCGGAGAGGAGACAGTCGATGACAGAAAGGTCACCGACCTGCCTGCGGTGAGAGAGTGAGCGACCCAAAGACTCAGCCTCGTCACGGGAGATACCAATGATCCTAAATGCCTTGGTTTCCACAGTGTGAAGCCGAGAAAGGTGAGAGGCAGGAGCACCAGCCTTTGAGGGGAGAGCAGTACTCCATCAGGCTATGGACGAAAGGTGCAGTGATGCAAGGTGCAGTGGAAATACTTTGCCACTGCTCATGGTAAAGATGTTGTCGATGGGATTTGGATATCTAATAACTATCAAATAAGGCTGTGGGTTGTTGTTGTTGTTAATGTAGTATAGCCCCGGGTAGTTCTCTTGATTAATGAACAGACCGGCGGCACAGAGAGAGTGAGAGACAGATAGAGACACAGTGACAGACAGACACAAGAGGAAGTGGGCCAGGCCATGGGGACTGATCGGCGCTGTGACCGTGGCCGTGGTGCCCTGACAAATCAGGGAAGATTGAGGAAGATTTGGCCCGCGACTTGCATTGGGAGCACTACAACCACTGGGAAGAGGCATCCTCAATGCTTTCAGGCTGTAGGTAAAGTGTGACATTGGAGATGCAATGATTAGTCACAATGTAGCAGACTTGTTTGCTACTGTTCAGCAGATAATTATTGAGGTGACTGCAATGCACAGATCAGAATATTACTGCCTTCATTGAGGGATAATGCAAAGGAGATAAATGGCATCAGTAAAACTCATGTTTTAAGAGTTACAGGACATTTAGGTCTGTTCTTTGTAAATCATTTTATTGGCCAGTCGAGATTTTTGACGATACCTTGTCCCCATTTTATATGCCATGTTTGAGTGGCTAAAACTTTTCGATGATGATGTAACTTGGCAGATTTGATGCTATTTCATACAATTTTAACATGTTGGATGAAACATAAACTAATCATCGCTTCATATGTAGCTTGATTTTCTTCGCTCTTCGACCACTTTCCAGAGAATTGGCCTTTATTGGGTAATGTTTGTTACCTTAATGTTAAAGAAATCAAAACTTGCACTTGAAACAAAAACAGTATACAGAAGTTGTATGTTCTTCTTTACTGCGCTCATTAACTGTTTTCTTATTCAGGGGAGGCTGGCCGTGTTGGGGTACAGAGTTGTCAGTATGTCCATCTCACAAACTTCTTCCTCTGACCAGGTATTAAATACAATGGACTTCTTCACTCCTGTGTATTACCACACAAGCTCACACCACTATCAAGCAACTGCACCTTGTTTATTCCATGATACTACATGTTTGATACTACACGATACTACATGTTTTTTGGCAAATATTTCTTCCCATTGTTATTTGAAAAGGTGCTTCTAATGTCATGATCGAAGGCCATTTGATTGCTATGACATGTAGTCTAATGACATGCAAAAGTGCACTCATGTCTAATGATATGCAGTAGGTCGAACAAAAGCATTCATCTTTTGGCAGTAAATGTGCATATCAGAGGAATACCTTGAGTATTTGACACCCAGGGCACCCTCCCACCCCCTTGAGGCAGACCCTTCCTTTAGAACCCCCCCCCCCCAAGATGAATAATTAAAAAAAATTAAATACACAGAAAACATATCATGTTTGCAAGTAAAATTTTCAACCAGATTACAGTACTGTCTGTACCTGTAGTTAATAAATTGTAAATTAAAAAAAAAATGTAGGATATTAAAAATTCAGTAAACAGATAATACTGCTTGGCATTGATATCACAAAAACACATCTTTAACCACAGAGAAAACATTACCAGGACGAATTTTCAAAAAGGAAAAATAAAATCCAGTGTCAAAGAACTTCAGGTGATTGCATGACGTCATTTCGGTAACGATGTATTTTCCTGCCCGTTAACGATTTAATGGAGGAGATTAACTTTTCAGAATGCCTGTGAATACAGCACAGTAATGTAATTAACTTTTCTGAATGAAAGGGTTAACCCATAAAGTGCGTCGTCGAGCTACCATCGTGGCCGAGACGTGTATGCAAATGAGTTTAAACTGACGTCAAACCCAAAAAACGAATCATGACCTTTCCTACAATACATGATGCTCTGGTAACTGATGAAAGCCTGCGTCTAATTGGTGGAGAAAGCTGATGAGAAAAAAAACATTTCTGGGATCTTTCTTTATATTCATGGGTTCACACAATGTTTTAATATTAGGTTCTCCAATGAGGACCAACAGAAATGGTTTGGTACTCATACAAAAATAAATTGGCAGCTTTGAGCACGCTCGTCTGCTTTCCCAATCGTCACTCCAATTTTTAATGTGCCACTCCTCTGTAAGTGGTCTCTCAGAATGGTCACGACATTCGCAAACCACTGTTTTTTTTTTTTCGTTTTGGATGCTCCTGAGCCTCCACTTCCTCCTCTTCGCAAGCATGTTCTCCTTAGATCTTTTTTTTTTAACCTTAAAAGTTATAAATTTACAACATAGCTTATAAATTATATTGTTATAATTTATAAACTTAATTTTGTGCACTTAAATTTTCAAATCACTGGAAATCAAAATTATCATGGAAGAATCTTATCTGCACTAGATGAGAAAGCCTTCAATCAAAAGCCTCTGTTGTGCTGGTATACTTTTGAGCTTTCTGAAGGTAACGGACTATTCGAAACATTTATTACGGAAATAACTACACTGAAGAACCGACTCTCAAAACCACAACTATGACGTCACTTGCAACTAAAACCATCGTTATATGATCATACTAGTATTTCAACTCTACCAATGGCACCCACCCCCCCCCCCCCGCCCGGCTGTCACCTGGGGTGGACCACCACCCGCCTTAGTATGCCAGTGGTGCATATAATACATTTGCATTGATTATGACAGTTTTCTTGTGGAGTTTACTTTGAACCTGGGCAGGATGCACACACAACACAGTATCTGCAATAAAAACATAACTTTTGCTTGTTAAAAAATAAATAAAATTTTGTTCTTGCTAACATATTTGAACATGTCACATGTCACCCACTCAGGTCCTCTGTTTCATGTGCCACAGCTTATTCTTGTCACAAAAATGTCTTATCTGCACTCTGAAGCTTTTATTTTGGCTGTCTGATAGTTCAGCAGTAATACATTTTATTTCCTTTTAATTGTGGATAAAGTTAACCTTTTCATCCCAAGGCCTTTGATCAGTCAATGTTAAATATAGCTTTTTGAGTTCCATTGGACACACTTTGATGACTCTTTTAGTCATTATAATCAACTCCTAGTAAAAGCAGAGCATGATCGCTGATCAGTAACTGACGGTTTTATTCAAATCGTGATTGCTTGTAACTACAGTATAAGTGTTGACTTAATCACGGTGACCTAATTCTGATTGGCCACATTTCGGGTGATGGACATCTCTTCATAATTTCAAAACTCGAGTTTTCACATCTTGGTTGTTTTATGGGAGTAAAGTACATGTAAATATGTTCAGGATTACATCAATAGGCAAATCATTAAAATTTTAAGGAAGTGTAAGTTCTGTTTAGCCTTGCAATGTTAATCACCCCTTTTTGAACATAAAATAGTTTAATGCTGTTAATTGAACATAAAATCTGGGGAATATTGTTTTCAATTTGTTTTACTCCATTCTATTACATGCAGCAAATTTATAGCATGTTTACATTAAGGCTAAATCTATAACATATCCAAATCAGAAGTATGTTACTGGTGTCCCACCTGACATTTTGGACTGATGAAATAAGATTATATTTTGGTGGTTGGTGGAGGTGTAATGCAGTTCTGTTATGAACATTAACATATAATTTGGTCACCTGGGAGCACTGTCATTCAACCTGTCAACTCTCAAGATTGAAAATTATAATTGATGAACAGTTGGTCTGTTTAGCTTTCCCATCTGAACACCCAACTCAAGATGGAGGGAAGCCAGCTTTAAATTCCATACACCAGATGTGTTTGTACATTGTCTACTAATGCCCTTGTAATTAATGTAAAAGTGCACTCATGTCTACTAATTTATTTGTGCAGTGATTTATGTAGAAGCTCTTCCATGAACCTTAAATCTCTATCTGTGTGGATGTAACAATGCTGTCTGTCCCTTTGTCTTTCTAGTTTCCTATCTCCTTTCTCATCACTTCAGGTATTATCACTAAGTTTTGTAGATATAATTATCATTGCCTTACAATCCTGCGTTTAGCATCTAAATCTACCAACAACTACTTTTATTCCATTTGGCCAAATTGCAAGTAGACTTCTTAAAGTGTTTGCCATTCTGTATGACATCATGGCACTGGTCGGTGGTGCTTCAAGCCCCCAACCATCAAGGCTTGTTGTGTCAATGTGTTTCATTGGTCATGGGATTGTTATTGTTTGTATTGTTGTTCTATGGTCATCCTGTCCTATGCAAAACAAGCTCGAATGAGCTAAGAGCCTCGGCCTCTTAATGATGACGTCATAAAAACGAATATGACGTCATTGTGATGTATCAGGTTTGCGATAAATTATCTGGGCTAATGCCCGGCTTGATTTCCACAAACAAAATTCAAACAGCTTGCCTAGTTTCGGAGATAATGGTATAGGCGATTTCCATTAGCGGCGATATTATGACGTCAACTTTTTTCTAGGAAGAATTTCCAAAATTGGAGATGGTTACTGCCTGCGCGTGGCTTTCTGTGGGCTTTCTGCATATACATAGCAAGTTTCATGTCATGAAGATCCGATGAAAACTCTGGGTTGTGAAACAAAAAATAGGAATGACGTCATAAAAACTGATATGACGTCATCGTGATGTATCATATGTGCGGTAATTCATCTCTGCTAATGCCATGTTCGATTCCCACAAACAGAATTCAAAAAGCTTGCCTAGTTTCGGAGATAATTTTTTTAGGCGATTTCAATTAGCGGAGATATTTTGACGTCATAACTTTTTTTTCTAGGAGGAATTTTCAAAATCGGAGATGGTTACTGTCTGCGCATGGTATTTTTACATATATATGCCAAGTTTCAGGAAGTTTCGATGAAAACTGTAGGCTGTGAAACAATTGAAACAAAAAAACAAAAAATGTCAAAAAATAGGAATGACGTCATAAAAAAATTGATATGACGTCATAGTGATGTATCATATGTGCGATAATTAATCTCTGCTAATGCCCTGTTCGATTCCCGCAAACAGAATTCAAAAAGCTTGCCTAGTTTCGGAGATAATTTTTAGGCGATTTCCATTAGCGGAGATATTTTGACGTCATAACTTTTTTTCGAGGAGGAATTTTCAAAATCGGAGAGCGTTACTATCTGGGCAGGGTATTTTTACATATATACGCCGTTTCAGGAAGTTTCGATGAAAACTGTAGGTTGTGAAACAAAAAAGTCCACAAGAACAACAACGTGAGTAAGACTTAGAGATCCTCTATGAGGATCTAAAAACTACATAAATAGAATCGGTGTAAATCTTGGACCAAGTGTATTGATTATTGTTTTTTGAAGGAGGTCTGGTTATTCTTCTTTGAATATGTTCAATTCCACCATTTCCCTTCACTAATCCAACACACACCACAGCCTCGATACAAACCCCATCAGAGGAACTTCGTGCATCCAGCTGAGCGTAGTAGCGTGTGGACCCCGGCTCCAAGAAACACTCGTGATGCTGAAGTCGTCAGTCCTGACGATGCGGAGCTGTGTCCATGCTCATATTTTTGCTGAAGATGAGCTTCATGGTGCCTTCCAAGAGGAGGTATCCCGACCTGATATTAATTTTGAGATCCACGATGGTGTGGTAGATGTCGTTGTCAGTGACACTTTTTCACGGCTTAACAAATATATAATTGATAATCATCAATGTAATTTAATCTTTTATTCCACCACTTTCTTGCCATTTTGGGATGGGTGTTGTAATACTCAAGTAATTTTGCTTGTTATTTTGAAGAAAAGTAATATGAAATGATGTATGATTGCCAATTGCCATTAATGCATTGTTTGTTAATATTACCCTGCTAACCCAAACCTTACAAAAATCTCATGTCATGTCTGTTACCTTGTTAGCAGACATCACTTGTCCTTGGATGGGCAACTTCCTTCATCTTGGAAAATTGCAAACATCACTCCTATCCATAAGAAAGGTTCCAAAATTGATCCCGTCAACAGCTCAATTACAAACCTATCAGCCTTCTCCTCATCATAAGCAAAATAATGGCATACATAAGAGACTTTCTCTACTATAACTCACTAATCTGTAACAACAAGTTTGGCTTCCAACCAGACCAATTCCACCTTGGATATCTGACTTTCTTACACAGCTGTCGATGAATTAGCTAAACCAGAAGCAAGAGGAGGGGGCCACATCTCTGGAGATCTTCAAGGTTTGACACTACTTTCTGGCATGCAGTCCTCATTTCTAATTTTCTTCCTTTGGTATTCATGGCTCTCTGCTCAAGTGATTGACTTCCTTTATGAACCGAAACAACGGTTGACCCTTGATGCTGTCCTTTCCTGTGATCCTTTCATTCAGGCTGGGGTTCCACAAGGCAATGTCTTCAGACCTACATTATCAACTTTAATATTTTGCTGATGTCTCCACCTTGTGTATAAATGATACATCACTTTTCAGAATGGTCGATGGCCGGTGAAACTCTTTAGCTACTTGGAACGTGACGTTCAATGCTGGCAAGTCATACGCTCTCACACTTCCACCACAAGGATTGGCAACCGAACTGTCCAGTCCACTTTACTGGACAGCCACTGGAAGAGGTGCAGTCTCTGGTACTCCTTGGTTTCACTACCTTCCACAAGCCTTCATGGGTGGATCATATCACAAAACTGGTATTAGAGACTTGTCACTATCTGGCACTTTGCCATAAGGTTAAGACATTCCTGAGCTGCACTGAGCTCATCATGGTGTTGGCTTAGCAGTTAAAGTGGTTGGCTGAAGATCTTAAGATGTTGAGTTCAAACCATAATTACCGTTTAATTAACACCAGGTGGGTTGACTCAGCACTATCATCTTTCTGAGATCGGCAAAACGAGTAGCAGCTCACGAGAAACAGGTGGCACTGCATCAGTGGTACAGCAGTGCCCCAGAAAATGATGCAGCCAAACAGCTACAGGCTGCATACGAATAAATAAATAAATAAAAATGGTATGCAAGGCTTTCATATGGAGCCCCATTGATTGTGGCTCCCCACTTTGTGCTGGTGCTTCTGCTTCACACCTTGCTCCTCTTGGGGTGGGAGAAAACAATGCCTTCTGCACTTTTTGTTTTGAAATTTAAGAATTCAATTTTTGAATATTTTTATTTCCCATGATATAATGATCAAATCATCCTTCTTTTATTTTACACACAAATATAGCTTTAAATGTGTTTGGGTATGGAATTTTGTGTGGTGGGAGAAAGGAAGTAGGGGTGGGGTATGAGCAGTACATTTGGGGATATAGGAGGAGGTTGTTGTTGTTTTAGGTTTAAATACTTAAGCCCGCAAATATCAGTGATGATAATCATTTTAAATGAGATGTTGATCCAGGCCATAATATTTTTTAAACTATATTTTGATGTACTCAAGTTAATTATGATAGTGAGGAATTGATATATGTCGTAAATTAGAAATCCATTTTAGATTAGAAAGGCACCATTTTCTGTTAAATTAGAAAGACACTTTTTCTGTTCCAGTTGTCTGCATGGCCAGCGGCTTACAAGAAGAGGTTTGCCTTTACGATGTATGCCATCAGCTTTCCACAAAGCCATACTGCAAATTGGAAGCAGCTCTTCAAACCATGTGCTTCCCAGCGTTTATTTCTCCCGGTGAGTTGTACTTGAGTCCAAACATGGCCTTTGGATGATGCAGTAATGTGGTGCTTTTTTGGCAATTAATAATGTATTCTGCTTCGAATTTATGAACCTCCTTTTTCTGATGTGTAAATAGGCATGTTAGCATTGCATCATATGAAAACCACTGGCCAAGCAAACGTCATTTTGTAAAACATGATGGTAGCAGAATATCTTGCCTATGTAGACGATGGAGAGGTAAATTTAGAAAAGGAAGGGAAGTGGAGAGGATAGGGAAGAAAAAATAGATTAGTAGTTTCCATTGGGGGTGGGGTGAAGGAAATGAATGTCATGATTGATGAGGAGTTGATTGAGGAGAGTGAATGAGGATGTATATTACAAAGGAATGGGATGAAGGGGACAAAAATTCCACTGTTTTTGCATATGTAATATGAAGATAGCCCGTGGAATTCAGGTTCGTGTCACGTTATGTATCATCACTCAGCCTGCCAGAGTCTGACAGGATAGAGCAGAGTTAACATACATACCTTTTGAGCTGTCTTGTCTGGGTTTGATTTTTGATCTGATTATAAACTTTTGCATTGGTGCTTCAAAGGCAGGGTGTTGCATCACAAAGTGTGTTATCCCTTGGATAGAAGTTAATCTGATTGTCTCATCTGCTAGCATTAATTGATAGATGGTAAATAGCCCATGGAGTCTTGTGTGAATTGTAGGCGAGTTATCGATGGCATCTTGAACAATTCCCAATTATTGGCACCTTCAATCGAACATCAGGCCTGGCCAGCCAAATCGCGAAAGACTTGGGCCACAAACTTTCCCTGGCCAATGCCAAAAGCAGGAGGGAATGATTGGGGTCATTGAAGAAGTAGTAGTCATAAAAGTACACTTAGTAGTATTAGTATACTCTTATGACCTGAAATTAAACAAAATGCCATCTTCTCTGCAGCTTATCTTGCAGTCTCTGGATGCCGTGCTGTACGTGGATACTGACATTCTATTTTTGTCACCGGTGGAGGATCTCTGGAGTTACTTCTACAGGTACAATGGCAGGACATTATAGAGGATGAAGTGGTGCATGAGGAGGAGAGGTAACACGCTTTCCTGTGTGCTACTATGTCTCAGGTTTTGCTGCCATTTTCATTATTTTTCTATTGCAGATTAAAAACATTTGCACATGGAAGATGCTACTGCACTATATTTCTCAAGTATCTTTCACCGTGGTAGGTTCAACTCAAGTCAACTTGCGGGAATGGCACCAGAGCATGAAGCAACACAGATTGGCTGGTACAACCGCTTTGCACGGCATCCATACTTTGGCAAAACAGGCATCAACTCCGGTGTGATGCTTTTCAACCTCACTCGTGTCCGCCAGACTTTCTTTAAGGCAAGATCATTGCTTGTTCAATTTATGAACATGTGGTTAGGTTTAATGTATTAAAAACAATTCATTAGTCTGAAATTGCTTCATCTGCAGAATGACCTGAGTCCATCTCCTCTCACATGGGATGACTTGCTGCTGCCTCTGTACCACAAGTATCGGCTCAACCTCACGTGGGGCGACCAGGATTTACTCAATATCATCTTTCACCACAACTCAGGTACATGCCACAGCCCATCAATGAATGGAGATCCAATTTCCACACAGACGTTCCTTTCAGCATTTGAGGTACATGCTAGAATGAGAAAGTAAAGGCTATGGTGAAGTGAGAAATTATGTATTGGCCAAGTTGCCATTTGGTGTGGAGGATTGGATGGCAAAACTCAAAAGCAAATGTAGACAGCTGTTTTTTTTTGGGGTGGACACATCCTTGGTGCTGAAGCTTGGTTTCCACCATGTTTCTGCATGCAGAAAAACTGTACGTGTTGCCCTGCCAGTGGAACTTCCGCCCCGATCACTGTATGTATGGACTCAACTGTGCAACAGCTCTGCCACTCGGGGTTCATGTTTTGCATGGAAACCGTGGTGTGTACCACAATGATAAGCAGCCGGCCTTCAGTGCTGTATATGAAGCCATTCGCCATGTGAGTTTACACACAACCATTCTTGTCATTTGTGACTTTAATATTGTTGAAAAAGTTTTTTAAATGGACGTGTGTGTGTGTGTGTGTGTGTGTGTGTGTCTGTGTGTGTGTGTGTGTGTGTGTGTGTGTGTGTGTGTGTGTGTGTGTGTGTGTGTGTGTGTGTGTGTGTGTGTGTCGGCACTTTGTAATTGTATTTGCCCTGATAGGCATTTTAGCTTTGTGGCAGTGGCGTACTGAAGGGGGGTGCAGAGGGCGGCATTTGACCCTGGGTGCTGGGTTCTGGGGTGGTGGAGGGGGTGCCAAATTCACAACCAATTTAACTAGAACTACGTTGTCGATGGCACACCATCGCATATTCCCGCGTGCCCTGCTTTGTCCCATTAATGCTAGGTGAAATTTTATCTTACAAAATGGATTGACTATTCTTTTATATTTGATGTGCTTTATGACCAAAGACTTACTATGTTTACTAAATCAGAAGTCATTGCAAGCATGTCAACATTTCATGAAACATTAATTTAACACTGTCCAGCAATATAGAACTGTGTGCATCAATTTAATCATCGGAATGAACTGTGTATAATATTAATTATAATTATTCCTAATCAATTAGATAAATACAGTAAAACCTGTGACTGTGTCACTCATGGGGGCCACATAAGTAAGTTCTTTATAAAAGAATTTACCATGTACAATGGTAAATACACTTTAAAAAAAATCAGCCCCCATGATCCCCACCCCCTCTGGCCTGGCCCCGAGGGTCATATCAAAAATCCGAAAGTGTTGTGCACTTCTCCATACATATATCTACTATGTCCCAAAGTTTCAAGTTCCTATTTCAAACGGTGAAGGAGGAGTTACAGGGTAAGACAGACGGACGTACGGACGGACGGCAGAGACGATCACAATATTCCCGCTTTTCTTCGAAAGCGCGGGAATAATAATTTTGCCCAAAATTTCGCAATTCTAATAAAATTATGGATCATTAAGATGTTTGTGTTATGCGTGATAATGACACTACGTGACATCAAATATTCGTGCATCAGCAGATATATCGTGCCTTGGGAAATCCCTTGTTTTTATTCCCGCGCTTTCAAAGAAAAGCGGGAATATTGTAATTGTCTCCGTCGTCCGTCCTTCCCTACGTCCGTACGTCCGTCTGTCTTACCCTGTAACTCCTCCTACACCGTTTGAAATAGGAACTTGAAACTTTGGGACATAGTAGGTATATGTATGTGGAAGTGCACAACACCTATCGGATTTTTGATATGACCCCTAGGGGCCGGGCCAGAGGAGTTGGGGTCATGGGGGTCGATTTACAAAAAAATTAAAATTGTCATAGCTTTTTAAATCAAACATATTCATGAGTTATACATTTAACAACATATTTTTTTAAACACATGATGATCAGAGGGTGCTTGGGGGGTAGGGGGTGCTTAGTGGATAGGGGTTAAAAATAGCTCCTCCTACACCGTTTGAGATTGGAACTTGAAACTTTGGGACATAGTAGATATATGTATGGGGAAGTGCACAACACTCGGATTTTTGATATGACCCCTAGGGGCCGGGCCAGAGGGGGTGGGGTCATGGGGGCTGATTTTTTTCAAAGTGTATTTACCATTGTACATGGTAAATTTTTTTTATAAAGAAGTTACTTATGTGGCCCCCATGAGTGACAAACAGTCACAGGTTTTACTGTATTTATCTAATTGATTATGAATAATTATAATTAATATTATACACAGTTCATTCCGATGATTAAATTGATGCACAGTTCTATATTGCTGTACAGTGTTAAATTAATGTTTCATGAAATGTTGACATGCTTGCAATGACTTCTGATTTAGTAAACATAGTAAGTCTTTGGTCATAAAGCACATCAAATAGAAAAGAATAGTCAATCCATTTTGCAAGATAAAATTTCACCTAGCGTTAATGGGACAAAGCAGTGCGCGCGGGAATATGCGATGGTGTGCCATCGACAACGTAGTTCTAGTTGTGTTATATTTATCAAAATAAAATACTAGCAAGGTGCCAGTGCTACTACGTACATGATCACGAACCCTCTCCAGTCCCGGTGTCCTGGTAAAAGCGAACCACGTGATCACAAACATTCTCGAGTCACGTTTTCTCGACGGCAGATTTGCTACGTTGGTGCATCATTGGGCATCAGGAGATCATCCACTGTAACTCTCAATTGAATAAATATTTGAACTGACATGTAGTGTTCCTTTCATCTTTGTTTTGGCATATTGCATCGAGTGGAGTGGTCAATCATCAATTAATTGAAATTTTAAGATAAAAATCCCAGTTTCCCTATGTCTATCTTCTTCTTCTTCTTCTTCTTCTTCTTCTTCTTCTTCTTCTTCTTCTTCGCAGCTTAGCTGCCAGGGTAGCTATCATTTCTTGGAAGCGCGACCGTGTTGCTGATGCAGTGTCCCTCTACCAGTACACACTGGTACTCATTTCGCCGACGCGGAAGGATGACAGGCTGAGTCAACCCCCTGGTGTATTAAATCAGTGGCCAACGGGGCTTGAACTCAGGACCCAAGGATCAAAAGCCCACCACCCGAACCATTAAGCCAACAACAGACTCCCTCTGTCTTTGGCAAGTGGGGTTAGGGATTTGGGGGAGGGTGGTGGAAGGATAGGAGCGCATAATTATGTTTTGCCCCTGGGCGCAAGACATCCTCAGTTCGCCTCTGTTTTGTGGTTTAGGTTCTTGCCTCTGAAGAAGTGGAAGTAAGGATTAATTTGTTCTTTATGAATTGGTTTGTTGTGAAGATGATGTTTTGTCTTTCATGCAATGTATTTCCATACCTTCGTCATGAGATTGTCCCGGTAAGGAACCTGGTTGTTCTCAAGAAGTTAGGCAAAGATCTTGGTTGCAAAGGATTCTCCTCTGGTGAAAAGTCAAGTTTCTAAATTGTGCACTTCAGGTTGTATTGCTTCTGATTAACAATGGTATGGATCTGCCCAGCAGCCTTTATTTACAAGGATGATATAATTTCTCTCCAGTATTGGAGGGATTAAGCCTGGTGTTGGCTTCGTGGTTAGGGTGGCGGCTTGGGATCCGAGGGTCCTGAGTTCAAGCCCCGTTTACTGCTGAATGAACACCAGGAGGTTTACTCAGCCCTGTCATCCTTCTGAGGTCGACGAAATGAGAACCAGTGTACTGGTCGCGGTGTATGCCCCGGTTAGAATAGGTATACCATATCCCTGTGTGTCGTAAGAGGCGACCAGGGTTGGCGTCAGGAAGGGCATCCGGCCATAAAAACATTGCCTCAAGAAAAAGCCCAATCCCTGCACAGCAGGGAAAATGGCTGTAAAAACGGTCATTATTATTATATTGGAGGGATTCTGGGTGCAAATTCCCCAAATGACCCATCCCTCCATGTTGTCAAGTTTTCTTTTGCAGGGAGGGTGTTGTTGCAGTTGCCACTTTTGGGAGTCCCAAGAAACCAATTGCAATTCTCATGGTGGTTCAAAGTACCACTTTTGTAAATTAAAATTTATCACCTTCACATGTCAAGCCAGGTCAGGTCAGGTGTGGGAGCATGCAGCAGAGCAGCACGTCACCACATCCACTCCAGGGGCCTCCCTCTCCAGTTCCACCAGTACTCCAGGGTCCTCTGTCTGGACATCTCCCAGGCAGTTGCCCGGTCCATCCCCATCTACTTGAGATGCCGATTAACCTGCCTGCAACTAGGAGGCACGTGGACTGTCCGTTGGCCTCCTTCACTCGTGAGGCTCTCTCACTGAGAGAATCTGGTGAGCAGCATCAGCATCAGGAACATGAGCCACATGTCCACAAAGCCGTAGCTGACGCTCACAGATGATAAGGCAACTAATCTCATCTGAGTCCCTCTCAGCAAACGCTTGTTAGACACAATGACCAATCAGCGACAGCCGAGGATTCTCCAAAGAGACCTGGTACTGAAGAAGTTAAGTCTTTGCCTCAGATCCTTGGTCAGAGTGCAAGTCTCACATCCGTAGAGCAAGACTGGAAGCACCAAGGACTGAAAGACTCCGACTTTCATCTTCTGTTACTTTGGTATGGACAGCTTGGTCCAGTGAACCTGTCTGAACCACACCCCATGGTTCTGTGAACCTGTCTGGACCACACCCCATGGTATAGTGAATTCTTGACTCCACAGGCCGGACCCAAATGCCGATCGACCTTGGGCACACAATGAACATGCAGGGACATGAATATCACTGCCAAGGTAAGAGCATTCCTCTCTGACCTCAACATCCTCGCCACAGATGGGTTCAGACAAGATAGCAGCATTCAATATGCCATTGAACGGCTGGATCTTACGCTTGACCAAGGAGACCCATAACCCCAGTGTTCTCGAACTCATTCATCGCCTTGACTGCCCACATAAGAATGTCCCATGTCTCCACTAATATGACTGCATCATCTGCAAAATCAAGGTCAGAGATCTTGACATTCACAAATGATGCACCGCAACTTGATCTCTCTGACACCCTAACACCCCTGATGAACTCCAGTAACATCTGGAAATAAGTCAGAGATGGAACTGCCACACCTCAGAGCACTCTCAGTGCCAAAGTATCGTTCAGAAATCAGATTGATGGCATATATATGTATAAGTGAAATGTTTTGTGTTTGTGACCTTACCACTTTGAGCTCCCAAAGTTAATTCGCGACAAAACTTTCTATGATCAGTTTTAACCACGATGCACCTAAATAGGCGTTTTAAACAGTTATGGGGAGGTCATTTGGCTCATTACTGCTGTGTTGCACTCTAGAGTTAATGTATTGACTTGCAGGAGGTAATTTCTTCACCACAACTTCACGCATTTACAGCCTGTATGGCCTGTGGACCCCATTGGACCCTTTACATCTCTTAGAACCTTCAATACCCATTTAGACCCTGTTAAGACCTTTTAGACCCCTTCACACTCATGTAGACCCTTTTGAGACGTATAGACCTTCTTCGACCCTTTCAACACTTTTCAGACCTATAGACCTTTTAAGACACTTTGGACAATTTCAGACCAATTCGACCCTTTTTGCTCTTTCACTCTTAGATCCCTTTTTTATTTTATATACAATGCCAAGTTTCGCATAAGAGCTAACGCACAAAATGTATCACAAGGGGAGCAGGAGACAGGAGGGATGGGAGAGGAAAGCAGAAAACAGTGGGGAATAAACACGTGAGGAGATCTGTGGATGGGGCGGGGTACATGGGATAAACAAGATGGACACTACAGGGACTTTCAGGAAGGAAAGCAGGGAATATGAAGGAGGTGGGTTTGGGGTGGATTAATGGTGGTAGAAAAGATCATTGTTTTGGATGGGGGAATATCAGAGATGGTGGTGAACAGCCGTTTTGAAAACCTGGATGGAAGAGTGGGATTGAAGAGAGTGTAGGAATTTGTTCCAAAGGTGTGAAAAAAAGAGGAATGAAACAATGAAGGTCAGCAGTGATTCTTCATTTTGGTAATTTTACCAAATGGGGGTTGCTAACGGACCTTGAGCACCCTGCAGAAATCTGGGTGGGACAGATAGCAGACAGAGCGGGGGGGGGGGCAAGGATGGAGAGCAGATGGTAGAAGACAGAAAGAGAATCAAACTGCCTGCGGTGACAGAATGTGAGGCCCTAAGACTCAGCCTTATCGCGGGAGACACCAATGATCTTTTTTTTTTTTTTTTTTTTTTTTTTTTTTTTGTATACCTTGGTCGAGGCTCGTATGAGAGCTAACACACAACTCACAGCAAGGAGGCATGAGACAAGAGGGGTGGGAGTGGAAGGGACAAAACATTGGGGAACAGACACAGGTGAACTGTGGAAGGGAGAGGGATGGGGATGGGACGGGGAACATGGCGAGGAGAAGATGGACATTACAGGGACTTTCAGGAAGGAAAGCAGGAGAATTGAAGGAAGTGGGCATGGGTGGATTATCGGGGTAGAAAAGATCGAGGATTTGGATGGGGAAGATAAGAGGTGGTGGTGAACAGCTGTTTTGAAAGCCTGGAGGGAAGAATGGGAAAGAATAGAGTGAGGAAGTTTATTCCAAAGGCGGGAAAAAAGAGGAATGAAAGAGTGAAGATGAGCAGTGATTCGTGATTTTGGTAGTTTTACCAGAAGGGGGTTGTTGGCGGACCTTGAGCGCCCTGTGGAAATGTGGTTGGGACAAATCGCAGAGAGAGCAGGGGGGCAAGGCTGGAGAGGAGTCGGTAGAAGACAGAAAGACCACCGACCAACCTGCGGTGATTGAGTGAGAGGCCCAAAGACTCAGCTTCATTGCGGGAGATGCCAATGATCTTAAAAGCCCTGGTTTCGACAGCGTGAAGTCGAGAAAGGTGGGAGGCAGGAGCACCAGCCCAGAGGGGAGAGCAGTACTCCATCAGGCTACGGACAAAAGCTTTGTAAGTAGTCAGGAGCTCAAGAGGGCCGAGGAAGGACTTTGCACGACGGAGGATTCCCAGTCGGCGACTGGCTTTTGAGGCAAGGTTGGAAATGTGACTTTCCCAGGAAAGGTCATGGCAGATAGTGAGACCCAGAAGCTTGAAAGAAAAGACTTCTTCCAGTGGATTGTTGAGAAAGTGGATGGGGGTGTTTTGTAAACGGTCCTTTCGAAGAGACATAGTGAGAGTGTGAGATTTGTGTGGATTGAAAGACATGTTCCACGTGTTGGACCAGTTTGTGATTTTATCCAGATCTGCAGTGAGCGAAGAAGCTGCTGCTTGCCGGTCTGAGGGATGACAGATGGTACGGCAGAGGGTGGAGTCATCGGCAAAGAGAAATAGAGGATTTTCCAGAGAGTCCGAGAGATCATTGATGAAAACCAGAAAAGAACAGGGCCCAGAACGCTACCTTGAGGAACTCCAGCCTGCACAGGAAGAGGGGATGAAAGAACTCCATTTAGGGCCACACGTTGACTGCGACAGGAGAGGAAGTCTGCGAGCCATGAGTGGAGATGGCCTTGAATACCATGGGAAGAGAGTTTGGTGAGTAGGGCAGGGTGCCAGACTGTGTCAAAAGCACGTGATATGTCCAGGGATACGGCTCGGATTTCCTGTCTGGCATTGAGGACCTCCATCCATTGATGGGAGAGCAGTAGCAGCATATCCAGGGTAGAGTGACCTGGTCTGAAACCAAATTGATGATTGGAAATCAAGCCATTGGAGAAGAGGAAGGATTTCATGTCTGAAGCAATGATGGATTCCATAACCTTGCTGATGATTGGGAGAAGGCTGATTGGTCTGTAGTTACAGGGATCTGTTTTTGCACCTTTTTATGCAGGGCAGTGATGTTAGCAGATTTCCAAGCAGATGGCAGATGACCTTGGGAAAATGAGAGGGTGAATAGAACAGAGAGAGGGTGAGCAAGAGCAGAAGAGCAGGCTTTGAGGACACGTGGGCTGATGCCGTCTGGACCGGTTGCAGAATCTGACTCGAGGTTTGAAAGCAAGCTCTCCACCTTGTCAGGAGAAAAGGATACAGAGTCCAGGGACAGTTGGGTGCGACTGGGTAAAGTGGGTAGAGATAGTGATGGGTTTGGGACACAAGATTTAGCTGCAAACACCGAGTTTAGACATTCAGCTTTATCACGTGTGGAATCAGCAGTGCGGCCATTTGAGGTAAGGGAGGGGATGGAGGGGGAACATACACCAGAAACAGATTTGATTAAACGCCACCAGGATTTTGAGGAGGGAGAGAGGTCTGAGAGTTCAGACTTGAGATGAGAAAGATGTTGTTTTCTGGCTCTCCTGAGGGTAGATACACACTTGTTCCGAGCTTTGTGGAAAGAACTGAGATTGCCCTCAGTTGGGTTTGCTTTCCATGAGGCAAAGGCAAGTTGTTTCAGGACAACTGCCTCGCCACAAGCTTCAGTAAACCAAGGGCGGGAGGAAGGGTAAGACAACTGAACACGAGAGGGGATAAATCTGTGCATGAGGGAGAGCAAGTTTCTTTGAAAGAATTCCCAGGATGAGTTGATGTTTGAGAAAGTAGTGATAGGAGACCAGTCTGTAAGTTTGATGGCTGCTCGGAGACCCTGCCAGTCGGCTTGAGTGAAATGCCAGACTCGACGGCGGTGAGGTGGTTCTCTGATGACAGCCAGAGAGATGTCCACTTTAACAAGGACGTGGTCAGAAGAACCAATTGGAGCGAAGGAAGAGCAGCAGATATTGTCAGGGAAATTTGTCAAAATCAGATCCAGAAGAGATGGAGTACCATTGGTTGAGATCCGGGTCGGGAAGTTGACCGATTGAGTCAGTCCCAATGAGTCACAGAAAGCTTTTGCTGACGTCCCATGGCAGGTGAGAGAGGTACCCACACCTAGCCAACTGGCGTGATGACAATTGAAGTCGCCACATAAGAGGAAGAGAGAGTTTGGATGAGAAGATAGAAGATGGTCCATGTTTTCGGAGAGTGAGGTGTAGATGGAGTCATCACTGTTCGGTGGACGGTACAGTACACATATAAACATGAGGTGGGAGTGGAGGGGAAGCCGAAGCCAGAGGTATTCCTGGGGGTGTGGGGGAGTGAGAGCAGTGCAGGGAGAGTGAGGAATAGAGTCTTTGATGAAGAGAGCAACACCTCCACCAGGCCGAGGCTCAGGTCTGTCATACCGTAAGAGGGAGTAACCAGGGAGAGATACTTGGGAGTCAGACACGTCTTGGGAGAGGAAAGTTTCTGTTAGGCAGATAATGTCTGGTTTGTCAGTGGCAACCTGCATGGAAAGATCTGAAAGGTTTGAGCGAAGGCCCCGGATATTTGAGGTCCACACATTTAATGAAGAGGTAGGGGAGGAGGCTTTGGGTGCAGGAGGTGGAGGGGGCGGGGGAGGGTAGGACGAGGGACGAGGGGGGGAGGTAAGGAGGGTTGCTGAAGGAGTGTGGGGTATTGCAGAATAGCGAGGGGAGGGGGCCGAATGAGGAGGAGAAAAGGCTCTGTGGTGCTGGGAGAGAGGGGGGACAAGAGACAAGGAAGATGGCAGTTGAGGATTTGAGGAGGTGGAGTGAAGAGATGGAGGTGAGAGGGCAGTGGAGGGAGGCAGGTTGGTGGATGAGAGGGGGGCAACTTAGAGAAGGAAGAGTGAGGGGGATGAAAGGTGGGAGAAAGGTGAGGGGGAATTTTTGAAAGAGGTGAGAGGGAGGCTTGGAGGGAGAAGAGTGGGATGGTTGCTTTGAGAGTGAGAGTGAGGGGTGAGGGGGTGAGTTGGCACTGAAGTTGGAAAAAAGAATGGTTGATGGAAAGCGAGCATCCATGGCAAACTGTGGTTTTTAAAAGTTTTAGGTCAGAGATGCGATTTAACACAATTCTTGATGGATGCAATGAAGGCGAATTCAGAGCATGGAGAGAAGAAGCGCTGTAATAGTTGGATTTTTTAGGCAAGGAATGAAGGAGAGGTCGAAATGAGAGCAGTCTGTTAAAATAGCAGAAGAGAAGTGCATTGTGAAACAGTAAAGAGTACCACATGAGTGAGAGAGGAAGATGAAGCATTATAAGATCGTTTTTGTTGTTAATATTAATGTATGAGAGAGTTCAACAGATTAGGTCATGGAAGTGTAAAAAAAAAGAAATCGAGGAAGACGAGGAGGAAGTTAAGAGGAAGAAGAAGTAGCAGAATCGGGAGAAGGTGAGCGTGTTGTTGTTATTGTTGGTTTTTTTTTTTTTTATTTTTTATTTTTTTTTTTTGAGATAAGAAAGAGATTAGTTGGGAGAATGGGGGATGTTTGGAAAGTGGGGATGTTTGGAAACCAAGGCATCTTAAATGCCTTGGTTTCCACAGCTTGAAGCCGAGAAAGGTGAGAGGTGGGAGCACCAACCAAGAGGGGAGAGCAGTTCTTCATCAGGCTGTGGATGAAAGCTTTGTACATGGTTAGGAGCTTAGGTGTGCCAAAGAAGGACTTTGCACGACGAAGGATGCCCAATCCGCGACTGGCTTTGGAGGCCAGCTTGGAGATGATGTGGCTTTGCCAGAAAAGATCATAGGAGATAGTGAGGCCCAACAGTTTGAATGAAAGGACTTCTTCAAGAGGATTGTTGAGAAAGTAGATGGAAGGAGGGGGGGATTTTCCATATTGCCCTTTCGGAGAGACATAGTGACAGTGTGAGATTTGTCAGGATTTTATGATATGTTTCAAGTGTTGGACCAGCTTGTGATTTTATTCAGATCTGCAGAGAGTAAAGAGGCTGCTGCTTGCCGATCTGAGGGATTACAGATGGTACAGCAGAGGGTGGAGTGAGCAGAGAGATAAAGAGGATTTTCCAGAGAGTTGGAGAGAGCATTAATGAAAACGAGAAAAAAACACAGGGCTCAGAACACTGCCTTGGGGAACTCCAGCCTGGACAGGAAGAGGGGATGACAGAATTCCATCAAGAACCACGCATTGACTGTGACAGGAGAGGAGGTCTGCAAACTGTGAGTGGAGATTGCCTTGGATACCATAGGAAGAGAGTTTGGTAAGCAGGGCAGGGTGCCAGACCATATACAATGGTCGTGATATGTCTCGGGAGATAGCTCTGATCTCAGGTCTGGCATTGAGGACCTCCATCCATTGTTGGGAAAGCAGAAGCAGCAAGTCCAGGGTAGTGTGACCTGGTCTGAATCCAAATTGATGGTTGGAAATCAAACCATTGGAGAAGAGGAAGGATTTAAGAGGAAGGATCAGAAAGGATTGGAGAAGGGGAAAGATCGGAAGCAATGATGGATTCAATGACCTTGCTGATGACTGGGAGCAGGCAGATTGGTTTTTAGTTGCAGGAATCTGTTTTTGCATATTTTTTATGCAGAGCAGTAATGTTTGCTGGTTTTCAAGCATATGACAGATGACCTTGAGCAAATGAGAGGGTGAATAGAACAGAGAGGGTGAGCAAGAGCAGCAGAGCAAGTTTTTAGGACACGTGGGCTGATGCCGTCTGGACCGGTTGCAGAATCTGAGTTGAGGTTTTACAGCAAGCCCTTCACCTTGTCAGGAGAAAAGGACACAGAGTCCAGGAACAGCTGGGTGCGACTGGGTAAGGTGGGTACAGAAAGCGATTGATTTGGGACACAATATTTAGAAGCAAACACAGAGTTTAGGCACTCTGCTTTTTTTGTTTGCAGCACAGCTGTGCAGTCATTTGAGGTAAGGGAGGGGATGGAGGGGGAACATACACCAGAAACAGACTTCACTAGATGCCACCAGGATTTGGAAGAGGAAGACAGGTTTGAGAGTTCAGACTTGAGATGAGAAACATGTTGTTTTCTGGCTCTCCTGAGGGTAGACATACACTTGTTCTGAGCCTTTTGGAAGGTCCTGAGATTGTCATTATGGGGTATTTTGTGCAGATCGGTGCAAAAAAATTATATTTCATCCATTTTAAAATTAGGCAGTAGTGCAACAAAATGTGAAAAAGTCAAGGGGTGTGAATACTTTCTGAAGGCGCTGTATGTAGATAAATACAGGGGATTGCCGTCTTTTCATGTGAAGTACGATAATTTTCACTTGCAATTAACAATACTGCAGGAAGTTGTTTTAGACAGAAGTGATTGCTTTTTTAAAAGGTACCCACAAGCTACACAAATATCGATTATACATTCGAACTTAAACGGATTTTTTTTTGTCAAAATGGGCATCATCGTTTCCCCACGCTCAATACCCCTTCCCTCCGGTGGTGGTCAATGGTTAAAGCACTTATACCAAGCCACGTGTACAGGGAAATTTTTCAAGGAGTCTCCCCACCATTGTGTTGGGGATGGGGGAAGGGGTGTCTGAATCTTTTTTGTCATTTTCATGTCAGTGTTCCTGATCAGTACCAGCTCTCTTTTATTACTCATTATATGTGTTATTCCGTAAATAGTTTCTCCCTCATTAGAGAGAATGATATCTTGATCAGTGATATGCTGAACAGCAGGTGGAGATGGAGGTGAACATGATAATTGAAATCCTGCTATGTTAAAAACAAATGCCTTGGCTGGAGAGATAAATACAGACAGCAAATGCAGCTAAACTTTTGCATTTAATCCTACTCGATGGCTGCTGGTTCATTGCCATGCATAAAAATGAGAAATGCATCTACGAGTGTGTCAGACCCCACAATCCCAACACAAGGGTTATGTTCATAACCAGTATTTCCGAAACTATTTTTGAACCTAAGTGCACCATACAGGTTGAAACATATTGTGAGTGTCAATTCTCTCTGGCTGTAACTCCAGTGGTTTTAGTAAGATAATTATTTTGTTGGTGTCTCAAAACACCTTAGTTGCACCAAAAAGATCACATGTCACCAAGAAATCAAATTTCTTTGTTGTATGATCAATGCCTGCATGCTATTTGGTGAGTAGGCTTTGGGGACATCAAGAGTACCAGTGCAAAAATGTGATCATTTTCCAATGTGCTTACCTCTTACTCCCTACCCCCACCTCCCCTACTCAATTTTTTTATTCTCTCCACTTCCCCTTCTCTCCTCTCACCTCCATTCCCAGCTTTATCTTAGTTTTACACTCCTTCCTTTTTATTCTACCCTCCCTGCCACCCAAGGCACACCACCTCTTTCTGAGTTGGCCGTTGACCCATATCAGTGAGCTAAAATATTTACCTTCATGTTTTTAAAGTGAAAATCTCTTGCAACAAGCTCATGCATGCTAATTAAATAAAAGGTCAAGTAGAATTGTAAGTTGAGGTGAAAGGGATGGGTGTTCTATGTTTATTCTTGTCAACAGATTATAATTGATTTACCAAAACGAATGACTGCCTCTTGTTTTATTTCTCTCATTTATTTTTTATTCTAATTATTAAAAGAAAATCTTTATACACATGCATATAAATTAAAGTTTTGCATTGATCGTATAAGGTTTATTTTTCTATCCAATATGACTGCTAGCTAAATGGCTGTCAGAAGAGGCAATGAATATTGCAGACAGAAGAAGAGAGATGAAAAGCAAAGGTGCATCAAAAGAGGACATTAAGCGGCTAAATGCTGACTTCCAACGACAAGCTAGGAAAGGCAAATAAATGTTTCAGAGGGATGCATCGAGATCGAAAGTGACAACAGAGTGGGGGAAAAAAACATGACATCTTAAAAAAAAAAAGAGGTCAAAGAGATCACAGGAAAGTTAAGGTCTAGGATTGAGGTCCTTAAGAGTAGAACAGGAAAATATGTGGCAGAAGAAGCACAGGTGAAAGAAAGATATACTATACCGGAACTCTATCACATTGATAGCAATATGATGGCAACCTTCAAAGAAAGAGAATACGAGCAACAACCAATAGTGTGAGAATGCAAGGTATACAGAGCCTTGAAAGAGCTGCCAAATGGAAAAGCACGAGATGCCGATGAAATTCAATAGAACTTTTGAACAACAGGAGGGAGGAGGCAATCAAAATATAAACAGCTATAGATATGGAGCAGGATTGTATGATCTAAAAGGTAGAAGCAGTCAGTTTACATACCATTGCCAAAAAAGGGGAGCCAAGAGAATGTTCAAATAACTGAAACATTGCCTCGATTTCACATGCTAGCAAGATATTACGAAAAGATCATTAAACACAGAATATAATAATTAATTAAATGAGAAATCCCTGTTGTGCAGCAGGTTTCAGAATGGGAAGAGGTAATAGAGATCAAATCGTAAATCTGAGGTGGGTCATGGAAAAAGTAAGGGAATATAAGAGGAAGGTGTATCTCGGTTTTATAGATTACAGCAAAGCTTTTGAGTGTGTTGATCATGAATTGATGTTTATTATACTGGTAGGAATAGGATGTTGGAGCACCTGTGATGTCTGATCACATGTACAATATGGAGACAATCACATGTACACTAAACAAGAAGCTAAGGTAATAATAGATTATGGAGAGATAATGGTTACAAATTGGAAAAGGGGTCAGACAGGGATGCATTCTCTCCACTTACTTTTTCAATCTGCATCGTGAGTACATCATGAGGAAATCAAATTTGGATGACATCGAGGCTGGAATCAGGATTGGAGGAATATGCATAAACAACCAAAGGTATGCTGACAACACCTCTCTTCTGGAAGAAATTAAAAATAACTTTATGAAACTGTTGCACACAGTGAAGAAAGAAAGTGAAGAGCTGGTTTTTATTTAAACCTAAAAAACACTAACATCTTGTCATCTCAGAAGATCAACGTATTCAGATTGGGAGACAATCACATGGAAATAGTGGAACGTTTCATCTTCCTGGGTTCAAAGATTGAAGTGAGTGGAGACCGTAGAACACAAATTAATAGAGAATTAGCAACGGGGAGAATACCAATGTCAGGATTGACAAAGATCTGGAAAGCCAAAGATGAGACAATACAAACAGGCTGGTGAATATTCTGGTATTCCCAGTTGCAATGTGGAGATGTAAGTAATTTACAGTGGAAAAGAACGAAAGTAAGAAGATGGACAGTTTTGAAATGTGGCCTTGGAGACGAATGTTATAAATTCCATGGACTGCAAGAAGAATAAACAAATCAGTGCTTGAAGAAATCAGACCACCATGTGCATTCGAAGCACTGATGTGAAAACAGAAACTGTCATACTTTGGACACATCATGCATTCAGAAAAGGAAAGTCTGTCAAAATCTACCATGCTGGAGTGGTTGAGGGAACAATAGGAAAAGGCAGACTTTGTATGTGCTGGAAGGATGGGGTAAATGATGTAACAAAACTATCTCTGCCAGAACTTTGGGAAGCAGTGCAGGATAGGGATATTTGAGAAATCTGATCATGAATATTAGCAGGTCAGACACAACTTGTCGGAACTATACAATAGATTATAAAACACTAGAAGCACCCTCTCCCTTCAGGAACGGCCAGGGGGTCATGTTATTTTCCTTATTCAAATGTGAAATTCAAAATACCTCTTGCTGTGTAATTCAAAACAACACTGTACTGTGAAAGGTGGGGACTTGTAATACCCTCTCCCACCTGGGGTAGCACTTCATGAAACACATTTACTGAGATAATTTATGTTCCCCCTCCCCTCCCCCCAACACCAAGACGACTGGCAAAGATTAAAACACGCCTATACACTTATTGAGGTCATGCTGATCCTATGTAGCAAGTCTGGATGAAATCGGCTCCGGACTGTCGGAGGAGTAGGACGACAAACACATACCAAACACCATGAATTATAGTAAGGATGTAGCAATCTTTCTACAATGGGAATGTATTGCAAATTAATTTTGTGTTGGCACAGGCTACAGTTTTACAACACATTTGTTTAAAAGTTGTTTTGGGGGCAGAGGTGAAGGTGATCTTTATATTTTTGAATGTTTTTGTTGCTGAAATCTTTGTTGGGAATTGTGAAGAGATTTGCTTTTTTTCTGAGAAACTGTTAGTATTGTCTTTTTTTTCTGGTTTTTTCATCTTGACTTGTGTTCAATGTTCTGTGGCTCTGCTTGCTCTTTTGCTTGCTTGTTCACAGTTTCCCTTCGGTGGAGACATGGAGAGACACCTGCTCGCTCCTCTTCGGGCAGCCCTGCAAGTAACTGAGCACACATACTGTGGACGTATGCCTGCTGTCTTCACGGCATCCCTGCAGCGCATCACTGACGACTTCTTAGTATTTGATTGATTGGGGGAGGTGGCACAATGGTGGGTTGAAGCACACATTATCAGAATTGCATCAGCACAGGCAGAAGCAAGTTCACTTCACAGTCATCTGAAGTGTGTAGAAGCTCTGAAGTTGGTGATGAAACTATATTCTGTTCGAAGGATTTTGGCCCGTCAAGGTAAAATT
This sequence comes from Eptatretus burgeri, assembly GCF_056783735.1. Lineage (NCBI taxonomy): Eukaryota > Metazoa > Chordata > Myxini > Myxiniformes > Myxinidae > Eptatretus > Eptatretus burgeri. The sequence goes on from NC_140970.1 coordinate 19,220,030, forward strand.
CCATACAGCATTGAAGCTTGAAAAACCACACCAGAGGTAACTAATAATTATTTGTGATTTATTTCAAATCAACTTTTTTTGGCCTCTCTCGACGTTTTTCTCGGTTGAACTGTCCTTCCATGCACTTCCCAATTGTGAACTATAATCTCGTTTAACAAATGCAATTTTGTCTTTAAAAATATAATTTAAACATGCTGATGTTCCTTTCTATTTTTCAGAGGTTTTTGTGTTTGTTTTTGTTTCATTATTTGCCACCTTTCCTATTGTCTTAGCAAATATATTTGGAATTATTTGTGATTGATTAGCACGATCTGCTTATTGACCAAGAAGACTATTCTTCATGTTGTAAACTTTAAAAGATTATTTTAGGTCTCGGATTTGATGCTGCCATGTACAGACCTTTCCTATCCCCCTTTGTTTTTCTTTTTTTTTAATCATTGCATTCCTGGTAATTTAGGCCTTTCCTTTGTCAAGTCATAGAATGTAGAATTTTTTTAAGTATGTGTATATTTGTATTCATTTTTTGGAGTACATTTAGCATTTTGGAAAATCATTTGAGCATTTTAAAATCTCACCTCCCTCACCCCACCCCCTTTCACACTTGTTGCCATAATGGTCAACTTACTGAGAGTAAATGATGTAGAGATATTCCTGGACACATCGTTTGGTTTTAGTTTAGTTTTTCAAATAACTTTATGATGCTGTCTTTCTGTATAACAATATATTTATGTTTTTTAATTCATGTTTTGGTTTGTTTTCTTAATCCTAGGTAAAGTGGAATGCTTGTGGAGTCGAGTGAAAGAGGATGGAGTGATATCAAACTGAATGTGGAGAAGTGGGAAATTGGTGGTGATAGAATGTATGAACAATATCAGAGGAGCAAAGAAAAATGTGACAAGTTGTTGTGGGATTCAGGTTAGTGAGCATATAAGAGATCAAAGATTTGGACTTTTTAATTTTTTTTTTTTTTGGAGTGGGATTTTCCATGCTCAACTGCTGATTGATTTTTTTTTTGTTGTTGTTTTTTTAATTAACCATTTATAAAGTGGAATAAAGCTTATTTTTCTTTCCCAAAGCTACTGATTGAATGGCTTGTAAAACAGACAAAAAAAATAACATTAAAAATAATTCGAGCTACCACATTTTGAAGTACCTCAGTTGCTTCATATAATGAAGAAAAGTGGTTCTGAAGAAGCTGTTCTATGCTCATCATGTTCCAGTTTAGTCCATACATTGTCCTTTTGCATAATATGATGTGTTATAGAGTAATATATAAAGATAGCTAACATAAATAAAGGGGTGGAATTTTTGATTTCCCAACTTTTCCCCCATATGTCCCCATTAATTTCCCTTTATTCCACATACTTCCATCCCCTCCTAATCTCCTTCCTCCAAAATTTTCCAACACCCCCATTTTTCATCTTCTCTTTTCTTTGCTTTTCTCCAAAAAAAATTCTTATCCAATCACCCTCTCCTCCCTCCCAGATGGCCCCTAAGACAATTCAGACATTGCAGAATCCATGCTGCCTGTTTGAAATGGGCATGCCAATAGTGGACATGGTGAAGGGTCTACAAATAAATAAATAAATTTGAGGTGGTATGCATGGAGTCATGTCATGGAGATCATGTCATGGATCATCTCCAGTCATGGAGAGGGTAAAGGAAAAAAAATGAATCAAGGGTCTTTGTCAGTCGTGGTGATGGTAAAATGTACTGAAATAATGAAATGCAAAGTTGTGTGTCAGTCAAGGAGATGGTAAAGTGCATATCCATCCATCCATCCATCCATCCACACAGACTATACTCTGTACAGAGCATTGGTGCTGCCCATTGCCCAAGCAGTCTCCTTTGCTATTAGGCACAATCCTGGACAGGTCGCCACTCCGACACAGGATATCAGAAAGCTGGCATTCATTTTACCGACCTCAGAAGGATGACAGGCAGAGTCAACCCGACCTGGTATTTGTCCAACAGCTGAGTGGGATTTGAACTCAGGATCCTATGATCCCAAGCCCACTACCCTAACCATTAACCAAACACCAGGCATAAAGTGCATATAATAAAGAAGAATTAAAATTGTGTGTTGGTCGTGGATGGATATGGAAAATTGAATATTAAATTTCACGGACCGGTGTTTGTGTGTGTGTGCATGCTTGTTTGTCGTGCTGCTCCTTCTACAGGTCTGGGCCAATCAGTGCATAGGGGTGTTTCTTTATTTTTGCCGGTGGTCTTGGTGGGGCGGGGCGCAAGTTCTCTATGTAAATGTGTATTGTGTAGTGCTGCTCCAGGAGGTAAAGGGTATTACAAGTCCCCACCGTTTACAGTGCAGTGAGATGTTTTGAATTATGCAGCGAGAGGCATTTTGAATTACATATTTTAATAAGGATATCAACATAACCTCCCTGACTGCTACCAGAGGGAATGGATGCTTCTAGAAAAATTATTCAAGGTATTATTCAAAGTATCATACGAGAAAACACAATTTGGTGTCTGTCTTTCTGTCTGTCTGACTGCGATAGTTTCAGTCGTTACTTATTCAATCTCAACAAAACTTGTTGGGGGACGAGGGATCATACGGCAGAGGTTGCATTTATTAAATCGATCCTCATCCTCCCCCCAAGGTGTTTTCTGCCTTGGGCGAGCTCCTTGTTAAGGTGTATAAATAGTTCATCATGATGTTTCACAGGGCACACCGAATGGAAGTAAAAATTAATATTATAACCACAAGCTACAGCATTCAGGCAATTCCACCCAATGTATGATAACATTTTTAAACAGTCACTGCTATTGTTTAACACTAAATGAAAGAAATTTGGAGGAAACCTGATGTCCTTGAGGCATTCTATGTTTATCACATCCCTGACAGACTAACAGATTTGAATCGTTTCAACTTGCTTGGCCTCTATGATCCTTTGTTCATAAAGGTACGAAAATTAGTCAATGCCTGAATGATGTATCCCATTGCCTGTCCAATATATATATATATATATATATATATATATATATATATATATATATATATATATATATATATATATGTAAAATTATTTTTCTTAACCATCAAATTATAAATGTGAACTGCATATCCATCCATTGGGACCATACTCTGTGCAGAGTGTTGGTGCTGCCTAAGCAGTCTCCTTGTCTATTGGGCACAATCCTGGACAGGTCGCCACTCCGACACAGTATACCAGCAAGCTGGCACTCATTTTGCCAACCTCAGAAGGATGAGAGGCCGAGTTAACCCCACCTGGTATTAATTCAACAGCTGAGTGGGATTTTAACTCAGGACCCTAGGATCCCAAGCCCACCACCCTAACTATTAAGCCAACAGCAGGCATAACTGCATATGTATGTTGTTCATAACTTGGGTAACTTTCAGCTTCTTTTTTCTTTGCTTTTCTCAAAATTTACTATTTAGTCCAGATTTTTTTCTTTGCTCTTCTGCAAATATTGGGGACTCATATGCGATTTCTTCTGGCTGTGGCTTCAAGTGTGACATGCGACATTGCCCGTGACACCTGTATTTGATGTACTTGCAAATACAACCTGACGCTTCACTGATGGGGATATTAAGGGAGGGAGGGGGAGAGAGAGGAGGGAGGAAGAGAGAGAGGCGGGAGGGAGGGGAGAGAGAGAGAGGAGGGAGGGAGACAGAGACACAGAGAGAGATGGTTTTGGAGTTATGGAGGACACACACACACACACACACACACACACACACACACACACACACACACACACACACACACACACACACACACACACACACACACAATAGATGGGGAGTACCTTACATATGCCAAATTTCAATTTTTTTCATTGAGCAGTTTCAGAGAAGATGTCCAGTACAATGTCATAGCTATCATGTAAAAAACAATCCATGGGTAGTTGCTCCTATTTTGAAAGTTCTGTGTCAATCGGATAAGCGGTTGCATAGGAAAATAATTTGAAAGCAAATAAATGGGCAAAACGGTGGCGGCAGTCTAGTCATGAATAAGAATAATCTGAATGAAATCAATAGTGTGCCTGTTTGGATGGCTTGGACTCTGAATAATAATAATAATGATTTTAATTATAATAATAACAAGAACTGCCACTCGATAACTGCTGGCAGTGATGACCGGGTACCCAGACGTCCGCCTTTGATACAACGTGAGACTTGTATGATAGTTGCAAAGTTTCCCTTCGATAGGATAAGTGGTTGCATAGAAAACATTCTTTAATAGTGATACAAATACAGCCTTGCTTCGGGACAGCGCAGGACAGACGAGTTACGAACCGGATAGCACAAAGTGTTCAATCTAGTTCTTACGTCTGCAGTTAGTCCTTTTTCCTGGGGACATTGTCGATCTCAATTGAATTGCTATTAGTACAGGCATTTTAGCAGAAATATTTGGTCAACCTCTCACAAATTGCAACAAAAGCAAACTCAACAGATTTTGATTCCTGAATATGTCCTCAGTGACAGAAAAAAAGTCCTAAGGGATCCTCTGGGGGGAAAGTCCTGAAATCATGGAAATCCAATATGGCCACCACCCGGCTTCGGGGAAAATGAGAAAATTGTAAAGATTGATATTTTAATATGTAAATATGTTTTTCTGCATTCTAATTGTTTCTAGTTATGGTCAGTATATTGATATAAAATAAAAATAAAAAAGTGAAATGTATTGAGGGTAAAATAAAAAATTATAGCTTTTTTGTCCAAAAATGACAATTTTTTGTCCGGAATTTTTTTTTTTTAAACCTGATACTGATTTTGGCTCCTGGACAAAAAAAGAATAAACATTCAAGACACAAGATTAAATCAAGTCGATGGCAATACAATATAATTATGTAAATCATTGAAACATGACAAAATTCACAATTCCACTCGGGGCAATCACATCTGCCTGACGAAGGTTTCGAAATGAAAATGAAAATTCGCATTAAACTCAGAAACTACATCCATTATAAACTTACTATACATGTTGAGAAAAATCAAGCGTATTTAAGTTAGAACTCGACAATGCATCTCATGGTGCTACATTCAGCCTGGCAGTTGCACCTAATGACACGTAACATCTTTTCAGGAGCTGGAGCTATTGATGTCTGAAGTGGCACAAAACCCTCGTCACACTTCTGCCAACCCCAGTCTGTGGAAGAAGTATGCAAGTCTGACATCTTAAAACGAATCAAAGACCACCTTCAGAAGCATGCCGAGTCTGCAAAGATATCTTCTAGAACTTCAGTGCTCTGGGTTCAGTATATGGACATGCTAGACATTCTACGCAAATACATCCGGACAGAGCGCACTGGGAACTGGGCACTACATCTACAGGCCATCCAGGAAATGCTGCCTTACCTGGCAGCCTCGGGCCACAACCTGTATGCCAAATATGCGAGGGTGTATCTGCAGCAGATGTCCAACCTCAAAACTCAACATCCCAATGTCCAACAACGTTTTGATGAGGGGTTCCATGTGGTTCGACGAAGTGATCACCTGTGGGCAGGTCTTTCATCTGACCTGATCATCGAACAAGTTCTGATGAGAAGTTTGAAGACCAGCGGGGGGCTCACACGAGGGCGAGGAATGACAGAGCAACAACGGCTGGTATGGCTACTATCAATGCCTGCCTGTGCAGAAATAAACCAGGCAATGCAGGAGCTCACAGGTGTGAACTACAACACTGGAGAGCAGAAGAAGGACATGACCAAGGCAAGACAATCTCGTGACTGGAAGGACACACTATCAGCTCTTAAGTATTTACAGGAACGGAATCCGTTCAGTAATGATCCACGTCTGAGGAACATCGCCACTGGAGTTCATGCACACCCCACCGTCAACGTCGATACAGCACATGCTGTAGGAGCCAAAATATTGAAATCTATGGATGGGAAAACACCTGCCAAGTACACATTTAAGAGGAAAGACCAAGTTGTCACCCTCGGCATGAAGTCATCTGTCAAGATTGATGGAGAGCAAGTCCAGGTTGACCCACAACTCCTCTTCCAGAGACTGATCACTGTTGCACAGACAGCAGAAGAACTGGAGTCGGCCTTCAAATATGAACTGTGCAGTTATCCACCAGCCCTCTTTGATTCCTCTCTTCAGCTCCGAGAAGCACACAAGCCAGTCTTTGCTGATGCCATCTGGGATCTTCTTGGATCCGATGTCCCAGCCGATATCCCCAATGATGGGCAACAGCATGTTTTGGATGGCGGTGCACTTGTTCAATGCATTCCATGGTCTCGTGGATCTACATACAGAGACATATGCCACCAGTACACTGATTATGGAACGAAGAAGTACGGGGATGCCATAGTCATGTTTGATGGTTATGAGAGTACCAACACGAAGGACATGACACACCAGAGACGGTCTAAAGGGAATGCTGGCACTACTGTGACATTTACAGCTGACATGTGTCTCACAATGAAGAAGGAACAGTTTCTTGCCAATAGGCAGAATAAACAGCAATTCATTTTTATGTTGAGTGATGAGCTTCAGAAGAAGAACTGTGAGACACACCATGCCTCAGGGGATGCTGATCTCCTGATTCTACTGAAGGCCGTGCAGTCTGCTACTGTCACCAACACTGTGGTAGTTGGTGATGACACAGACCTCCTCGTCCTCCTATGCTACCATGCAAGCTTAGAATCCCATGACCTCTTCTTTTGTCCCGAGCCAAAGAAGAACACGAAGAAGCCTCGCATCTGGAACATCAAGGCTACAAAGAAAATGATTGGTACAGACATATGCAAGCACATACTGTTTCTACATGCAGTTCTTGGGTGCGACACCGACATCTCGTCTTCATGGGATTGGAAAGGGAACTTCCCTCAAAAAGTTCAAAGCAAACAACACATTCCGTGAGCAGGCCAAGTAGAGCAGGAGCCAAGTGAGATTTAATGATTGCGAGAGTTCCAAAAGGTTTGAGATGATTGAGGTTTAAAGTGACCCTAACTGACCACAAAAACCACATTCTTAAGTAAATCTAATGCGGGATGAGATAGGGGGTGCCACTCGAATTACCCCCAAAATGCCATTTAATTGTTGTGAAAGTTCCAAGCATAATTCCTTTGCTATTTGGTAGAGGACATCTCACTGATCCCAAATCCATTACTTAAGAAAAAATATTTTGTGGGAAAGCTCATTTAAGACACATGCTAATTAGGGCTAATTAGCCATTTAATTGCTCTTGAAGATCCATCATTGGAACCAAATGCAAAATGTAGAGTAAAGTCCCCTGATTTAGAATCACTGACTTAAGAAGAAAAAAAAATGTGGGAAAGTCCACTTAAGATGAGGTCAAACGCTAATTAGGGCTTAATTAGCCATTTAATTATTCTGAAAGATCCAAGCATAATTCTTTACTATTTGGTAGAGGACATCTCGCTGAGCCCAAATCCATTACTTAAGAAAAAATATTTTGTGGGAAAGGCCATTTAAGACGCATGCTAATTAGGGCTAATTAGCCATTTAATTGCTCTTAAAGATCCATCATTGGCCCAAATGCAAAATGTAGAGTAAAGTCCCCTGATTTAGAATCACCAACTTAAGAAGAAAAAATGTGGGGAAAGTCCACTTAAGATGAGGTCAGATGTAATCAGTCATAGGGTTATATTGTAATATCTGTATTCCATTTCAATGAAGCTTGCCTTCAGGATTGCATTCTTGCATACCTGTTATAGTATAGATCACATTCTTAGTGCGCTGGATGTAGACAGGTCATAAAAATGTTGGTAGATTTTTACCATACCTACCGGTACTAACACTGACTGAGCTTGTTGTTAGGCAAGTCAATATTTGGCCTATTTGGCTCCACATACTGAGATAATATCAGTGCTGCCATCTATTAACAATCTTAATCCAACATTAAAACAAAGGAACCAGTTCCTTCATCAATAATTGACAATGTGTTGCTTACTATCCAACACAAATGAGAGCTGCTTTATCTTAAGGTAAAAAGGACACTGCAGAGCCCCTAGGCGAGGTTAAGTTCAAAACAAATAAAGTACCGGTAATTAGTAAAAGGCCTTCAATGACATGCCAATTTCAGTTTTCTCAACATGCATGCATATGGTATGCCAATGCTGAAATAATCTCATTAGTTCAATTGTAACCTGGTATCAATCTGTTTTTGCGATAAATTCAGAATAAGTTGCATTTGGCCTTATTGGTTTACTTTGCAGACTAGATAATGGTCTAGTTGGACCAGCATTTGATACAGTGGGTGAGGTCACAGTCAGTGTTAAGATCACACTAACACCTGATCCTGACACCTAACACTCAAGATCACACCAGTTGTGACCTGCTTACAGAATCTAGGTGTGATCCCTGGATCACACTAGATCCAGGTGTGATCACAGGTCAGAGCCAGTGTTGGGTGCGAGGATCACACCAGGTGTCACACCGTAAACCCAGCTCAGTGTTAGCGATCAGAATTTCTGTATTCATTTCCATTTGCCTTAACACTTGATCACTAGGGATTGGATGGATGTGGGCACATCATCCAGAAATGACAGAAGATACGTTAACATAACAGCCATTAGCTCAGCACTTGGAGACCACCTATCTGATGCATTGCCTGGTTTCCATGCGTTCACCGGATCAGATTACACGTCTGCTTTTGTCCGAAAGGGAAAGATTCATCCCTTTGCAATCCTCAAAAAAGACAAACCATCCCAAAAGGCATTTGCACAAATGTCTACAGAGGAATTCGATGATGTATCAGTGGAAACCCTGAAGCACTTCACTGCAAGGATGTACGGGGCAACGGCAACCAGCAAAGCTTCTCTCAATCAGCACCGCTACAAAGTCTTTAAGAAAGGGTATGCGCCCAAAGCATCAGCCAAAAATCCACTCGAAAAGCTGAAAGGCATTGCTGCTAGCACAATACCTCCGTGTGAAGCTGAAGTCATTGAAAAGATCCATCGAGCGTCATTCGTAGCCAAAATGTGGGCCAACGCTGACCAGAAAGAGATAGACCAGCACCCAGCTGTCTCCGATGGATGGAAGCTGGATGACAATGGTTCATACGAAATCATCTGGTTCGAAGGCTCCCAGCTACCCACAGCATTAATTCCAGATAGAGATGTGGATGAGGAAAATGAAAATGACGAAAGCGACACAGACATGGAAATGTCTTCCTCGGATGAAGATGATATTCTGTCATCAGATGAGGAATCTGATAGTGATACTGATGATTAGCACCAAAAATAGATAAGGCAAGCTATCTGTTTTTGCGAGTACTAGTAACTTCCGAAAGCAATATATTGTAAAAATGTGCACTATAAACCCCAGTTGTTTGCATAATGGATCATCAGGATGTCTACCCAGAATACCTGTTGTTTCAGTTGTGGATCTGTGAGACTTTGGCACAAACACTCTTACATTTTAGAACAATGCACAGTCTCTAGAATATTTGTGAACATGATTGTATAAGTTGGAAACTTTTTGCATCTAATACTGTATGATCAGTTATTGACAAAGTGATTATGAGAAGTATGACGTGCTCAGTAATGCTGGTGGATGCATTTTAATTGACAGTGTTCACTCTGGTAACCAAAGCAAAGTTATGGCTCTTGCAAACTCTATTATATGTGATTTTAAAACTTTATTTTGGTATTGCAGACAACGATATTCCAATGTTTCTGACCAGATACATTCTGTTTCTTGTACCCCTGGACTAGAAATTTGCAGGATGGTGAATACAGTTGTGGGATTTTATTTTTAATCCGTGCAAAATAGTTACAGTGGAACCTCCTTTTACAGACACCTCTGCCAGGAGGACAACCTCTCTATTAAGGACACCCAATCTCGTCCCGAATTGGTCATTTCCATTCAATTTGACCTCTGTAATCAGGACGCCTCACTATTAAGGACAGCGTTTGTCAGTCCCAAGGGTGTTCTTAATAGAGAGGTTCTACTGTACCTCCCACTTAATTTCCTTTCAAAACCAACCATGCAAACATAACATGTTTGTCAGCCTTTCAAGATAGGGATATTATTTAAAATGTCACGTACGTTGGATTTGGCAAGTTGAAACTTTTCAAAACACTTAGAAATGTGCAATTATGGTGGATGCCATTCATGATGTAGACCTGCATTTTCCCTTTATTTTCTGGAGTATATACCATACCAAATAAACGGAGTATAATTTTTTTTTATCTTGTCCTTGCCTATGTTTCGATATTACTTGCAGTTTCATAATCGGTGCCCTTGCTTAGCAACCATGATAATTACATCTGACCTCATCTTAAGTGGACTTTCCCACATTTTCGTTCTTCTTAAATTTGTGATTCTAAATCAGTGGAATTTACTCTACATTTTGCATTTGGTTCCAAGGATGGATCATTCAGAGTAATTAAATGGCTAATTAGCCTTAATTAGCAAGCGTCTTAAATGACCTTTCCCACAAAATATTTTTCTTAAGTAATGGATTTGGGCTCAGTGAGATGTCCTCTACCAAATAGTAAAGGAATTATGCTTGGATCTTTCAAAATAATTAAATGGCTAATTAAGCACTAATTAGCGTTTGACATCATCTTAAGTAGACTTTCCCACATTTTTTTTTCTTCTTACGTCGTTGATTCTTCATCAGGGGACTTTCCTCTACATTTTGCATTTGGTTCCAATGATGGATCTTTAAGAGCAATTAAATGGCTAATTAGCCATAATTAGCATGCGTCTTAAATGACCTTTCCCACAAAATATTTATTCTTAAGTAATGGATTTTGGCTCAGTGAGATGTCCTCTACCAAATAGCAAAGGAATTATGCTTGGAACTTTAACAACAATTAAATGGCATTTTGGGGGTAATTCGAGTGGTGCCCCCCCCCCCCCCAATCTCATCCTGCAGTATATTTACTTAAGAATGTGGTTTTTGCTGTGAGTTAAGGTCCCTTTACACCTAAATTAGATCAAACCTTTTGGAACTCTCGGAACAATTAAATCTCACTTGGCTCCCAAACTAACAAGGATGTGGGCGGGGTATGCCAGCGGAAAATTTTGATTGGTCATGATGACGTTAAAATGCCGTAATATTTTGTCCTAGTACTGCTAAACGAGTTTTCAAATGCCAAAAAGGCTAGTTGTGTTCTTCATTGTTCAAGTATATAATAAAATTGAAATAAAATAAAGATTTTTAAGTTTGTTGAAAATTTTTTTCGGAAGTTTACCACTATTGATGCACCACCTTATTTAACACATTACATAAGTTATTCGTGCCTGTTGTTTGTGTCCTTTATGACATCTTTAAAAACAGTTGGTTTCCTGTTTGGAATGATTTTCAATTTAGTTTGACTGCCAGGCAGGCAGGCAGACAAAGTAAAAAAAAAAAATCAAAAAAAATCTCACTCCTCTCTGCATGTGTGATCAGAATATATTTAGAGCCAAAGTACATCCTGCAAAACTACAGGTTTATGTTCTGATTCGTATTCAAAATACAACACTCAATTGAAATGAAGTTGTTCCTCGATCATAAACTGATGTTTGTAGACAGACAGACAGACAGATAACGTGAACCAAATGCTTAACCCTGCTTTTTGCTTCGTGTGCAAGGGGTAATAAGCAAGTCATTAAAGGTCGTGTCGATAGTGGAGACAACGTATATAAATAAATAATTAAAGCTTCTTTGTCGGGAGTGTAGATGATAAAGTGCATGTAAATAATTGAAGGTAGGTAGCAGTGACGGTAAAGTGTATATAAATGATTACCCTGCTCACGCGAAGCGAAAAGCGGAGTTAAGCAATTAATTCACTTGTCTGTCTCCAGACGTCAGTCTGTGACCGAGGAACTACTTAATTTTATATTTTGAATAATGTAGAACACCAATCAGAACACAATCCTGCAGTTTATCAGTACTTTGGCTCTGAAATTGCCAAAATGTATGGAATGTCATCCCTATCCTTCTTAAGACTGTGCAGTGTGTGGTGTTCCTTTTTTCATCCTTTTACTCAAGACTGTGCAGGACAAGGTGTTGAATGAACTCTTTAGCTCAAGGTGGTATGTTTCTGTCTCAGTGATGGCAATGTGTATATCAAATAAATAATTCAAAGATATAGGTTGGCAGTTGAGATTGCAAGGTGCATATAGTACATAAATATACTGTATGTATTTTTTTTAATCCACAAATAACCCACCGCCCCCTTCCCTCACACCGACTTTTCATCTTCTATGTTCCCTTGCTTACCTCCAAATTATATTTCTCATTCCCTCTCGGCTCCCCCACCAAATACTCAGCTGACCCCTAAAACAACACATAGACATTGGAAAATCCATGCTGCCTGCTTTAAATGGGATTGAATGCTCATGAAGGAGCTTATGCATAAATCACAAGTTATTTTGCATAAATCTTATTGTGTGCAGTTCTGGTCACCACAGTTCCGGAAGGACATCGATGCCATCGAGAGGGTTCAGCGCAGGACTACAAGACTGATTCTGGGCCGAACTAGTCTCAGCTATGATGAGCGGCTGAAGGAGACAGGGCTTTATACACTAGAAAGGAGGTGGTTACAAGGGGATATGATATAGATGTTTAAGATAATGAAAGGTAGAGATAAAACAAGTGCAGATGAATTATTCAACAGAGTAGACAGTGATAGGACCAGGGGCCATAGCCTGAGAGTAAAGAAGAGGAGAGTTAAGACGGTAGCAAGGCAGGGGACTTTCACTCAGAGAGTAGTTAATGCATGGAATGGCCTCCCAGGAAAGGTAGTGGCAGCAGAAAAAGTAGACAAGTTTAAATTGGAATTAGATGGGTACCTTGAAGTTATGGGGATAGAGGGGTATGGGGATATTGATAAGACTTTTCGGTAGTTTGAGCATTGAATGGTGATTGTGTACGGAGTGCTGTTGGTGGGGGTCTTGTCAAGGGGGGTTGTGTGGTTGATGTTGTGTGGTTTTAACCAAGTCTGTGCCCCTCCCCTGAGGGGAAGAAAATATAAAAACTACAAAAAATACAACAAACAACAACAAAAAAATTTCATGAATTAAAACTTTTTTTGCATTTTCTTCCTTGGGTCTTGTGTAGATAAATTAGTGTGGTGTTCGCGCAGGCTGAATGGCCTCCACCTGTTTTAGATTTCCTTGTAATTACTAACAGGACAAGGATATTAGGCGATACCACTGTACTCTTATACGAAATACAAGTTTATTAATAAAAAATAGATATATCCACTGAGTACATGGAATTTGAAACTGCTGTCCTCGCATCATGAGCCATGTACTCAGTGGGGAACACTGATAAGGCACATTTTGACATTGTGCATTCATGAACTTTCTTTTGTTCATTGATATTTCTCTCCAAATCCTGATTGCTGTAATCATAAACTTTTCAAATAAAGGCAATGTTTTGTTCATGCTTAACAAATTAGAATTCTACTTTCTTGGGTCTTTTGATATGTTAACATATTTTCATAATGCAATTTCATTTGTACACCATATGCACATTAAACAATGAAAAATCCATGAATCCAAACTGGACCCAAACTCATGAAATGGAATACATGCTTTACTGCATGCAACAAGCTTTTTCTGTGAATGAATATACATTGCACACAAAGATCAGTTAGCTGAGCTTGTTCCTTTCAAAGCAGGCAAAAGATCAGTTGTGAAATGAAACACTTAACTCGGCATTCCTCGAGTTGCTGAAAACGGTGTGAAAAGGCTTTCATGTGGCTCATTTGTTTGAGAACTTCAAACATTCTCTTTGCTGTCGTATACAGCTTTATCCCACAGTTAATTGTCACGCGATAACCGATTGAGTGAAAATGGAGGAACATTGCGAACTGGAACATGACTTGGCGTGAAAGAGTGTTGTTATATATATATATATATATATAAAAGAAACCAGTCTGACTTGTGACCTCAGACATTCCAAATATGTATTCACCACTTTAACATACGCTTCATACCCTTGTTTGAGGAGAGGGTATTGCATTTGGGTCTATTCGTTTGTATGTCTCGCTGTCTGTCCGCAAATAATGTGCTGACATCGGCCACAAATGCCACTTGGTGGTCGCCAGTAATACGCTTTACCCTTTTCTCAACAGAGTACCTCGATGAAATGTGTACAATTAGAATGTGAGTACGTCCATAAAGTGAGTTCAATTAGAATGTGAGTACGTCTATAAATTATGTACAATTAGAAGGTGAGTATTTCTATGAAGTATGTAATATTAGAATGTGAGTATTTCTATAAAGTATGTAATATTAGAATGTGAGTACATCAATAAATTATGTGATGTTCGAATGTAAGTATTTCTATAAAGTATGTAATATTAGAATGTGAGTATTTCTATAAAGTATGTAATATTGTTACGAATCTGGAAGCCTTGTGCACACAGACAGCCGTCCCCATAGCTTAGTTATTTCGATAAGTGTGCGTTTCTAGTTAGGGCCCCCTACCTGTGTCCAATGGGAATTGCATACATGCGCTGCAAAGTTATTTTGATAGTTAGGATTTGAATTGCATCCATAAATCTTCTACAACACCAGCATCACCTTCACCATCACCTTGCTCTGGCCGACGCCATGGCACCCGTGGTGGGCGGAGTTCAAGGAGGACCTTCACGGCGGCCCAAGACCAATCAGCGTGCTGCGAATGAGGTGGCCGCCGCTCAGCCAATCAGACCCCACCACGGTGAGAAAGGCGGTCTGCGTGACGTCACCACACCCTTGGGTCAATCGACGGACTTGCCGCTCGTTTTGGCCATTGGGGAAGGCGAAGAGCGATTCTGCGCACCAAAACCAGCCAATGAGGAAAGACGTACACCATGACACCGAGGTTCAGCTGACGGAGCTGATAAAAGGTCAGTCTCCATTTTTCGGGTGTGGTGGTTTTTTTCTTTTGAAAGCCAGTCTTCGTCTTGCCAGTCTTCATCTTGCCAATCTTCGCCCTGCCGGCCTCCGTTCGCTGGGAGCCCGGTCGTGTGGACGCCTGGGCTGCAACAGGTCCGAGTCCCGCCACTCCGCCAGCTCAACGTACCCGCTCAAAGCGGACAGGTCTGAGTGCAGGCTCTGGTCTTCAGCTCGCCTTTCCCTCTGAGCTGGAGGCCTCAATAAAGGCCGTGGCCACCGTTTATTTTGTGTGTGCGTGTGTGTATGTGTGTGTGTGTGTGTGTGTGTGTGTGTGTGTGTGTGTGTGTGTGTGTGTGCGTGCGTGCGTGCGTGCGTGCGTGTGTGTGTGTGTGTATTTGTGGGCCCGTCTGTAAGTCGAAATTGTTAAGTGCTTGCTCTTTGTACATTGCATGACTATATTCGGGGTTAATCCTGCTCTGTGTCTTCCCTTTCCCTATTCTAAATAAATCCATGTGTTGAATGTATCAGCTCGTTTCTGTGTTTTCTTCATTGGTTTAACACGGTGCGTGTTGGGGAATTAAAGAAGGCTGTTGTTGCCGTAGTTGTGTGCATTTGGACCGACGGGAACTCGGTAACCATCCACTCGGGTTACGCACAGATCGAGCACGGAAACGACTCGTCCTGTTCGAGTTCCGTCGAGGATGTGAATACTCGGTAGTTCGCCACGTGGGCCTCTAGGTATTTGGAAGTTTGGCAAATAACCCTGTCCCACGTGGTTGATTTATTGGCGATTCACGGTCCTGTAAGGTACGATCTAGATTCCGGGTGTTCGGTAGAGTCGACCCTATTGCTCCAACTCGCAGTCGTGCTCGCAGCCGAAACCCGTCCCGCAACAATATTAGAATGTGAGTATTTCGATAAAGTATGTAATATTAGAATGTGAGTATTTCTCCAAAGTATGTAATATTATAATGTGAGTACATCAATAAATTTTGTGATGTTAGAATGTGAGTATGTCAATAAATTATGTGCAATTAGAATGTGAGTACATCTATAAAGTATATACAATTGGAATGTAAGTACGTCTATAAAGTATGTAATGTTAGAATGTGCATATGTCTATAAAGTACAGAAAGTGACTACTTCGTCTCTCGAGTACATAAGATTAGAATGCGACTTCGTCTATAAAATATATAGAATTGCATATACACAATAAAACTGAAAATGTCTGCTTGGTTGCTGTATGAACATAAACCTATGTCATCAATGCATTGTGTATACACCACACAAACACACCAGCACACAGACACCACACAAAATAAGTGCTGGTGAAGGTTTGCGATCTGTGATTTCTAGTTCGTATTAAATTTGTCCTGACACATTGGCAGACTATATTTTTTACAGGCTTAAAAATAATAGTGTCCTTCCTGCAAAAAAAATTTGAGAGAAAGGGGGTGGGTGTTGTCGAGGTGAAAATGCCTGACTGGAGGTCACCCTGTTTCGGTCTCTAACGCTTACCAAAGTCAGCCTTGACCTTCGAAATGTTGGGATGTCGGTAATGAGGGGCGTTATCTCCCTCGCCTCCGTGGCGGGTTAACGACAGGCTGCGCGTGCTCACACATAGGCACGGCAGGCATTAATTCACAGACCTCGCTAATTAAAGGCACAAAATCTCTGACAGCAGGCCTACCCCGGCCTTCGGGTCGACTGGGCTGGGAACCAGAGACGTGATAAAGGCACGGTGATATTTATAACCAGTCCCCATTTCATTGCGATAATTTTAACATCTGGCATTCTAATAATACAGATTGCCAAATACATTATTAAAAGAGGGTGAGGAAAAAACAATTATATTGACACTAATGGATGAAATATACGGACTGTGGTAATTACTTTATGACAGGCCACTTACACAGTTTTATTGGAGCTTCATCTGAAGCTGAAATTACCAGTCAAAATGAGAATCGTAAATTTTCAATGTTACATTTAATAATATGCTGTTAATGAAACTTGGAGTTAACTTTTGTAGGTGTGTGAAGACAAAATTCATTTTTAATTGAATTTCTGAAAGGTTTATTAGTTAGGGACTTTCCTTTTTAAAATTACTTGCGTAATTAAAAAGAAAATAAGAGTACACCTTGTCTTTCACTGCCCA
This sequence comes from Eptatretus burgeri, assembly GCF_056783735.1. Taxonomy (NCBI): domain Eukaryota; kingdom Metazoa; phylum Chordata; class Myxini; order Myxiniformes; family Myxinidae; genus Eptatretus; species Eptatretus burgeri. Next base: position 19,236,970 of record NC_140970.1, read on the forward strand.
AAGTTAATTTATTTATATTAAATTCATTTTTAAAAAGCACCATCATGAGTCTCTGGGGCCATTCCAATATTGCTAAGCGGCTTTGCTTCCTGAACAATCCTGATCAGCAAAATAGTCTGAAAGTGCTTCAACGGTTAAAGTGTTGCAAAAGCACGGCAAACAAATGAGGATCCAGATCTTCTCCAACATCAAATCAATTCGTCCTTGTCACATACCCAAACCTGTCCATCAAGTTTCGTCCAAATCCGTCCACAACTTTTTGAGATATTGTGCTGCATATCATATTTGGCCCTATCTCTCAATGTTGAAGAATTACTTTAAAAATTCCAGTGTCTGGATCCGGATCTTCACCATAATCTAATCAATTCGTCCTTGTCACACACCCAACCTGCCCACCGAGTGTTGTCTGAATCCGACCGCAACGTTTTGAGATATCGTGCAAACAAACAGACAGACGGGTGAAAACATAACCTCCATCCACCTTCGGTGTATGTATATATCCATTCACAAACACAGCCACGTGAAACATGAGATACAAAGGGGGAAGACAAGAGGATTGGTTCAGTTGGTCAGTGTCTTTGCATGGCACTATGAGGGATAAGAATGTCAACTGATGCAAAAGGCTTGCCAGTGTGAAATATTAAGAAAGCTTGCATTGTCTCAGTTTTAAAACGGATTCCAGAAGAACAAGTGGAGACAGTCAGAAAAGAACATGTCACTGAGAATCTCTTGGGAACTATGCAATGCACCAGCTGTGAAGCGCAGCAAGCATAATAATGTTAACACGTCCAGCATGAGCACAACAATGGTTGGCCAGGCACAACCCAGCCCATCCACCATGCCCCCAAGCAGGAGAACCTTTGAACTAAAGGGAGCATTGGTCCAGCAATGACACCGCTTGAACACACCTCGGGCTCAACAGTGCCTCTACAGCGATCTCTTATGAAGGGTGACACGTTTATCCCCTCCTCTACCCCACCTCCCACCTCCACATTCAATGCAATGTTCATCCAATAAATTGCTCTGTGCTGTCTATTCTTATGTCACATTTTATGGTGCTAAACCAATCAGTGAGACTAACCATTTATTAGCTCATCTGTGAACAGGCCAATTAGTGGCATTGCCCATTTGGTCATCAATGACCAGCCGGTGAGCTTCATCAAATGATGGTGCCTGTTAATATTCACCCGAGGTGGTCATCAACCCCATTGTCTCAACATCCACACTGCAGTGCCTCGGTGGTGGAACAAAAAATTGAAGGTCACCCCTCAATGCTTAATGACGTCTTGTGTTCTTTTAATCATTGCCTGGAAAATTGGCTTCAGGTCTGATTTCCTCCTGCTTCTCGCAGGTACCAAGAAACCCATATTTGAAGAAATAATTCTGACATCCTCGCAGGTTGACCACGTCATACATCCATGATAATGACAGGTTTCCCTTCCCGAGAGTTTGAATGGGCATGACAAAGACGGACGCAAAATGTCAACACTGAAACATCATTGCAAAACTACTGTTGATGAAATAATAATTATGAAATCCAAACTTGACAAAAACATCCAGTTCATCGTCATGCATGTTCAGGAGATCTTGTTTTTTGTATACATAGCTGAGGCTCATGGTAGAGCAAGCATTAGTACACTGAATGGATCAGGACACAACAGGACAAAAGGGAACAGTTGAGATTGGGGGGAGGGGTGGGGGAGGGAGAGTTGAAACACCAACAACAGAGTTGAAGGCCAAGATCGAGGGAGACTTGGACAAACAATGGGTGTAGGGAGGAATAGGGGGGCAGGGAAGGATGCATGAGGTGGACAAGATGGATACAGAAGGAAACTCAGGGGGGAAAACTGGATATTTGGAAGGAGGGATTGGGGTGTGTTAATGAGGGTAGAAAAGATCATGGTTTTGGATTGGGGACGATCTGAGATGGTTTTCGATTGGCACCCTTTCCTGATGTCCTTCCCCACAAAACGTCTGCCATTCCCATAAACATCTTTCTGCACTTGTTCCACTCCTCCAAACCTTCTACTTCTTCGTTGAGTTCATCATATCAGGCCCTCATCCTCTCCTGATGCTCTTTTTTTGTATACCTTGTCGAGGCTCGTATGAGAGCTAACGCACAACGCACAACAAGAGGGGCAGGAGACAAGAGGAGTGGGAGAGGGAAGGAAAAAACAGTGGTGAACAGAGACATTATGAGATCTGTGGAAGGGATGGGGTGAGGAACACGGGGTATACAAGATAGACACCACAGGGACTTTAAGGACCTTACAAGACAGGGAACTTTTGGGAAGGAAGGCAGGGAAATCTGTGACGACGTTTCCCCTACACTTTCCCCACCTAATAATCTTCCGACCCCTACAACAATCCTAATTATTCTTTGGCACCTTTTAAAAGCATGGAGGTGGCAGAAGAGAAGAGAGGTTGTAAAGGATTAAAAAGATGAGATGTGAGCACATCGTTTATGAGGTGGACATGGGCACCCCAATAATCTTCAAGGTAATGGGATGGATCAGATTATCTTGCATGTCAAGTGTAGGATTACAAAATATCTTTGATATGTGCAGAGAATTGATGCTAAATTATTGTGGAAAATGGTTTCATTCAACCTAATTCTGTTTTGGTCTTTGTGTGATGAGAAAATTTTAAATACAGGCACTCCTCACTTAACGACCTACCTGTTTAACGACCGCCCGGACTTACGACCAGCTCTCCGACCAGTCGGTATTGTACGTTGTACGAAAACTTTGGTTGTGGACATGGCAGCGCGGCGTCTCAGCGTCAAGCATCTCATCTCGCATCACCCTTTCTCAGTCTCAGTCTCGTTCCCGCAGTCGGTCGGTATTCACTGCACTAACGTTCGCAATCTCCAAGACTACATATTTCGTCTACCCCAAACTATATACACATATGACCCCGAACCACTACCACACTTTGAAGGATTCAATGACTAATATGTTAATCTGAATGTCCTTTTTTATAACGTTAATGTTTTTTGGTACATCATTTTTATAATTTTTGCTGATTGTATTTTTATGTTCTGTAATATGTAAGAGTTATGCAAATTAAAACAAAGTTATCAAGTTGGAGTTTCCTTCAGACCTTTTCTTTATTCAGAATAAATAAAAACGATTACCTGTATTTACAGTATGCAAACCGAAGTAATGTATATGAGAGCTGATTTCCTCTATTCTGTTTATTACAGTATACAGTACACTACTCGAAACATTTTAAAATATATCCTCGCTTATCGACCAATTCGCTTAACGACCGAGTCGTAGGAACGGAACTCGGTCGTTAAGTGAGGAATGCCGGTACAACACAAATACATGCAGTAAGTAATCTCGTACACCCAACATGTACTCCTCACAAAACATTAATAAACAACTTCTAAATTGCAAAAAAAAAACAACTATAGATTAACAATTCAGACATTTATTGGACATGTGTAGACAAACCATTACTATTGAGCAAAGAAACCCATCATGAAACTAGAAAGGATAATCAGAGGTTGCAGACCCTCGGCAGGACTTGTTTTGTTTGGTGTATTTTGTGTGGCAAATAAATGGAAGGCTTTACTAAATGGAAGGTCATTTAATGCAAATGAAAGGTCTAAATGATCTTAAGGGTAATGGTCTGGAAAGGTGTAAACTGTAAAGGTTTGAAAAGGTCTATCTAAAGGAGTCGAAATAGTCTAAAGTGGTCAAAAGGGTAGAATGGGTCTAAAGAGTCTTAAGACGTCTAAAAACAGTCTGAAGGTCAAAAGGTCTGAAACGTGTGAAGGTCTAAAGGGTAGAAAGAAGTCTGAAGGGTCTAAACGACGTAAAGTTCTGAAGGGTTTAAAGGTCTAAAAGGTACATTCCAATGGTACGTACTTAATGGACATAATTAACAGATGTCGTCTCGGTTGAATAATACGTACTTAATAGATGTAGTCACGGTCCAATTCACATCCAAACGGTACGTAATTAATAGACGGACTCACATTTCAATAGTACATAATTAATAGATGTAATACTCAGATCACATGAGCACATCATTAAAAGACATATTCACATTCCAATATTACATAATTAATAGACACTCACATTCCAATCTATCTATAATTCCAGCAATGTGTGTGTGTGTGTGTGTGTGTGTGTGTGTGTGTGTGTGCGTGCGTGTGTCAGTGTGTGCGTGCGTGCGTGCGTGCGTGCGTGCGTGTGTGCGTGTGTGCGTGTGTGTGTGTGTGTGTGTGTGTCTGTGACTGCTGTTTCTCGACAACCACTGGTCCGATCTAATCGAAACTTGCCAACTATATTGCTGGGGACCCGAGGATGTGCCTTTTCAAGGTTTGATATTAATCAGACAAGTGCTTCCCAAGTTACGGCCATTTATTTACCAACCAATGACAGGACACGTTGCTGTGTGGCTGACGGGGAAGGGAACCTCAGCCGCGTTCTCCATTACGGGTTACAACGTACAGACTTCCGGATAATGATGACTTCGTGTATTCTAATAATTTCTCGATTACTTATGCGCATTTATAGATAAACACAATGTCCCAAGTTATGATCGTTTTCATATTAGACGGTGTATACATTTCGGTTACATCAGAGTGAGCTGAAATACTCCGAACCAGGAAGTAAATGTTTTTTTATTTTTATTTTTTTATTTTTTTCTTTTTTTCTTTTCTTTTTCTTTTTCTTTTTTTTTTTCTTTTTCTTTTTCTTTTTCTTTTCTTTTCTTTTTCTTTTCCTTTCTTTTCTTCCACGTACGGGTTTTTTTTTTCCACGTACGGTTTTTTTTTTCCTTCTCTCTTCCCTTCTTTTTCTCCCTCTTCCTCTTCTCTGTGTTTTTCCTTGCGATGACATTGCGAAAAGGCAAAATACGTTGATGCTAATTGAATAATTGGCCATTAAACCTAAATAGCGAATAATTGTAACTGCGATATGTGAACTTCCGGACAGTGAGGACATCAAAACGTTGGCAGATCCAGCAGCCTCCGCATTCTTGCCCTGGACGAGGAAACAAAGAAGAAGCGCCGTTTCCTCAGCAATGTTGTTTATGAAGAGGTGCTAACGAGATAAAGGTGTGTCCATTGAGACAATTTTTATTATTATTTATTTATTGAAGAAAAATTGTTCCGAAAATAATTATCCAAAAAAGTGCACAACTTCTTTTTGTTTCCAATTGTCAAAATGGTGTGGCCTTTGGAAGTGTTAAGGAATTCAGCTCTACTCAACATGCTTGCCAACAAAATACATCTCATTTTGGTGGTATGCTTTGCAAACTTTTTTTTTTTAAACTATTTTCAAACTAAAACAATTCGAACATGGAATACCGAATGACACTGTACTTTCAGGTCTCCTACAAATCCTACCCTGTCGCCTCACCATGGCGTAGGAGTGGTAATGGTCAATGGCAGCGAATGTCATGGTTAGCAAAGACGGGGAGGTAAACTTGATTTTAATTTGGATTTTAATTAACTCTGTGTGTGGAAGTATCACAGCAGTTGTTACTTCAATGAAGGCGATAATTCGTGGAATGATGTGAACATTCCGTACGGGCACGCACTACTTCTGGATAGTGATGACTTACTGTGTTCTAATAATTTCTCGATTTGTTATGCGCATTTATAGATAAACACAATGCCCCAATCCAGTCGTCATTTACGAGAGCAAAGGAACGGCCTGTGTATTTGTTTGAAAGTTATTTTTTATTATTAGGGAGGGAGAGGGATATCGTAATCGTCCTGTTTGTTTGTCTGTCTGTCTGTCTGTCTGTTAGCAACTTTACGGCAAAACTGCTTTAGCAAACACTATCAAATTTAATTCACAGGTGGGCAATGAACCTTTGATGACCCCATTAACTTTTGGGTCCAATTGGATCAAAGGTCAAGGTCACGAAAAGATCAAAATCGTTTTTCGCTCATAACTTCGTCAAAAATGATCTGATTTACTTCAAACTAAGCTTATAGTGAACCTTGTAACTTATAGTTTATAGTAATTGGTTCACGAAAAATATAAGTGACCACTATATTCGTTATTGCTGTTTGTCTGTATGTCTGTCTGTATTTCTGTCTGTCTGTCTGTCCCGAGCATAGCTCCGTGGGTTTTGATCCAATCCTGATGAAATTTTGGTGGGAGGTTTATATCATGATCTTGTTGTGTTTTCCTGAAAATGGGCATGGACCGCCCACTATGGACGGAGCCACGCCCAAAAAACGTGTTTTTTAGGGGTAGCCGATTTCAATTTGCATCTTCTCCTCGGAGTTTTGTCGAATCTGACAGGGGTTTCGGTATTTGGTTAGCCCAATGGCACCTGCATAGCCCCATGGAGCTCGATTTTTCATTTTCATCCCAAGGTCAAGGTCACAAGGTCACAAACTTAAATTGCGATTTTGACATTAAAAAAATTTCTTCTCCGAAGGGTTTGTCGAATCTGGCAGGGTTTCGGTATTTGATTAGCCCAATGGCACCTGCATAGCCCCACGGAGCTCAATTTTTCATTTTCGTCCCAACGTCAAGGCCACAAGTTCACGAACTTAGAAAATTGCGAATTGTGTTTTTAGGGGGTAGCCAATTTCAATTTGCATCTTCTTCTAGGGGGGTTGTCGAATCTGGCAGGGGTTTCGGTATTTGGTTAGCCCAATGGCACCTGCATAGCCCCACGGAGCTCGATTTTTCATTCTCATCCCAAGGTCAAGGTCACAAGGTCACGAACTTAGAAAATTGTGATTTTGACATAAAAATCCATCTTCTCCGAGGGGGTTGTCGAATCTGGCAGGGTTTCGGTATTTGGTTAGCCCAACGGCACCTGCATAGCCCCATGGAGCTCGATTTTTCATTTTAGTCCCAAGGCCAAGGTTAAGGTCACAAGGTCATGAACTTAGAAAATTTCTAATTTTGACATAAAAATCAGACGACCGCCCAAACTTTGAGAGCTAGGATGACAATATTTTTATGCATAATCTTGAGGTCATTACCCACCTAAAGTTTTGAAACCATTTTTCTCTATCTCGAACACCTTGCCCGTGGTGCCCCCAACAAGTTTGGTTTATGCTGATTTCATCAAAGTATGGATAATCCGAGGAGTGTGAAATGCCATATAGCCTATATGACGTTGTATTGTTCCTGGAATTTTCCAGAGGAAGTTTTGCACCAATGGTCATAATCCTTGACCTTTGACCTTTAAAGTTCACAAAGGTCAAATTTTCAAAGTTATGGGAATCGAACCGGGTTTTCAACCTTCTTTGACGAACTAACTCCATTAAGCTATAGCACGTATCCTGTTTCCTCATTTTAATGTCCACAACATTGTTTTGGGACCTTTAAACGTTATGCAAAGGTCAAATTTTGAAAGTTGTTGAACGAAACAGGGTTTTCCACATTTTGCAGCTAATAACCTGTCACCCGTACCACATAATGTTGATCATTTTTATAACTTGGTCAAACATTATCACATTGTCTCATCCTTGACTTCTGAAACAATCTACATCGTCAAATACCGCTCGTGAACTATCGTCGTCTTCAGACTTGTTTGTCACTTATAACCCTACCCATTCCTATCGTGAAAAATGCATATTTGTGAAGATCGGTCAGGTCCAAATTTTTGGGAGTCATGGTCATCGCTCAAAATTACAAATTTTCCATTAAAACTAAAACATGGTTACGAAAGTACAACTTTACGGAAAAACGGCTGGCTCAAACACTGTCAAATTGTATCCACAGGTGGGTAATGAACCTTGGACGACCCCATTAACTTTTGGGTCCAATTAGGTCAAAGGTCAAGGTCAGGTCTCGAAAAGGTCAAAATCGTTTTTCGCTCATAACTTCGTCAAAAATGATCCAATTTACTTCAAACTAAGCTTATAATGAACCTTATTCTATTTGTGACTTAAAATCCAAACAATCCTATCGTGAAAAAATGCATATTTGTGAAGATCGGGGTTAAGAATGTATCAAATTTAAATTTGCTCCCCAAAATAACTTTATGCCTTAAATGGGTGGGATTTGTTGTGCCTGGCACCACTTGTTATTATTATTTTTTTGCACATACGGGCACCCACGTATGGCCCGCACGTACGGGCATGCGAGAGCAAAGGAACGGCCTGTGTGGTTGTTGTTTCTGGCACGCAGTTTGAAAGTTTTTTTTTGTTTTTTTTTGCACGTACGGCCACGCACTCCGACACAGGATACCAACAAGCTGGTACTCATTTTGCCGACCTCAGAAGGATTATAGGCTGAATCAACCCACCTGGTATTACTTCAACAGCCGAGCGGGATTTGAACTCAGGACCCTCGGATCCCAAGCCTGCCATCCTAACCATTAAGCCAACACCAGGAATATTAGGTATCATCATTATGTACCATTATCGTTGTGTCATTATAATTTCAATAGTATGTAATAAATAGACGTACGTTTTGTGCAGACAAACAAACAAACAATGATTTGGTGCATCGTACAGTACTTGCAAAATCCAAATAAACAAGAGTTGTTTGGTAATATAAAAGTAAGTTATGGAAATAAAAGTAACAGCAGTTTGGTAATTTCTAAAATTAGACCGATCAAGTCTTTTACATGATCGAATGTTATGCAAAATAAATTTGGTTGATATATTTTCTAATTGCAGCCTCATAGGTGTTTTACATGCTTCAGATGGCATTGACTTTGACCTTTTAATGAAGTTTGACCAAATTCTCCTCACATATACTACACATACATATAAATAAGCTGTGAAAGTTTAAATTTGATATCTTGAAAAATTACTGAGGTATGGTAATAAATTCACACAAAGGCCCGTTTCATTATAATGGGGTGAAATTGTTGTCATGGAAACCATTGACATATCAAAAAGGCTAAATCAATCAGTGATTTTTTTTTGTGAACCAGGTGTGTCACCAAATAGGCGAATCCTGTTCAAGTTAATAGCATGAAAATTTAATATTTGATGTGACCTTGAGCTTTGACCTTTTGACCTCCAATAATATGCTTCAGTGACACAATATGTAAACCCTATTCAAATTTTCAGTCAAGCAGATGAAAAGTGATGTGACCTTGACCTTTTGACCTCAAAAAAATGTGCTTCTAGATTTTGATTGGTGAACCAATTCAGTGACCCAAATATGCAACTTCTGTTCAACCCAGCAGAGTGCCCACTCTCAGGGAAGCTGGAGATTGTGCATTACTTGCTGAAAAAAGTAGAGTGTGGATATTGCAATAAGATTCGACTGATGTTTGTGTGGTGTGCATCTAAAGGGGTCTAACAAGTCTGCAGGTCTCAAGGGTTGTAAAGGGTCTAAGTGGTCCATAGTGTCTACAGGGGTTAATAGAGTATAATATGATTATGCGTGAGGTTAAGTTTTGGTAGGGTTTTTTTTTTTTTTTTTTTTTGGAAGGAGGTGTTGGATTATTAAAATAGAAACTCTCATACAAACTCTGTTCTGTTGCTGCAAACTCTCAGACATATTAACACACGAGTACATGTCAAGTCATACATGAAGATGTTTATGTTTTTCAATCTTGAGATTATAATTGCTAAGGTTTTTATGTTTGGAAGGTTTCCTTTTTATTAGCAAGTGTACTTCCAATGATAAACTGTGCCATTGAACCCCACGCTCTCCCATGAAGGATAGTTAGGCAAATGGTCTGTTCTTCTGCAGAGACATAATTAGCATTCTCTAACGGTACATGGCCACAGAGGGCCTCAGAATTATGACAATCTGCCATGGTAATATTTAACAGAGGGAAAATAAAGTCTTGAAAGCCTTATGGTGGGCTTAGGCTGGATTTATTCCTTATCATATCGCAGGCACTGCGTGCAAAGGTCACGTGTAATAAGGGACGACGATCTTAGTGTAAATCCCCCAAATCCCTCAGGTTCGTCCACCGGGGCTTTATGTTCTAGCCCCCATACCATCTTCCCCACGAGAGCAAAGAGATTTGAAAATTCAATCACCGTGTAGGAAACGAGCGTAACTATAATGCCATTTTGGTCTGCTTATGATGCAAAAACCCTCGGTGTTGGATCTAGCTCCCTGTTGTATACACAAAGGCGATGTATGGGCTATTCTCGAATATAGGTAACTGAGATGCAGCATCTGCTACGGTGAAACTTTATTGAATAATGTTTTTTTTTAAAACAACCTGTTAGTGAAACTTTCTTGGCCTGGTTCAGCCTGCTTCGAAATGGTGGAGCACCATTGAGACATCCCCACGTCCCAAAGCAGAGAGCGATATGATCCTATGTATCTCAACCAAGGGCAGCACCCTGTCTTGAGATGAGCCGTCTCTCAGGCTCTGCCAATTAGCTCCTGCACAAAGCACAAGAGGTAAAAAGTGTGACTATTAAGTGGAATGGTGAAGCATTTAGCTTCGAGTCACTGCTGCTTCAACGACAGAAGCAATTTGCAAAACGGCCGACTTAACAAGATCAAATTGTGAGTTTTATTGCTTATTTCAATGGAACGACGGCGATTGACGTAAAATGAAGGCATCGCATGAAATTGGGTGATTTTGGTCATTTCCTCTTGATAAACAGTTGTGAGCACCAAATGCCCATGAGTCTTATCGCTCTTTTTCAACTAGTTTCAGCCATAAAATGCTCTTTCCACTCGGGCTGAAATTGAAGGATTCGTAATTTATATTTTTTATAGTTCATTTTCAATTGGAAATTTAAATGCAGGGGAAAAACTCCATGCTGATGTAAACAATAGGACTACACGTATTGGAAAGGTACATCCAAACTTGAACACTCCCATTATGCACATGCTAATTTCCCCAAAATGCAAACAGCGAGTCTTGAAACTTTCCTTGCTGTTTCAACATTTTTGGTCGTGTGATGTGTAAAACTATGCAGAGTAGGACTATGTTGAAGTAAGCAACAATAATTGTACCAAAAAAAGGAAGGTGGCCGACACTGCATGAATTCCATACGAGGAATGCATAATTTGGGCATGGCACCTGTTTAATGCCTTTTACAGAAATCATTTGTGGGATATTTAAGTCACTCAAGTAAGTGTATAAAAGGAAACTGAAATGACACACTGAGTGTCCCGAAGGAATGAAGCATATACCATTAGATCTCATGGTCGAATGCTGAAATGGTATTACTTGAACATCCAAATATATATATATATATTTATATTTATTTTCATATACTTGTATATATTTATTTATTTATATTTATATATATATATATATATATATATGCATATATATATATATACATATATTTATTTATATATATATATATATATATATATATATATATATATATATATATATATATATATATATATATATATATATATATATATATATATATATAAATATATATATATATATATATATTGGGTGGTCGCGAGACTACCCTGAGTCTCAGGTTTTCCGTCTGTTGGGTGGTCACTAGACTACCCTAAAGCCTGTATCTCACTGGGCTGCGAAAGCTCACGACTCGTTGGAGACACCAAATTGCGATAAAACCGATAATTTTCACTTGGAATCGCACTCAATTGAAACTAAAACACATTTGCATATGTCTCACGAATATCGCACGAATGTCCCACGAACTCCTGGCGAAATTTAGGATGAACTTCGCCTGGAGTTCGCATACATGTCGCACGACATTCATGCGATGTTCAGGTGACAAAACTGAGTTTTTTTTGGAACATGCAACTGTCACGCGACGGTCGTGTGACCGTCGTGCGACCATCGCGCAAATGTCGTGCAACAGTCGCACGAAAACTGTGCGTGACAATTGAGAAATCGGGACTATATATATATATATATATATATATATATATATATATATATATATATATATATATATATATATATATATATATATATATATATATATATATATATATATATATATATATATATATATATATATATATATATATATATATATATATATATATATATATATATATGTCCTGGTGTTGGCGCAGTGGTAAGGGCAGCGGCTTGGGATCCAAAAGGTCCTGAGTTCAAGCCCCGTTGGGCCACTGAATTAATACACCAGAGGGTTGACTCAGCCTGTCATCCTTCCGAGGTCAGCGAAATGAGTACCAGTATACTGGGCCAGTGTATACCCCGGTTAAAATAGGTGTACCATATCCCTGTGTCGTAAGAGGCGACCAGGGTTGCCTCAGGAAGGGCATCCGGCGTAAAACGTGCCAAATCACGATGCAGATCATGCGGATGATCCGCTGTGGCGACCCCCAACGGGAGCAGCCTTAAGAAGAAGAAGAAAAAAGATATATATATATATATATATATATATATATATATATATATATATATATATATATATATATATATATATATATATATATATATATATATATATATATATATATATATATATACTCCACACATCCACCGAACCATTTGCATTTTGGAAAAGATGGGTGGGATGATTGGGCAACTACAGCAGAAGTGGTGAGGGAGATAGCTAGGAAGGTACTTGATGTGACATCTGGACAGAGGAAGGAAGATAAGCAGACTTGGTGGTGGAACGAGGAAGTACAGGAAAGTATAAGGAAGAAGGGGTTGGCGAAAAAGAAGTGGGATAGTCAGAGAGATGAAGAAAGTAGGCAGGAGTACAAGGAGTGGTGGCACAAGGCAAAGAGAGAGGTGGCGAAGGCTAAGAAAAAGGCATATGACGAGCTGTATGAGAAGTTGGATACAAAAGAAGGGGAAAAGGATTTATACCGATTGGCCAGACAGAGGGACCGAGCTGTGAAGGATGTGCTGCAGGTTAGGGTGATAAAGGACGCAAATGGGAATGTGCTGACTAGCGAGGAGAATGTGTTGTGAAGGTGGATGGAGTACTTTGAGGAGCTGATGAATGAAGAAAATGAGAGAAAGAGAAGGTTGGAAGAGGTGGAGATAGTGGATCAGTAAGGATGAAGTGAGGACTGCTATGAAGAGGATGAAGAGTGGAAAGGCGGTGCCCAGATGACATACCAGTGGAGGCATGGAAGTGTTTAGGAGAGATGGCAGTGGGGTTGTTAACCAGATTGTTTAATAAAATCTTGGAAAGTGAGAGGATGCCGGAGGAGTGGAGATCAAGTGTACTGGTTCCGATTTTCAAGAACAAGGGTGATGTGCAGAGCTGTGGAAATTACAGTGCGATAAAGTTGTTAACCCACACCATTAAGTTGTGGGAAAGAGTAGTGGAAGCTCGGTTGAGAAGAGAGGTGACGATTTGTGAGCAGCAATATGGGTTTATGCCAGGAAACAGCACCACTGTTTGCGGTGTTTGCTTTGAGAATGTTGATGTAGAAATATAGGGAAGGCCAGAAGGAGTTACATTGTGTGTTTGTGGATTTAGAGAAAGCTTATGATAGGGTGCCAAGAGAGGAGTTGTGGTATTGTATGAGGAAGTCGGGAGTGGTGGAGAAGTATGTGAGGATTGTGCAGGATATGTATGAGGACAGTGTGACAGCGGTGAGGTGTGCGGTAGGAATGACGGACCGGTTTAAGGTAAAAGTGGGATTGCACCAAGGATCGACTCTGAGCCCTTTCCTGTTTGCAATGGTGATGGACAGGTTGACGGACGAGATCAGACTGGAGTCTCCATGGACTTTGATGTTTGCGGATGACATCATGATCTGTAGGGAGCAGGCTGAGGCGAGCCTTGAGAGGTGGAGGTACGCACTGGAGAGAAGGGTAATGATGGTCAGTAGGAGTAAGACGGAGTACATGTGCTTAAATGAGAGGGAGGGTGGTGGTATGGTGCGGTTGCAAGGAGTTGATGTGGGGAAGGTGGATGGGTTTAAATTGTTGGGATCAACTGTCCAAAGTAACGGAGAGTGTGGGAGAGAAGTGAAAAAGAGAGTGCAGGCAGGATGGAGTGGGTGGAGAAGAGTTGCAGGAGTGATTTGTGACAGAAGGGTAGCTGCAACAGTGAAGGGGAAAGTATATAAGATGGTAGTGAGACCAGCTATGTTGTATGGTTTGGAGGCGGTGGCACTAACAAAAAGACAGGAAGCGGAACTGGAGGTGGCAGAGTTAAAGATGCTGTGATTGTCGTTGGGAGTGACGAGGATGGACAGGATAAAAAATGAGTATATTAGAGGGACAGCGCAGGTAGGACGGTTTGGAGACAAAGTGAGAGAGGCGAGATTGAGATGGTTTGGACATTTTCACAGGAGGGAAGCGGAGTATATCGGGAGAAGGATGCTGGAGATGGAGCCGCCAGGCAGGAGGAGAAGAGGAAGGCCAAAGAAGAGGTTCATGGATCCGGTGAGGGTGGACATGCGAGTGGTTGGAGTGTCAATGGCAGATGTGGAGGATAGAGCAAAATGGAGACGGTTGATCCACTGTGGTGACCCCTCACGGGAGCAGCCGAAAGAAGAAGATTTATTTATATATATATATATATATATATATATATATATATATATATATATATATATATATATATATATATGTATATGTTAGGTTGGGAGGTTAATTGCTTCAGTGTGGGTGTCACAGCATGGAAGGTTTGCATTCCAATTCATGGGATGCATTACCACAATAAAGAAGTTTGACATGATCCTTCAAAGACTTGATCATGTGTGCTGCCTTCTGTTCCTTGGAGATGCACTGTATGTCCTGTGACTAATTTTATTGAAGAAAAACCCTGCTTTGTCAATGTTGAACACCTGTTCAGGGGCATAGCCCTTTTCTGTTATCAACCCCAACAAGTCTGGCTTGAATGATTTGTGTGTAGAGTGGAATTGTTCACACGATACTAATGGCCGACCAATGTTACACTCATCCTGCCACGCAACTTGCCTAAAATCACGATTTCTCTGCTAATGTCATAACCTTACAGGATGTCTTCGCTCCACGACCACTTAGAGAGGCTTGACATTTCATTGTCAGACTGTATTTAAGGGTAAAATATGAGGCTAATTAATGGTAAGTTCAATAAATCTCCTGGGCACAAGCTCACTCGACCATGATGCTAAAAAGGCTGCAAACACTGTAAGTGGTAGATGGCAGGAGACATCATCTCTGCACATGACGTGGTCACAGCGCCACATTCAAACCCGCGTATAATCAAGTTTTATGCGCGTTTTGGAAATGTGTCGCAATAATTCCCACATGTCAGTGTTGAGAAAACCTGCTTTAGCCAAGGGTTTATTCTCAAACTCTTTGTTACCACTGACTGACCCACTCACTCATTCCTTCATTCACTCATTCAGGCAGTGATATAAATGTTTAGTACTTTTCAAGTGGGTTCGAAAGCTGAAATTTGGCATTATGTAACTCAAAGCCACGATTCCAGAATTTTTCTTTTTAAAATCACAAAACTGTCCGTAAGTGTTAGTAAATGAAAATATCCGTAAACGAAAGTCGGTCAAGGAGACTCACTCCATCAGCTTTGGAGGGGGCGAAGCTTTGACTGCACATGAATAAAGAGCTCATCCTGCCCACTTAGTTTTCATTTGATTGATGTGTTACTTATGAAATCTAAAGATTTCGTAAGTATATTGATGTCTTCCGTCATCTGTTTGTGTGTTTGTTTGTGTGTGTGTTTGTTTGTTATCTTGCCAAAACGAAGTTTTTGCAAGATGTTAGTCAGCTTGTATGTTTTTTTTTTATTTATTTATTTATTTTTTTGTTTGTTTGTTTGTTTGTTTGTTTGTCTGTAATCACATATAAAAAATTCTGCAGAGCACAGTTATCATTGGAAATTTTTGTAACTTCGCATATGAGAGGCCTATAGAGGTCCCTTTCAGCGCATAAAATTTTGAAGGTCAAGGTCAAAGGTCAAGGTCACTTTGTCGCAAATCAGGGGAGTCGACGAAACCCTTATTTTTGAGTAATTTTGATCGGATCGTCTTCAAACTTCATGGGAATATAGTTCATGGTCTGGCGCTCAGCTGATTAATTTTTGGTGGCGATTGGCCTTGACCTTCATGGTTAGCGCCTGAGGTCAAACATATTTGACCCCAACGTCAAATTTTCAAGTTTTAGGAACCATATCGTGTAGTACCTCAAATTGAACACCTCGATGAGTGCTTTCTAGATATGTCAAGCTCGAGACATTATGACGTCATTTGCTGACGTTGTGAGGCAAACGCATATTTTTCATGGTTACTCTGTAAAACGATTCTCATCGGAATCTCTCGTCGGCAGATATTCCTCAAGGAGTCGCTCCTGGTGGATAGCAGCTCTGTTCACCTCAATGTGACCTTAAAGAAGTCACACGTGGTCACCTTTTGGCAAGATACGGGTCACCCTGCGGGTGACGTTGTTTTTATTTGTGTGTTTGTTTGTGTGTGTGTTTGTTTGTTTGTAGGCACGATAACTCGAGAACAGAAGAAGCTACCAATGTCAAATTACACCACGTGATTCAGGAAGGTGATGGCTAGTGCTGATTAGATTTTGGTCAAAATCGGTCAAAGGTCAAGGTCACGGTGAGGTCAAACATTCGATTTTTGATGGTTTGGTACAGAATCATCGTAGAAACTTCTGGTTTGCGTCGCTACCTTCTCGAGAGACAGCTTTTATTAGACAAGGTCAGAGGTCAAGTTGACGATTTCGTAAGTACCAGTCAATGACTGCTTGTTTATTTGTTTGCAGAGTGCAAGCACAACACACGAGTAAATGATAAAGGTTGTTGTCATAATGGAGACATCCGCGGCAGCAAATGTACTTTTGCTAAATTCCAAACAAGCACAAAGAGCAATCGTAGTGTTTGTTATAAGGAGGTGTGAGTACAAACTTGATAGTTATTAATCGGTTGGCCATGTGCAGTGGAGCAAGCTGACAAAGGTACCATTAATTTGATCACTATTTCACTTTAGGCCTCCTGGGGTACCTGCTGTTCCACCTCTGAACGTGACACTTCTGAGCATGGCAGATGTTGAGTCAGGCTCTCCCTAATCATGTGCATGCACGTTCATGTAGATTGAAGGATTACTCTTCATCCAATGTTTGCCCACTTCCTAAAGGACTGGTTAATCTTTTCAATGAGAAGGCACGTTATTTTCAATGGGGAATTTAAAGCAAGTTCATGTTTCTTGGAGGTTATGGCTACTATAAGTAGGCAGTCGCTCAAAGGGGATTTGTTATGAGTTGTTGGGCTGGGGGAGGAGAGGGGTTGTATCATTGCAGAGTATGCCATGCTTTCTTTGAGTTGACATTATTAACAAAATAGCAATTCTCTTCAATTGCTAACGTCTGCTGTTTCTGATTATGCCCTTTCGTATACCTGTGCAAGTGTCTCTTGCCCAATGTTACCCCTTTGGAAACGAAAAACGTGTTTCTGTGCAATTCTCTGGGCATCATTCATCGACGAGTAAATTTGTGAGGTGGAATTGATTAAACCCAGACAATGGCACCTGCTTTGTGGAGAGAGATGAAGCTCATTAAGGACCAGAGGTAAGGATTTTGTCAAAAGACCTTGTAAACAAGGGCATACACAGGCGGTGGTTTGCAACCACTGTTCTGTTAAGCCCCAGGAAAATGCGAAACAGTTGCAATATCAAAGCCCAAGCAGAAATTTGGGGGCAGTGGTCAGATCGGTAGGAACTCAGTGCAGGTGTCCCCTGCAAAATGTCCCCCTCAATCAATGTCCCCTGCAAATTTTTTGTGGGTTCTACAAAGCCTGGTCTCACCCAAAATGGGCTTTTCAGATGCGATGGTGGAACGCTTTTTGAATGGAAATATAAGGGTCAATCACATACCGGCGAGTGAGAGAGGGAACTCCTTGACATCATCACACTTCTCTGATTAGACTCCACATCTTCACTGTGGGTGGAAGGTCCTTTCTGAGCAAAGCTGTTATGAAGGGGAAAGAAGTGGGTGAGAGCAGCCTTTCCTCTACCCACCAGAATCAACCTTTGGTCACAGCACTTAAGTTGCTTAAATGTTGCCCACGTATGGTTATTTTGTTATTGACCAAGCTTGACAGTCAATGCTTACATAGACTGTGAGCTTATATACTTTTCCCCTTCTTATTTATTTCTTCCTGCTCTGAGAACCTCTACTTATTTAAAACCAGAGTGCAGAATTGCAGGCCACATCATCTTTTGTTGTTGTAATGCCTTTTTTAGGTT
This sequence comes from Eptatretus burgeri, assembly GCF_056783735.1. Lineage (NCBI taxonomy): Eukaryota > Metazoa > Chordata > Myxini > Myxiniformes > Myxinidae > Eptatretus > Eptatretus burgeri. The sequence continues at coordinate 19,255,020 of NC_140970.1, forward strand.
TCAGGAGGAGGAACATTGTATCCCAGGGCCAAAATATCCCATTCTTTTTTTAGGATCACGTTTTGAGGACCAAGTTGTGACGTTTTTCTGTATTTGAGTACAATGTTTGTTCCCCACATGTATGCATGTTTTTTTTCTTTTCTTGGGTATCTTTATTTATCTGTGCAAGTCCATGTGTTGTGCTTTTCATTTCCATTCAGAATTACATGATGCATTAACTATTTTTTTTTTTAATTGGTCATAACGTCATGATATGAACATCATAAATTTAATTCTTCATTCACATCCAGTCATAGATCAGATATGAGAAGTTTCAGATTATTTTTTGAATGAAGATATAAATTCAACCACTTTTGGCTGGAATAATAACCCCTTCACTGATTATGTCATCGTTATCACCCTATTTACCCCACAGGGAGATCATGATATAACGAATTTATTTATTTTTTGGTGAGCAGTTTCGTAGAAAATGTCTATTTTTTTTTCTTTAAACCAATGTGGCTGCCATGCCATGTGACCTATGACATCAGAGTTCGCAATAAAATATTCTCCATGGGGAGTCCAGCTTCTATGTTTAAAGTTACGCATCAAGCAGGTGACAGGTTACAAGAAATAAGTATTTACTGAAAAATTCACATATAAAGGCTCGTATGGAGTTTGTCAAAAAGCATCCTCATGATACTGCAGACATGTGGAGAAACGTTTTGTCTTAGATGAGACAAAATAGATCTTTTTGGTCTATATTCAAAGCGTTATATCTACCGGGCGTAGTGGCGTGCGCCTGTAATCCGGCTACTCGGAGGCTTGGGTTGGAGGATCGCTTGAGGACGGGAGCTCTGCGCTGGGTCTCGCTATGAGAGGGTGTAGGGCAGCCCGGAATCATGGCGAAACCCAATCCATATCCCTGTGTCATAAGAGGCGACCAGGGTTGCGTCAGGAAGGGCATCCGGCGTAAAACCTGTGCCAAATCAGTATGCGGATCATAACGGATGATCCGCTGTGGCGACCCCTAAACCGGAGCAGCCGAAAGACGAAGAAGAAGATTCAAAGCGTTATGTCTGGTGGAAGCCTATCATTATACCACCCAGGCAACACCATCCAACCTGTCGCAGCATCATGCTACGGGTCGACTTTCATCAACAGTGACTGGCAAGCTTGTTGGTTGCTTGCATAGATATGTGGGAAAGGGCCACCTTTTATAGAAGGGACAATGAATGGTGCAAAAAGTACAGGAGAATCCTTGATGAAAACCTGCTTGAGTCGGCCATTAATCTGAGACTGGGTAGGAGATTCACATTTCCACGGGACAGTGATCCAAAGCACAAAGCAAAAGTCACTCTTAAGTGGCTAAATATGAACAAAAACACATGTTCTTGAGTGACCCAGTCAAAGTCTGGACCTCAACCCAATTGAACATTTATGGTGACACTTGCAGATTGCAGTCCATCAATGATCCCCATCAAACCTGGCAGAACGAGAGCAATTTTCATGTGAAGAATGAGCAAAGATTTTACCATCTCACTGTGAATAGCTGGTAGAGACCTATCCAAAAAGACTAGTAGCAGTGATTGCTGCAAAGGGTGTATTTACCACGTTCTGACCTCAGGGGCTGAATACTTTTGCAACCAGTGAATTTTGACTTATACATGTTTTTTTGCAGTATTCCTGACATGTAACCTCGCTCAACTATAACAGTGTTTCGTTTGATCAATTCAGTTGTGAATAAAAAGGTTAATTTGAAAAAATTGTTTCTGCATAATTCGTAATTCATATAAATGTGGCATTATTGGACAGGGGTGAATACTTTTGCATGCCACTGTATAATGTATAGCATAATGTCTCAAAGTTTCCAACCCAGGTATCCACTTCATCAATAACTCCACAAGCCCTCCCTCACCTTAGCTGATAACCTTTGTAAGTTATGAAGAAGGAAAAAAGACAAAAATGTCACAGCCACTGTTCTTTTGTTAATTTTGCTGTCTGGAGTTAAAGGGCTAACTCGTGTTTATTTACAACTAAAATGGTCACCAGTCAGCCATCTTTGATTAGGTTGCAAAATATTGTTAGGTGCAAGTGTAAGCCATTCTGCACTGTGCTTCTGCATCGTTTGAACAAAATTGGACGATGCATTTCCGAGAAATGGTTGGGAACACGTTGAAGTAACAAAACGACCGCCAGGCGGCCATCTTGGATATGACCTTGAAAAGAAATGAAGGCTTACGTACGCCATCATTCATTATCTGTTTGCCAAGTTTGAACAAGATCTGCAAATGGATGTCTGAGAAATGGTTGAGGACGTGTTCAATACCGGATTTTTTCACAACTAAATTTACCACCAGTCGATCAGTAGACCATCTTTCATCAGATCACAAAATAAAGTGAGGAGCACGTGGACGCCATCATGTACTGTATTTGTGCCAAGTTTGAACAAAATCGGATCATACATGTCTAAGAAATAGTTGGTGACAAATTTCAGTAGCAAAATGGCTGCCAGCCGGCCATCGTGAATCTGATCTAGAAAAAAATTGACTTGAATATGTAAGGAAGCAAAGAATGGCTGTGAGTGGGAGGATGTCTAGCTGGGAGGATGTAAGTGGTAGGGCACCTTAGTGGTCAATACTATGACCATTGTTATTAGCCCCCGTTGGACTTAGGACGAAACGAGGGCTTATGGATTTGGTCTCAATTTTCTTGTGTGCACGTATGCGCGTGTGTGGATCTTCAACAATTTCTCGGACAAGCATTTACCGATGTTGTTCAAACTTGGGACACATAAAGAATGATTGCATACATAAGCATGCTATTTTTTTGTGATCAGATCAAAGATGGCTGACGCGTTCATTTTGTTACACATGTCCCCAACCATTTCTCTGACATTCATGGTCCGATTTTGTTCAAACTTGGCATAAGCACAGTACATGATGGCATGCATGTGACGCTCACTTTAATTTGCCATCTGATCAAAGATGGACGACTGTTAGACTTGCAGCCATTTTGTGACTTACATGTGTGCCCGACCATTTCTCAGACATGCATGGTTCAATTTTGTTCAAACTTGGAAAAAAGCACATTACATGATGGCATGCACATGCCCTTCACTTTATTTTCTGATCTGATCAAAGATGGCCGATTGGAAGACTGGTGGCCATTTTAGTTTTCATATAAATATGGGTTAGCCATTTAACTCCATTCAGCAAAATTACTAATAGAATGGGAGCTATGACATTTTATGTCTTTTTTTTTTACTTGTTGATGCAGGAAACTGTCCTGAAGGACGATATTTCAAAGCTTAACATTTGATATGTACACAGCTGCAAACCAATTATGCATACATATTGGGGTCAATAAAGGCAACAACAGCTGATGGAAATATACAATGACAAAATAGCATTACAACACGATGCTTCATGTTGTATATTTATTTTATTCTCATTAAAGCGCAAACGTCTTAGCATGTAAACTTACAAGGAATATTGCGCCGCCTTTCCTCTTTCTGGAGTTGCTCCTTCTTTTTTTCAAAATGTTCTCCAAACTCTTGATCCACTTTGTGAAACAGGAACCAATCCAGTAAACATCTAAAATGATGAATATAACACCAATGATGCTTTCCCCGGTTAATTCCACCATCTCGTCTTCTTTATCATCTTCCAATGAATTGATGTCCAGCCATTCTGAAGGATTTGGGTTTGGGATGAGCAAACAATGTGTCAAAGGAATATATATATATATATATATATATATATATATATATATATATATATATATATATATATGTGTGAGTTTGAAATCAAATTGAGCAAAACAAACCCTGACCAGTCGTTCCTCTCTCTCCAAATTATTCCCTGAAGTTTAACATGGCGAAAGTTATTGCCACTTGAATGAGTGAAAAATTATTATGATGCCAACATTACTGTGTGAAACAAAAAGGAAGGAGAAAATCATTTAAAAGAACAAAAAATTAAGTTCTGTTCAACCTGTTGTTATATCTACAATGAATAAATTATTCACAAAAAGTATTGCAATGAAACAGTCTGCCAAACTAATCACTACTATTTTGTTGTTCTCTCAACATATTTTCCAATCACCATGAAATAAACTTACCACACTCATCCATACCATCGAAAGATACAGTTTTAGTTCCAGCGATCTCAGTCACTGGGGTCATCAAAGTTGCTGGTACATATACATATAGTCCAGGGAGCTCTGCATGGATCTCTCCCATGGGTGGATGTCAGGAAGGATCTGGAAAATAAGATAGGAAAAATGAGTTCAGGGACAATGTTTCTTTCTCCCACCATAAATTTTAGACAAAGTGTTAAACAAATCTTTCTTCAATGTAGACTAGCCCCGAAGATGGCAATGTTCCCCACTAAATATGTGATCCCATTCCCAGCACGTTTGCCATAAACTTACTTGTTCCTTATGCGAAAGAGAGGCTGATGTCTGCAAGATTGCATAAGCCTTAATTATCTCTTTAAAACTAATTGGCTGCTACATCATGTGACTGATGAGGTCATTGTTCAGTCACATAGTCTCGCAGTCATGTTGGCCAAAAGCCTTATCCAATCAATGTGAAACTCCAAAGACGTGATCAGCCACCCATTCTGAATTTGATTTGATGAAGGGGACGTCATGGGTCAAGTATCCGATTGAAGCTAGGTTGTATCGAAGCAGGGCGGCATGTTTTTTTTTTTTTCACCACAGAAATTTCACAAAATTTTCACCATGGATGTGACTACTCATGTGGTATGTTTATATGGTAACTATGACATCATAGGTCACGTAGTGTGGCAGGCATGTTCGAAAAAAGGAAAGTTTGGACCTCTGTATCTCCAAAAGCGCTCCATGGGGAAAAAATTGAAATTTGGCACATGTGAAGTACTCCCAATGCGAAACAAGTGATTTTTTTTTTGATGATGTCATATGTGGCTTCCTTGTGACGTCATAATTTCATACGTCAAAAGCTTTATCTGATTAGTATGAAAAATGTTGAGGGTTATCAAGGGCTAAATTGTAATTGGCAAAAAAATTGATGAAGTGATCGGTTACGTTGTTTGGCAGCCATGTTATTTTTCACATAATATCTTCAAAAACCTTTGCAGAACTGCTTGACAGATCAAGGGAAAACTTCCGTTACATGTTCCCCAACCCTTGCAGATACCAAGGTGCTCACGAATATAATCAATAGGTCATATGGTCTGACAGCCATCTTGGTTTCAACGAAATTCTTTAAAAAAAATCTTTCTCTTGAACCGCTTCATCAATTGTTGTGAAACGTCATAGTTATGCTTGAATAGACACGCGGAATATATGGTTTAAATTGCAACCTGATCAGACACATGGTCTGGCAGCCAAAATTATTTAATCTTTTGACTCTGGGTTCGGGGATTTAAATCAAACTTGGTACAAGTATGTATAATGATGTAACAATGTGGGCAGAGGCATATTTGGCAACATCTTGATGTCAAATGTTGTCGTTATAGTCTAGTTGTGTTTATATTAATGCCATACATTGAGGAAATCAAATGTTAGAATGCTACCTGGATCAAATCAGCTATAAGTGGTGTGCTGCAATGGTATTTGATTTGAGATTATTCAATTTATCCCCAAGATATTCAGTGAAGAAAAATCTTTCTTCAGTTGCTGATTATTTAATGAAGTTTGACAAAGATGTTCCAAAATAATGGATGAAAAAAATAATAGTTTTGAACAGAAATGAAGTAACGATGTTGCCTTTTTCGTACATACATATACTGTCACTAAAAGGAATTAGAACAGCATTCGAAGAGCGAGCGCATCGTCTAGCCTCACACATCAATTCGGAAAAAACCCTCATTAACTGAACACCCCACTATTATAGCCCACTGCTGTTATGGCTAATATTCCTACATCAGCCATGCACCCTATTGTGTCACATAGTTTCTTGGCATTGTTATGATCAACATAAATTTAATTCTTCACTCACATCTAGTCATAGATCAGATATAAGAAGTTTCAGATTTTTTTTGGGATAAAGATTTCATATCAACCACATATGGTTGCAATACCACTTCACTGGTGACATCATCATTATCATGCTTTATACCCCACAGGGAGTTCATGATATATGACAAGTTTAAATTTTTTCTGTGAGCAGTTTCAGAGAAAATGATGTCTAAATTTTCACATCGATCAGACAAGCAGTTGCAGAAAAAAAATATTTCTACAGCGAAAATATATGGATGCGGACGCACACGCACACGCACACGCACATGCACACACATGCAATGATCTTGCATCTCTTTCGGGGCAAGACAAAAATCCTAAAAAGTTTAACTTTTTATAAAGTTGTTTTTCCTTTCCTGTATGACTAATCAACAAAATAAGGAAAAAATTCTTTGTACTTTTTTCTTGTTTGTAAATAATGGTGTGTATGACCCATCTGTGACCAGTCTGGCTTTAATCTACCGCAATTGTGAGGATTCCATTGCTATTCCTTTGTATCTTCACCCAATACCACCAGGTGTTGTCTCACCCTTGTTTCCTGTTGCTGTGCAGTGAAAGCTTAAGTGTCATTCCAGCATTCTCTTGAGAGCAACTATAAATTTCCAATAAACTTTGAATGTCTTGATAATATTAAACAATTCTGAAAAGTGAAATCGCAGAAAAAAAGTTTTATTGGATGAGTCCTTTATTACAATTGAAACATTTTTTGAACAATGTGATTGGAAGCAACAAATTATGCTTTATTGATTTTATTGTCATTGCTCGTCTAAAAAGAGCTTTCTCAAAATCTATGAGAGTATGGTGGGGCAAGATCACTTTTTGGGAAAGGTTGTGCTAGAGCGATCCCTCCTCCCCTCCCCTCCCCTCCTTCCAATCCTTCCCATATATAACCTCCTCGATCTTGGGGATAATATGAAACTCCCAACAACTCCCTCAACAAACCTGTTGAAGAAGTTCAGTCACTCAAACCATTGGGCGCAAACTCTAGCCATGATCTTTCTTGGGAAACTGCATCTAAGTTGGCCTCCAAAGTTAGCTGGGGATCTTCCATCGTGCAGTCTTTCAATGGCACACCTCAGTAGGGTGAATATACTGATTCTGGCTCACTTTTCACCATATAAGTGAATGGGGGATTTTCAGGGATTCTTTTTTTTCCCCTAAAAATAAACCCCCTTTTTATCCCAAGGTATATTTATTTGTCTCCCTTTTTAACCTAAGGGCACTTTTTTAAAATAACCAATGCAATAAGATAAAGATTTGTTCAAGTAGTAAAGTGGTAATGTGATTTGTTAAAGGTGATTCTAAAGAAATATCTGAAACATGTAAGCCTAGGGGCACTCTTTTTCAAATAACCAATGCATATTGTTTAGCTCACTCATTGAACCTATAAAGATTTGTTCATTCTCAAATTCCTTCAATACTTTAATTTTCTTTGCACAATAATCCCCATCTAAAATATTTAAAAATAAAACATTTGAATCTTTATATTTTTTAAAGATACCCCTTTTGTTCCATTACGAAATGATAAACTTCTCTTAATGCTCTTGTTTGACCACCTCCTGAGCAACATAACGTTTTGAGATTATAGCAAATTGTTTTTCCATTGTTCAATTGATAACCAACAAAGTTTTCAGTCCATTCAAGGATATTAATTTTTTCTTTACATCCTCGAATTTTCAAGTTTTTAAATTGATTCGCTTATTTGTTTTATTTACCTTTGTTTTATTTATTTTTTCAATAAGACTTATTTGATATTTTTCACATTCATTATGTTTTCCATTTATATACCAAGACTGAGATTTTCTCCACTCTTTAGTTTGATTAATACTTGGTTTGACCATTTATACATTGTGAAAAAAAACGTGGCGGGAGCCCTTAAAAATACGAACCCCTCTTCCCATCGTTAAAACGCAATCTATTCTATACACTCTATCATACAATATCCATATGGAACACAATCTATTCCATTATCTAAAATAAATCTCTTATCAAAGGTTCCTAATGCCTTTTTTATTTACTTCTTCACTATATATCTTATGTTTATAACTTCTTATTGTATTCATTTTCCTATATTCTTCCTTCTTATTCATCAAACAATTATAATAATTTCTAAAAGTTATTAATTTCTTTATTACATATTTCTTTATTCGCTTTAACCTCTTATCAATCTGATCACCATACTTATAAGCAGATGCCTTTACTCTCAATCCAATAAACTCACTCATTACTTTTCCACCCAACTCATCCTTAAACTTACCAATAACCTTTTCATTCTTTTTTTGAAAATAACTCACTCTTCTTACTAAAATTACTTGTATCATATACTCCAATATTTTTCTTCATATCTTTATAAACATCATCAGTTTTTATATCGAGGATAAAACTATCAGTGTCCAGATACAACAATGAAACATTTTCACCATACTCTTTCTTTAAGCCATTATACAAATAATCATACATCAATATCTTTGATAAATCAAGAACTGCTGTTCCAATATAAATTGGTTTATCCATTACAATACTTTCCTTTTCCATATGAATAGCAGTAAAGTTCTCTGAAAAAACCTCTTCTCTCTTAAAACTTGGTTTATTTATCAATCTAGAAGCTTCTAACATTCTCCATTGTCTTTCCAAAGACAGCATTATTCATCAATTTATAGAATTCCCCTTCAAATTTTACTTTTGTATTTGTTCTCATATCTGTATTGAATTTAATATACTTTTTCATCCAAGGACTTTGTTTCAATTTTAAAACTCAATGAATTTTAGCTATTCTCAATCCTTCTCTCAAAAACTGTTTCAAGCTTCTCTGATGCAAAACATATCCCTCTTTATCATAGAATGTTGTTAATAACTTTTCTGTTGATTTGCCTTTAATATTAAAACTTTTATGATAATCACTTAACCATTCTTTCTTTGGGGTTTCTTTCTCGCATGCAAAAGGAAGGTCTTTATGCTTATGATGAAGATCACTCGGGTACCTCAAATCAACTTCAAAATAATAACCTTCTTCTTCCTCATTCAATTCCTCTTGAGAAGAAATAACAATATTCATCAAAGCCTTTTCATAATCCTTTTCTTCCACCCACTCTCATTTACCATAAGGCAGAGATTGAGACATTGCCCATCCATACAAATTATTAGCATCAAAATACATCAAATAATTACTATCTTTTTCACCATCATAATTTGGAAGATATTAATTATTTGCTTTAGCATATCTTTTTGAACATACTTGTGATATTGCACCTCTCTTAGACTTCTCAATCATCAAAAGCATATCTACATCACTGATTAAATCTATATCTTGTTTTGTCATTTTCAACATTGCACTCCAAGCAAAACCAGGAGCTGTGAAATAGTGGGGAGGATCTAATCCATAACAATTTTTATTATGACAGAGTGATCTAAAAGGTTCAAACACATCAGCTAACAATTAAACATCTGTTTTTAGATACAAATCATGATATTCTCGAGGGTTCTTTATCTTAAATATTTTCCAAATTTCTTGTGCGTGTTTATATTCCTCATCACTTATCTCTTCTTCATAAAGGTTATCATAGAAACTTTCTTTTGAAGGAAGTTGTGTTTCTTTAAATCTCATAAATGAATCCATATGATCATAAGGATAAATTCCCTTACTTATAAGAATTTTCTCTTTACTTTGAATTTCATTCCTTGTTTGAATGTCCTCTCGAGTTAGAATTCCCTCTTTAATGAGAATTTCATCTTTAATCAGAATTTCCTCTTTAGTTAGAATTTCATTCATTGTTTGAATTTTCTTTAAAATTACAATTTCATCTTCAGTTGGAATTTCCTCATTAATTAGAATTTCCTCTTTACTTTGAATTCTCTCTTTAATCAGAATTTCCTCTTTTGGAAAGAATGAATTAAGATTGGAAAAGACCCCATGGAGCTTAGATTTGATGCAAGGTAGGCTTGTGGTGTTCCCATAAACTTGTAAGAATATAGAAACCTAATACGAGTTAAAGGTTTTGTGAATATCATTTTTGTAAATGAAATATACTTTTGACTTGTGTTTGTTATGGCAGAAATGTTCCCTGGTGTTCTTGAAAGTTCATTAAAAATAGATGTGTATCATAGTTGGCGCTGTTGTGAAGAAAGACTGGAATAAATGAAGGAAATTTATAATTAAGATTACAACAGGAATAAGCGGGACCTCTATAATTACCAGTAAGATGACAATAATCCCTAACTTTAGACTCCTCAACTTCCTCCTCACAAATATGACAGATATTGTTCTTTCTAAATTGTAATTTTTCTTCTTCGGTTAATTTCATCGGTTCAGTAATTTAGTTAGTCTTATGCAATCCTTTTCTAATCGTTTTACAAACTCTTGTGAAGCTTTTTTTCCACTATAATGTTCAAGTTTATTACACTTTTCTCCAACAGATGATTTGATATAATAACAGAAACCACAAGGAATATGTTTTTGATATTTATTTGTATACGATTATTTTGGATGAGGAGAAGCAGTATTTATCTTTTTTAGGACACATTCAAAATCAGCGTATATCACAAATGGGTGCATGATAGATTTATTTTAATCTTCAAAAGAAATCTTTTCACCAGGTTTAGGCATTGTAATTACAGCTGATTTATGATTACTACAATATTTTGAATGTTGTTCTAATCGTTCTTTTGTATGAAATGAATTAAGACATCGCTTACAAGGATATATTTTGTTTGCTGTTCTGAATACCTAAGAAGAGATTAATCTTGATAAATTATTGATGTATGTATAATGCGAATTCTTTCCAACACTAAAATATAAAAGATCAGTGTGTGCTTCTTCATTTTTATAGTTGTTTGAAATTTTTAATATTTGAACTTTGTTTGTATCCATTAATCCATATACATTAATAGAAAGATTATTCTTTTTCTCAAATTTCGGAATATCTGTGAGTGGCATTGGGAATTGAAAATCTTTAATGTCCAAGGTATTCTCATATTTCATATATTGTTTTACTCTTTCTGAATTACAATGTGGTGGATGTAAGTGAGCAAGAACAGACCAGAGAAAACATTTTTTATTTTTCTTGTGTTTTTGTGATTGAAGGTGATTCTTATAACTACTCTTCAAAACATCCTTTGAGCAGATATCACAATGTTTTCTTTTCAACTCAAGAGGAGATATTTGATGAAATAGATTAAATGTGTGTTTGTTGGTTCGAAGGTGTTTTTTATAATGTTTATATTCGTGACTACAAACATCGCAGTACATTGTATTCACCATATTTATAGAATAAAACTTTGCTAAAACTAAAATTTTCTTGATGAAAATTTCGTTTAATTTATCGGTGAATCTGTGCTTAAAACCATTTTATCCTCCAACTTTTTTCACTTAATAAATACAATGTTTCAAGACACAAAAGACAAGTTTCAATCAATCTCTTCATTTGTAAAAGATACTGAGAAATATGTTAAGGATGTAAAATTGAACAAAGATAAATATAACAACTATTGGATAAAAACAATTACGGTGGATAAGATGAGTTCTTCAATTTCCTTCAGTGGAAGGGCTTTTAGTATATCTGGAAGAACATCAATTAAAGTATCTCTAACAAAAGTTTCTCCTCTCCTTCTGGTAATACATTCAAAACAAGAAAAAGTATCAAAAAATAAAAACCTTATGGATGAAGCTTTAGAAAGAAAAGATAAGACCATATTTAATATGCAAGGAGAAATTTGTATTTTTTTCAACAACCCTAAAGATGAAAATCCTGATGAAATAAAGGATGTTAATATATCAGGTGAAATGACATTTCGTTCACTAGTAGTTAAGGATAATTTTAAAATTACCTTTATTATAAAAATGTTGTCGTTGAATCTGGTAATGAAAAAAAGTATATAAATATCAATGGTTATGTTTCTACTAATTAAATATGAGTCAATATTCAACTGAAGATTTTGAAGATTATGAGAGAGATTATGATAGTTTTATAGATGATTCTGAAGATGAACTTTAGTTTAAGTCAAGTTTTACTTTATAAATATGCTGGACTTCCCTTATTCTCCAGATGACAAATTTGAGAATTGTCCTGCGTGTGATAGAGTGGGATTAAACACAGAGTCAAAAGCCTATAAATAATGTATATTCTGTGATTATCTTCTAATTAATGATAAAAAAATATAAAAAGGAAAATAATTCTTTTAGATTTACACCAAAGATGAATTACTTTACAAGATTGATTAGAGAAATGAATGTAAAGTATGAGGGTGATAACACACCTTTCCTTATAAGGGAAGAAACTGAATGTATTGGAGAAATGTTCAAAGGATTGTTATATATTATTCACGATTGTCATTTTCAGGGAAATATCAACACAAGATATTGTGTAAATAAAATAATGGATTATCTTGAAATTAAACCCGAACTTACGATTTAATATAGAGTTTCTAAAAAAGCCAATAATAAATTAAATAACCTGTTTTCCAATGAAATGATTGATTTTTTACCCATTTGGGAAAATAAGATAAAATTTAACAACCATAAAAATCTCCCAAATTCATTAACATGTCTCATCGTTGGTTCAAGCAGATGCGGAAAAACCTGCTAACTTTTGAGGATGCTCCTGACTCCCAAATTTTTAGATTATGATAATTTAATAATTTTCAAAAAGTCAAGTTTTCAACCAGAGTATCAACTACTCTCACAAGGTTTTAATGCTGGTGTTCAAAAAGAAGATATAATAGGTTTATTTAAACTTCAAAAACACCTAAATGATTATAACATTGAAGATATAATAACTATTTTGTGATGCACATAGATGTAAAAAGAAATCAAAACCGATAACTTGTATTCTTAGTGATAATAGGAATGATTTTCCGTCTCCCCAAGATTTCGATAAATCAAAAAAGAACCTCGTTATCTTTGATGATTGTGTTAATGAGAGAAACCAAATGGTATTGGACAGCAACTACACAAGAGGGAAACATTCTTCTTGTGATTGTATTTATCTTAGTCAATCATACTTTCAACTTCCTTGTTGTTCCATCAGAAACAATGCTAATCCTTTCATTTTATTCAAGTTAAATTCAATAGATTTTTTTGGAGATTTGGAATAACAATAGATATTGGAATAACAATTTTTGGAGAGATTATTGTTCTACATTATGTAATAAAAAGGAATTTGGTGATTACATGAAGCACACGACTGAAAAATATAAATATATTGTTGTGAAACAAGATGAGATAGTAAATGATATTTTCCAATAAAAAATGGATGTGAAAGAAAGAGCAAGAAGATTTAAGGAACATCAAGATTTGGTTTCAAAAGTTGAAAAACAACAGGAAGACATAAAGAAGAAATGCAGACAGAAACTAACGGGTGAAGATGCATTTGAAAGAAAACAAGAGAAATTTTTGAAACCACTTTTAAAAACTTCCAAAGAAAAAATTATAGATGTTTCCACAGTTCCCACAATAGAATATACTCCTAAAAAACTTTAAATGATAAAAGATTTCAGTCAAATGACAGAGGAAGAATTAGAGCATATAGGGGAATTAGAATATGATGATAAAGCATTATTTCAACAACTGGAAGAGATTAATCACCTCCCTGCTTATATTGTGAATGCTCTTCAAAACAATGAATATTCCGCGGAATCAAAAACCAAAGCAGGACTCATTCCAACAGAACAACCAGCAATATTTCATCTAGTTCAAGAAAAGGTATTGATATTTAATAATGAATTTAGGTTTTTGGGGTCTGCTCAACCCCTTGTTAAACTAACCCCCAGATTAATGTTTCTTCTCACAAAAGAGGGAAGACAAGCTTCAACTGTGAGGAATGAATCAAAGTATTTTGATAAACCATTGGACAAGGAAAATAATGATGATAGAGTATATATTGATCTGCTGAACTCTTGATTATAGGGTTAGTCTTTCTGGTAAACGTAGCAAGAATGAGAAGGAGAAACACATTATTCAGGCTTTAAGTAGGCTTGGTGCAGGTGTTAGTTTTCTTCTAAATGACCCATCACAATTAGTTAATAGACTGCTATTGTTGTTAGGTAGTATGAAGGCAGGAAATAATTGTTTTAATGAAGCATCACCCATTTTCGATCAGTTGATGAACAAGAAAATAATGAATAAATATCAATATAAAGACATTTTATCAATATAAAGATTAAATAAGATGAGTACAACCATCCTGAGTTTTAATTTCACAAGAAGCGACCACACATCTTCATTCCCATACCCACTACAACTTGACCCAACAAAAGAATATGAGGCATCTTTGTTGTCCATGGAAACTTATAATACCTTATTTAATATAACTGAGAAAAATGACAAGTTTAGTTCTAATCTGGAAGTGGATACAGAACGATAACAGTTTCACCTGGAGCATATGAGATATCTCAAATATCTTCCGAAATTGCTCGTCTTATGAAAGAACAGGGTGCTGAACCAAAAAATATTGTTATAGATATTCAAAAACATACTTCAAAATCAACGATTCAACTTACAAATAACTACAATGTTGATTTCACAATTGATAATTCATTTAGAGAGTTATTTGGTTTCTCCTCAAAAAAGATTGAAACTAATGGGATGTTGCACAGTGATAATGTCATTCAAATATCCTCAGGAATAAATTCGGTGTTAATTCACTGTGATTTGATTGATGGTGCTTATAATGATGGAATAAAAACAAATACAATATTTTCATTCAGCGCATACTCAACCCCAATTGGTTATAAATTCAATATGGAACCCAAAAATTTGGTTTATCTCCCTGTGTCAGGAAAAACCAGACACAGAGTAAATTTTAAGATAACCGACCAAGATAATCGTATGATTTCTTTTAATGGGGAAGTTGTATCCATCAGAATTCACGTCCGTGAAGTTTTCCAATAAATAAATACGATGATTATTGTGAGGAAACACGAGTTGGGAAAATATAAAATAATTACAGGGGATGGGATGTTGCTTTCCCCCATACTACAAGGGTGAAGGCATTTATCTTGGTAGAGGATACTATAAACCTAAGAGACAAAGGGGTGTCGGACATCACTTTCGAGGAGATGGGATAATTGATACTCTCTAATGGGTATCGGTTCAACTATTCTGAAACATAAAGACCTAATTGGTTCAACTGCTTCTGCTGTGGGAAATGTAGCAGGTGCTGTAAAGAGCATAAAAGATGCCCAAAAGGAATCTCATAAATCTCAAGCAATAAAAGAAATTAAGAAAGGCAAAACTCAGTTGTCTCCCCAAGAACGACAGAAAATAATTCAAATACTTGGGTCGGGGTTTCAAAAGTTTTAACATCTTTTTTCCGAAATAAATACAAGTATGGAAGCAATTGATAGTATCTATGATTTGGATGATACCATTGTCATCTCAAACTCCACTAAAAAAGAAGATTACTTCAAGGTAAACGCAATAACTGGAACAGCAGGCTGGAATGCAAATGGTACAAAATGTTTTGAAATAAATAATCAACAAACCTATTTGCATCTATCCGAAAGTTTCTTGTTGTGTAAATTTAAATTCACGAAGGCTGGGAATAACACAAACGCTACACTCGTCAATGATTTCTTCTGGAAAATGTTTGATAGTGTTCGTTTGTACATTGGAACACAAGAAGTTGAAGCAGTTGAATATGTCTCTGCTGTATCTGAAATGATGAAATTTACACTCTATACATTCAGCGATAGAATAGGAAAGGGGGCTGTCGAAGGTTTTATTCCTGATATGTCAACGGGAACAACCACAGACCCTGGATATACTCAAAATGAAAGGAACGTATACTGATGATACGAAAGCAGTTAATAGTTTTACTGTGGCAGTTCCTCTTAAAGGTATATTCGGATTTTGTGATCATGATAAAGTTCTGTATGGTCTTAAAATTAGATTTCAACTACAAAGGAATGATAATGAAAATAGATTACTTTTTGGTGTTGGTAGTGCTTTTGGTGAGCAGAATTAATTTGTAATTGATGAAATGAGTTGGTATATTAGTGAATATACTCCTAATCTTAAAACAGAAGAGATGTTGAATAGAAGACAACTCAAAGAAACCACTCAGTGTATCATACCTCAAAAGAAGATGTCAACATGTTAAACTAAACCAAACCACTTACACGTGGAATTTGGGTGTTCTGGAAGGAAAGCCACGATATATGTGGATCATTTTTTTTAAAAAACCAGATTGCAATACTGCTACTGATAAGAATAATGCATTGAGTGATAAAGCGAAGGTGAAACAACTTCGTGTTTCTCGAGATGGAACGTTTTATCCACGACATAGATTGGAAATTAATTGGGGAAAAAATGATTATGCTGAAGCATCCAAGTCTTACCAAAAGGTGTGTGAAAGTAATGGAAATAAAGAACCTATTTTGGATATGTCAGCATTTCAAAGTTTCTATCCAATTTATGCATTTGACCTGAGTGCTCAAAAGGAAACTATAAAGTCTAATCGAGTGGATACTTCCCTATACATTGAAAGAGGAGAGAGTGACGAAGTTGATGCATATTGTTTGCTTTTGGAAGAAACAGAATTACAGATTAATACAGATAATGGTGTTTTGATTAGTCTCACATAATTTTTTGTTAAATAAATGAGTGGCAAGGTACCAACTGGGGTATATGTTAATCAAATCAATCTTCATAAACTATCATGTTGTGTTCAAAATCAAAAGCCTTGTATGATTACCATTAATACAATTCAGAGAAAAGGAGCAGTAAGAATTGATGGTTTGCTCACAAGAGAACAGGTTAAAATATTGAATGATACTGGCTCACTTAAAATTAAAATGACAAAACCAATGTTGAAAAAATATTCAATAAGAGAGACGAGTGGAGGATGGAGGAGAGGAGTGGAGTGCGGTTGGAGCATTGACGGGTGGTATTTCAACAGCGGTGAAAACTGCCAACGAAAGGAAGGCTCAACTCCGGGCTCAAAAAGAATAAGAAAGACATAACAAAGAGTTGGAGAAACAAATTAGTGGAAGTGGTGTAATTGTACATTTTGCTGAAAAACTTTAAGGTCTGCCTGATAAAGCGAGATTGTCAGTTGGAGATATGCTTTCTTCTATCGCACAAGCAGGTGTAAAATTAACTAAAAGGGGTAATGGATTATATCTTTCGAATTAATAAAAAATGAGCATTGATGAGTGGTTTAAAGAATTTGGAAAGAATACAACATCAAATTTACAACTTGTCAAATATTGTAAGAAATTAAAAATTCATAATGTGGTTATTTGTATGAGAGATGAATTAACAAATGTGCCGAAACGTACAAAGAATATTATTATGAACTTAGAAGATAATAATGGAAACGGTTCTCATTGGTTTTGTATTTTTAATAGTCAAGACAAATATTATTTTGATAGTTTTGGTCTTCCTCCACCTGTTGAAGTCATGCAATTCTTACAGAATGGTGTTTGTCAAACATTTCAAGTCCAAGAATTACATTCCAAGTGTTGTGGTCAATTATGTCTAAATGTGTAATTTCAACTCAACAAAAATAAAAATTTTATGACTTTTTTTTTAATCTAATATAAATGACTTATGTTGGTAAAGATGGTTCTATCTTTAGTGTATCCCAAGAACTGTATATTGATATATCAAATTATTACACAAAGGCACAGGCTGAACGACATAAATATAGTATTAACAAAAAATATTAATATGAAAAATGCTAATAGATTAAGAAATTATCCAAGCCCGACTGACGCGAATGACTTGGTGAGATTAAATGATTTATCACAATATATATCCTTGAATAAAACGGCTGTGGATTCCAAAGATACAGAAGTGTTGATTTTATCTCCAGGTCATACAGAATTCACAGTTCGAATTAAAATAAATTTTTATCAAGAAGGGTGTATCGTTTGTATGAGAATAGAACAATGGGGGTGTGATATGAATGATTTAGGGCATAATTGGTCATTTAAAATTCACCTCGAAGACCTGGAACAATTAAATCAGTCTCGTAAGGAAGAATATTATCCACTTGGTATCGAGAATGAGTTTTGTGGAAGCACGATTCGTAAACAACAAATAAATGAATTTAATAAGGGTAAATATAATAATGGTTTTGCCCGAGTTTATATCATGAAAACAGAAAAAACGGGATTATATACAATAAGTAAGGAAATACAAAATGATTTAACTATGGGAAGTTGGGGAGGTGTTTTGTGTCATAATATTATTCTAATATATATTTCGAATACATAAATGACAGCAAGAAGGCTTCAAGAAAATTATCATTTCTGTGTCAAAGCATACCTTCAAGAAAAGGGTATTCGGTATTTTAATAAATATGTTCTACAACATAAGAATGAGGTATTTTCAATAAAAGATTGGCATTATGCTGATGTTGATAAACCGACAACTTTAGATTTAATTAGGATGTTAAATAATGAAAAATATATAAAGTTAAGAAAACATAAAGGCCCAGTCACACCTTGACGTTTTAGCCAGCGATGGCAACGTATTAAAATTTATGTAAAACGCTGGCTTACGTTGAACTTTTGATGTTTTTTTTTTAAAGATTCGGACGTATTCATAGCGACTTGGTCTTATGTATAACGCATTAGTAACGGACACAGAACATTTCGTTGTGTTTTAGATAACTTATACCAACGAATGCTGAACCTGTTGTCGGCCTATACAACCTATGCCCAACGATAGTCCAACTTAGGCATTGCGCGTTGCACGCATCGCCGACGATGTCGTGACGTAGCCTATTAAAAGGCTGACGCACAACGATTCAAATCATAACTGCCGTAGAAATGGAAGTGTCAACATCGCAGTCACACCTTGGTGATCTTGCCAGCGTATGCCGACCTAAGAAAAATGTGTCTAAAACGTTGGGGCACGTCAAATACGGTATGAGTAAGTTTGGTATATGTGAGTAGAATGCTAAAGTACGCTATCATACGTCGTAGTAAGTAGAGTACGTCAAGAAATTTTAAACATGTTCAAAATTTTACGATGTACTTGGCGTATGACACACATTCCGCATGCGATGGGGATAAGTTGTACACACGATATGCGGACGCTTACACACGTCCACAAAGGCTACTTATAAGCTACTCATAAGTCGAAACACGTCGCAGTAATGTCTTTTTTACGGGAAACTTATTTCTAACTTATGTTTGACGTGCTTTGAACCAATTCTTTACGTAGTCCCAACACACATTGACGTATGTAGACGTATTCCAATGACGTCTTCCGGTCGACAAAAAAAATAAATGAACGTGTTTCTAACTTACAACTGCCATATAAAGACGTGTTCCCAGCGATTTTGGGAATTGGTATATAAAAATGGTGTTCATAAAAGGGGAACCCAACAGTATTTTCGAGTCCTTTTTGAGTCGATGTCCATGTCAGCAGTATCAGTATCAGTATTAGTATTAGTATTAGTAGTAGTTTGTTCATGTTGGCAGTCGTAGGTGAGTGTGAGGGGGAGGCTGTGGGTTATGATGGATCCTCCTTGCGTCCGCGTGTCCACGGGTAGGAGACATCTTTGCACCATTGTTCGAAGTTCTTCGCGGCTAATTTTTTATGGGGCTTTTTCAACAATGAGCTATGGCTTGTTTTTACGATTTAGGTCTATTCATAACGGGTTGGACAAATGCACAATGAACTAATAATGTGCATAGAGCGCTTCGATAACTTATAGATACGGTATACCAACGAATAATTATCGTGTAGCCGGCGTTCACAAAAAAAGCCCAACGATAGCCTAACTTATCCATATCGTGTGGCAGTTTATCTTTGCCGGTGACGTGGGGTTTGCTATTCATAGGCTGCCACTCAACGATTTAAATGGCTGCATCTCCACTATTGAAAGTAGACGCTTGCGCTCAACAATTGGATTTTTTTTTTTTACACTCAACGACTTTTAAACGGTACCACTCAGCTATTTTCATTGTTTACAATGAACAATTTAAATTGCTGTCACTCGCCTTTGTTTTTTGATGCTGGCGCTCGGAAATTTTAATCGTTTCTATTGAACGTGCTAAATCGCTCAAACTCCACTATTGAATGTAGACGCTTGCGCTCAACAATTGGATTTTTTTTTTACACTCAACGACTTTTAAACGGTACCACTCAACTCTTTTCATTGTTTACAATGAACGATTTAAATTGCTGTCACTCGCCTTTGATTTTTGACGCTGGCGTTTGGAAATTTGAAGCGTTTCTTCTGAACGTGTTAAAACGCTCAAACTCGACTATTTTAAATAGACGCTGCCGATGGACAATTGGAATCATAGCCAAGCTAGACATCGAAGTGTGAACATCATCGTCATGCCGAAGAAAAGTTTGAAGAATGCTGCAAATAAGTGTCCTGGCCGTGACCGTGGACACTGACGCAAGGATGATCCATTATACCGACGTCTTTCAGCCTATGAGTAACTTAAAAGTAACATCTGTCGATGTGTGGCAACGATCGCGTAACGTGCCAACAACACGTTAATCATAGGTTAGAAATAAGTTTCGGGTACGCTAAACATTACCTCGGCGTGTCTCAACTTATGATTAACTTACAAGTAGCATGTGTTGACGTCTATCAACGATCGCAGGCGGTGCATACAACTTGTGGCCAGCGTAGTGGAACGTGTGAGTGATACGCCGGCATACGTTGTGAAATTTCAAGCTTACAAAAATTTGAGGACAACCGAAAAGTACAACGTTTAAAGCCAGCGTACAACGACGTATGGCAGTGTTTTTCAGCGTGCTCTCAATGTTATCAAAACTTACCCATAACGTATTCAACATGTGCCAGCGTTTTAGAAATTTTTTTCAAAAATCGGCATACGTTGGCTAAAACGTCAAGGCGTTCCTGCGGCGGCCATAGAATTTTCAAGGCAGACACAAGATAGCCTCAAGGTGCCTGCAAGGGGACCACAGGGGCCCTAAGGCGAACGTGCGGCCAGACGGACAGTAACGAGTGGGTTAAATTTTTTTTAACCAGTTCTTTTGTTTCGGCTTGTCGAATTGCTATGGCGAACGTAGAAATGAAAAAAGTTATACCTCCGTGTTATCATTCCACGGCGACCTTACGGCCTGTAAAATATAGCCAAACGGCGTAGGGCCACCCTGAGGCCACCGCAGAAACTCTGCGGCTGCCGCAAGTTTCTGTCAATTCAGAGGGTGTACGGCCGCCGTATCCTCGCTGTAGAGCAAATGTGACTTAGGCCTTAACAACTTCGAATGCCAATCAGTTAACCACGAGTTCCAGTGTCCACCGTCTAATTTGCCGTTAAACTAGAGGTCACGTGGCCTCCTGACCAGGGATCGCACCCTTGGCGATGCACCAATCTTATCTTGATTTGATCATAAATAGGGTGGCCGAGCGTTTACCACTGGTGAACGCTGACTAGGACAGGTTACTTAGTTTGGGAATTACTTCCCAGTCTATATTGGTTCGGACAATGCTGGATCGATGGAAGGAAATAAGCACAGACAGGTTGAAATATCAACAAGGAATTTATTATTCAGAAAAAATAAATAAACTGAAGAACTTTGTCTTTCCTTGTGGTGTAAATGGATGAATTCAAATCAATCAAAATAATCCCAAACTAAGAATTCAACAAGCATTTACAGAAAAGTAGACAAAGAGCAGATGCTTATCACTATACCTTATTTAGCAATTAAACATGAGACATGGGTACCCAACAGATCATTCAGCGGGAAAAGTCGTCGTGCGTCTACGAAAATGACGAAAATGTGTGCACGTGCCTTGGTCCACTGCCAGCACCCTGCCTCGCCATGCCCCCCCCCCCCCGCAAACAGACTCGAACACCAATCGACATCACATCGTCTCCCCCAGGAACCAGGGACGCCAAGAAACAGGTATGCCAAGAGCCAGGTACCGAGCAGAACCAGCAGAAACAGTCCACCAACCGTCAGGAGCTATCAGGAGCTTAAGCAACAGTCAGGAGTTGTAAGGAGCTGTAACCAATGGACAGGAGCTATCAGGAGCTGTAACCAATGGTCAGCTGTAAGCCAATGTCAGGAGCTATCAGGAGCTCTAACCAACAGTCAGGAGTTGTAAGTAGCTGTAACCAATGGTCAGGAGCTGTAAGCAACCGTCAGGAGCTATCACCAACCACCAGGAAGGCGGTCCTTTTTCCCTTTTTGTAGGCGTCCAGTGTGGGCGGAGCCTCAAGCAGACATCATCCAAATCCAGCTTGCTGATTGGCCCATCACTACACGTGACCTACAACCATTAACCCCTGCGATTATTCCTTCCCCACTATCAAACAAGATGCAACTCCAAATTAACACAGGCCTGGCTTATGATGCCATGTTAGTAGGGTAAGAATACTGATTCTGGCTCACTTTTCCCCATGTAAATGAATGGGGGATTTTCAGCGATTCATATTTTTTTTCCCTAAAAATAAACCCCCCTTTTTATCCCAAGGTATATTTATTTGTCTCCCCTTTTAACTTGGAGGTTGAACCTCATTGAATTGAACACCTGGGGGTTGAACAGCTCACTCATTGAACCTATAAAGATTTGTTCATTCTCAAATTCCTTCAATAGTTTAATTTTCTTTGCACAATAATCCCCATCTAAAATATTGATAAACAAAACAATTGAATCTTTATATTTTTTAAGATACCCTATTTGTGCCATTACGAAATGATAAACTTCTCTTAATGCTCTTGTTTGACCACCTCCTGAGCCACAGGTTATTTTTTGTTAAGCCCCGCCCACTTTTCTTTAAGCCCCGCCCACTTTTGCTAAGCTCCGCCCACTTTTCATAAGGTATTTTTTCTAAGCCACGCCCACTTTTCCTAAGCCCCGCCCACTTTTGCTAAGCTCCGCCCACTTTTCATGAGGTATTTTTTCTAAGCCACGCCCACTTTTCCTAAGCCCCGCCCACTTTTGCTAAGCTCCGCCCACTTTTCATAAGGTATTTTTTAAGCCACGCCCACTTTTCCTAAGCTCCGCCTACTTTTGCTAAGCCCCGCCCACTCTTACATCATTTCCAGTTCATCTCTGACTCACAAAGAAATCACTAGAAAATTACAGGATGTTATGGTTTTGAAAAATTTCCTAATGAAGGCTTGCCTAGGCTTGCCCAGGGAATTTCCAAAGGAAACCACACCCACCAGTCTTTCTCTATAAAAGCTTCAAACCCAGGCTCCATTTTAAACATTTGTTTTTGCTGGCAATGGTGTTCTGTGTGCTTGTCTCGAACTGTCTGTCTTCTATGGAACTAAACCTTCAAGTTGATGAACTGGATTCAAACCTCTTATCTATTGAGGTAAGATTTTTTATTTTCCTATTTTCAAACTTTGATTGAAGCATACTCATTTAATAATTAAATAACTTAATTAATACATTATTATTTTCTCTCACAGGAAATTGTGTCTGAAATACGAAATGAAAATACTGCTTTTGCTACAACTTGGGGGAAATTGTTGGCTTGGTTGAAGACCTTATGAGCGACCAAGACCTTGAGTGGGATGACTTTGGTGTTCCTTGGAACTCTCTGTCTTGTATGGAACTAAACCTTCAAGTTGATGAACTGGATTCAAACCTCTTATCTATTGAGGTAAGATTTTTTATTTTCCTATTTTCAAACTTTGATTGAAGCATACTCATTTAATAATTAAATAACTTAATTAATACATTATTATTTTCTCTCACAGGAAATTGTGTCTGAAATACGAAATGAAAATACTGCTTTTGCTACAACTTGGGGCGAAATTGTTGGCTTGGTTGAAGACCTTATGAGCGACCAAGACCCACAGAACGAGTTCGTCCTTGATGACCCAACCAAAGAGTTATACCTTGGAGACCAGCAAAATCCTGAAAAAGAGTTTTACAGCAATAATACTCATTGTGAGTTATCAAGACAATACCCACTGAACAAGTTATACCTTGATGAGCCAGAATACAAGTTTTACCTTGGAGACTCACAAATTTTGAAAAAATCAGTAAATGAGTTCTGCCTTGATGGTTTAAATAACTACCTTGGAGACTCAGGAAAAGGGTTCTGCCAAGATGGTTCTAAATATGGGGTCTACCTTGGAGACTCACAAATTTTGAAAAAATCAGTAAATGAGTTCTGCCTTGATGGTTTAAATAACTACCTTGGAGACTCAGGAAAAGGGTTCTGCCAAGATGGTTCTAAATATAGGTCCTACCTTGGAGACTCACAAATTTTGAAAAAATCAGTAAATGAGTTATCCTTAAGAGACTTTGTAAGTTGGTTTTACTTTGAATACTTGAAATGTGGGTTCTGGATTGATAACTCACAATGTGATACATATCTTGGAAACTCAACGGGAATGTGGTTATACCTTGAAGACTTGGAAAGTTGGGTTTATGTTGGACACTTGAAACTTTTTTGGGGGCTTTTATTTATTTATTTATTTATTTATTATTATTATTATTTTATTTATTTATATTTTGGAGACTTTTGGAGTTGCTATCACTCTTTGGGATCGAAACCTATCGATGTAGTTCTTTGTCGGATGGTGCTTGATGGGAGCAAGATCAAGAAAGTTCTGGGAAGAAAGTGCAGGCTTACTCCCCCTTTTTACGTCATCAAACCTGAAAGCCTTAAAAGACAGAATTGGAAGAAGAAAAAAAAACGTAAAAATATATATATATATATATAGGTGGAAATCTCATTTTGAAAAAGATATTGTGTTGGGCGAGGATTGAGTTGGGGTTGAGATTTTGAATGTGAGGGTTGGGGTTGAGATTTTGAATGTGAGGGTTGGGACACACACACACATACACATCAACAAACAAAAGTTAAACCTTGACTATTCAGTTGAGGATTCTGTGTTTGGGGTTCACAGATCTAAGAACGTCCCCCTTGACACACATTATATACTGTTATACACCTCGGACTTGGCCCTCGAGTGTCCACAACGGTGTATAGTAGGAGGGAGTGAAGCGCCAACCTATTGCTCCCATTGCACACACACACACACACAAACAAAAGTTAAGCCTTGACTATTCAGTTGAGGATTCTGTGTTTGGGGTTCACAGATCTAAGAACGTCCCCCTTGACACACATTATATACTGTAATACACCTCGGACTTGTCCCTCTAGTGTCCACAAAGGTGTATTATATGCTTAGTTTTGTCTTTTGTAATTCCTGTGAATAAAATGAACCTAAAATCTCTTCCCCTTCCAAATCATATATTTTATAAGTCCAAGGAACTGTATCTATTACATCAACAATTTTAAAAAGTTCTTTCGTCCATCGTTCAGTAAAACCCTTTTCAAAATGAGATTTCCACCTATATATTCTTACGATATCACCAACTTTGAACTTAGGTTTTCTGACATTAATCTCTTTTTCATATTTTAATTTTGTAAATGTTTCTGATGGCTTCATATTCGTTGACGTGTGAATCGTGTCATTATACTTATCCACAATATCCTGAATAAAAGATAACCATTGTTGTGAACCGAGTTGTGTGAATTTTTTATATAGTCTCTCTTTTAAGGTACGATTAAAACGTTCAACAACAACTGCCTTCCCTTCATTAAAGGTACTGTATAATGTAATACTGTTATTTTTTAGAAAATTCATAAATGTCTTGTTATAAAACTCTCTACCCTCATCAGTCCACAATTTCTTAGGTTTTCTCTTACTTTTATTAAATATCTGTTGAAAAGCTAACATAAGAGTATTACCTGTTTTGTTTTTTAAAGGGACAACCCACGCATATCTACTCCTCAAATCAATAACGGTTAAAGCATACTTGTACCCCTTATCATTATTGAGTTCAATCAAATCAGCAGACCAGATATAATCAACTTCCTTGGAATAAACTTTCCTTCTCTGAAACTTTGTGAATATTGGTTTATGTAATTCATCAGCTAATTGCTCTTCAGTCTTAATGGCATCATTAGAGCCTATAAGTTTTTGAATTTCCAAGTCCAAGTTTCAATTTAGCACTAATCATCTTCTTCACGATGAACCTATCAACTTTTTCTCTCAAGGTTGGATTTTGTATCAGAGACAAATTATACAACATTTCTCTATCGGCTTCATGCTTTTCTTCCAACGTTGTGGTATTCCCATAATCAATATCGTGTCTCATGCACACTTCATCAACTCTATTGATTGGTTTACTCCAGGATTTAGGATTGTCTGCCTCATCTAATCTTTTATCCAAGTTTGTGCCTGGACCACAGAAAGAATAACCTGGAAGATGTAATTCCCCTGGTATTCCAGTAGTTGTAAATTTACTTCCTGATAAAAACTTTTGTATATCTCCTCCGAGTTTGTGTTTGGAGATAAATTGATTTTTTTTTGAACCACACACCGAACATATACCTTTTTGTATAACCCTGTTATTTTTACTTTTAATATATGAAATATTTTTAGTATTAGTTTTCTTTTTACATTTGAGACAATAACTCATTTATTTATGAGAAAAATTCCTGCAGAGTGCAAAAACCTTTTTAGTTTCCAACATGCACATTTGAATCTTAATTTTTAAAACATAAAGAATCCTTAGAAATGCCTTCACTCTCTCCTCCATTTATTTAAGAAAAAACTTGAATTAAAATGAATAGCTTGACGATGCTAATAGTTTTGTTGAAAGTATTGCAAATAGACTTGTTAATTCTTTGTATTCCTCCCTGGTGAGATGAGTTAATTTCTTTAATACCTCTATTCTTTTTTGAATCTCACTGGTTAATGATAAACAAGGGCAAAACCATTATTATATTTACCCTTATTAAATTCTTTTATTTGTTGTTTACTAATCGTAGCCCCACAAAACTCATTCTCAATACCAAGTGGATAATATTCTTCCTTACGAGACTGATTTAATTGTTCCAGGTCTTCGAGGTTAATTTTAAATGACCAATTATACCCTAAATCATTCATATCATACCCCCATTGTTCTATTCTCATACAAACGATACGCCCTTCTTTATAAAAATTTATTTTAATTCGAACTGTGAATTCTGTATGACCTGGAGATAATATCAACACTTCTGTATCTTTAGAATACACAGCCGTTTTATTTAAGTATATATATTGTGATAAATCGCTTAATCTCACCAAGTCATTCGCGTCAGTCGGGCTTGGATAATTTTTTAATTTATAAGCATTTTTCTTGTTAATATTTTTGTTTATATTATATTTATGTCGTTCAGCCTGTGCCTTTGTGTAATAATTTGATAAATCAATATCCAGTTCTTGAGATACACCAAAGATAGAACCATCTTTACCAACATAAGTCATTTATATTAGATTAAAAATAATATCATAAAATTTTTTATTTTTGTTGAGTTGAAATAACACATATAGACATAATTGACCACAACACTTGGAATTTAATTCTTGGACTTGAAATGTTTGATAAACACCATTCTGTAAGAATTTTATGACTTCAACAGGTGGTGGAAGACCAAAACTATCAAAATAATATTTGTCTTGACTATTAAAAATACAAACCCAATGAGAACCGTTCCCATCATTATCTTCTAAGTTCATAATAATATTCTTTGTATGTTTCGACACATTTGTTAATTCATCTCTCATACAAATAACCACATTATGAATTTTTAATTTCTTACAATATTTGGCAAGTTGTAAATTTGATGTTGTATTCTTTCCAAATTCTTTCAACCACTCATCAATGCTCATTTATTTATTAGAAAGATATAATCCATTACCTCTTTTCGTTAATTTTACACCTGCTTGTGCTATAGAAGAAAGCATATCTCCAACTAACAATCTCGCTTTATCAGGCAGACCTTCAAGTTTTTCAGCAAAATCTACAATTACACCACTTCCACTAATTTGTTTCTCCAACTCTTTGTTATGTCTTTCCAATTCTTTTTGAGCCTGGAGTTGAGCTTTCCTTTCGTTGGCAGTTTTGACCGCTGTTGAAATACCACCCGTCAATGCTCCAACCGCACTTAAACCAGCAAATAAAGGAATTAGAAATGGGAGAAATCCTCCACTCGTCTCTCTTATTGAATATTTTTTCAACATTGGTTTTGTCATTTTAATTTTAAGTGAGCCAGTGTCATTCAAGATTTTAACCTGTTCTCTTGTGAGCAAAACATCAATTCTTACTGCTCCTTTTCTCTGAATTGTATTAACGTTAATCGTACAAGGCTTTTGATTTTGAACACAAGATGATAGTTTATGAAGATTGATTTGATTAACATATACCCCAGTTGGTACTTTGCCACTCATTTATTTAACAAAAAATTATGTGAGACTAATCATCACACCATTATCTGTATTAATCTGCAATTCTGTTTCTTCCAAAAGCAAACAATATGTATCAACTTCTTCACTCTCTCCTCTTTCAATGTATAGGGAAGTATTCACTCGATTAGACTTTATAGTTTCTTTTTGAGCGCTCAGGTCAAACGTATAGATTGTATACAAACTTTTAAATGCTGTCATATCTAAAATAGGTTCTTTATTTCCATTACTTTCACACACCTTTTGGTAAGACTTGTATGCTTCAGCAAAATCATTTTTTCCCAATTAATTTCCAATCTATCTCGTGGATAAAATGTTCCATCTAGAGAAACGCGAAGTTGTTTCACCTTAGCATTATCACTCAATGCATTATTCTTATCAGTCGCAGTATCACCATCTGGCTTTTTAAAAATCATCCACAGATATCGTGGCTTTCCTTCCAGAACACCCAAATTCCACGTGTAAGTAGTTTGATTGAGTTTAACGTGTTGACATCTTCTTTTGAGGTATGATACACTGAGTGGTTTATTTGAGTTAAGTCTTCGATTCAACATCTCTTCTGTTTTAAGATTAGGAGTATATTCACTGATATACCAACTCATCTCCTCAATTACAAATTTATTCTGATCACCAAAAGCATTACCAACACCAAAAAGCAATCTATTTTCATTATCATTCCTTTGTAGTTGAAATCTAATTTTAAGACCATACAGAACTTTATCATAATCACAAAATCCAAATATACCTTTAAGAGGAACTGCCACAGTAAAACTATTTTCTGCTTTTGTATCATCATTATACATTCCTTTCCTTTGAATATATCCAGGGTCTGTGTTTGTTCCCGTTGACATATCAGGAATAAAACCTTCGACAGACCCCTTTCCCATTCTATCACTGAATGTATAGAGTGTAAATTTCATCATTTCAGATACAGCAGAGACATAATCAACCGCTTCAACTTCTTGTGTTCCAATATACAATCGCACACTATCAAACATTTTCCAGAAGAAATCATTTACAAGTGTAGCGTTTGTGTTATTCCCAGCCTTAGTGAATTTAAATTTACACAACAAGAAACTTTCGGAGAGATTCAAATAGGTTTGTTGATTATTTATTTCAAAACATTTTGTACCATTTGCATTCCAGCCTGCTGTTCCAGTTATTGCGTTTACCTTGAAGTAATCTTCTTTTTTAGTGGAGTTTGAGATAATAATAGTATCATCCAAATCATAGATACTATCAATTGCTTCCATACTTGTATTTATTTAGGAAAAAAGATGTTAAAACTTTTGAAACCCTGATCCAAGTATTTGAATTATTTTCTGTCGTTCTTGGGGAGACAACTGAGTTTTACCTTTCTTAATTTCTTTTATTGCTTGTAATTTATGAGATTCTTTCTGAGCATCTTTTATACTCTTTACAGCACCTGCTACATTTCCCACAGCAGAAGCAGTTGAACCAATTAGGTCTTTATGTTTAAGAATAGTTGAACCAATACCCATGAGAGTATCAATTATCCCATCTCCTCTAAATTGATGTCCGACACCCCTTTGTCTCTTAGGTTTATAGTATCCTCTACCAAGATACATACCTTCACCCTTGTAGTATGGGGAAAGGAACATCCCATCCCCTGTAATTATTTTATATTTTCCCAACTCGTGCTTCCTCACAATAACCATCGTATTTATTTATTGAAAAACTTCACGTAGGTGAATTCTGATGGATATAACTTCTCCATTAAAAGAGATCACACGATTATCTTGGTCGGTTATCCTAAAATTTACTCTGTGTATGGTTTTTCCTGACACAGGTAGATAAACCAAATTTTTAGGCTCCATATTGAATTTATAACCAATTGGGGTTGAGTATGCGCTGAATGAAAATATTGTATTTGTTTTTAATCCATCATTATAAGCACCATCAATCAAATCACAGTGAATTAACACCGAATTTATTCCTGAGGATATTTGAATGACATTATCACTGTAAAACGTCCCATTAGTTTCAATCTTTTTGAGGAGAAACCTAATAACTCTCTAAATGAATTATCAATTGTGAAATCAACCTTGTAGTTATTTTTAACTTTAATCGTTGATTTTGAAGTATGTTTTTGAATGTTTATAATAATATTTTTTGGTTCATCACCCTGTTCTTTCATAAGACGAGCAATTTCAGAAGATATTTGAGAAATCTCGTATGCTCCGGGTGAGACTGTTATCGTTTTGTATCCACTTCCCGGATTATAACTAAACTTGTCATTTTTCTCGGTTATATTAAATAAGGTATTATAAGTCTCCATGGACAATAAAGATGCCTCATATTCTTTTGTTGTGTCAAGTTGTAGTGGGTATGGGAATGAAGATGTGTGGTCGCTTGTTGTGAAATTAAAACTCAGGATTGTGCTTCTCATCTTATTTAATATGAGATAAAATGTCTTTATATTGAGATTTATTAATTATTTTCATGTTCATCAACTGGTCTAAAATGGCTGATGCTTCATTAAAACAATTGTTATTTCCAGCCTTCTTACTGCCGAACAACAATAACAGTCTATTAACTAATTGCGATGGGTCATTTGGAAGAAAACTAATACCTGAACCAAGGATACTTAAAGCCTGAATAATGTGTTTCTCCTTCTCATTCTTCCTACTTTTACCAGAAAGAATAACCTTATAATTTAGAGTGTTCAGCAAATCAATATATACTCTATCATCATTATTTTCCATATCCAATGGTTTATCAATATACTTTGATTCATCCCTCACAGTTGAACCTTGCCTTCCATCTTTTGTGAGAAGAAACATTAATCTCGGAGTTAGTTTAACTGGGGGTTGAGCAGAACTTAAGAACCTTAATTCATCATTAAATATCAATACCTTTTCTTGAACAAGATGAAATATTGCTGGTTGTTCTGTTGGAATGAGTCCTGCTTTGGTTTTTGAATCTGCTGAATATTCATTGTTTTGAACAGCATTCACAATATAATCAGGGGTTGATTAATCTCTTCCAGTTGTTGAAATAAACCTTCATCATGTTCTAATTCTCCAATATGCTCTAATTCTTCCTCCGTCATTTGACTGAAATCTTTTAACATTTGAAGCTTTCTAGGAGTATATTCTACTGTGGGAACTGTGGAAACATCTTTCATTTTTCTTGGGAAGTTTTTAAAAGTGGTTTAAAAAATTTCTCTTGTTTTTTCAAATGCTTCTTCGCCCGTTAGTTTCTGTCTGCGTTTCTTCTTTATGTCTTCCTGTTGTTTTACAACTTTTGAAACCAACTCTTGATGTTCCTTAAATCTTCTTGCTCTTTCTTTTGTATCCATTTATTTATTGTAAAATATCATTTAATGAATTGTAAAGATCAACAGGGAAATTTTCCTTTTCTTCATCATTCAAGTAGATGTGTTCAAATAAATCCTTTTCTTTAAATATTTCATCAAATTCTTTATTAACATTAATGCGAGTTGTAATTTCTTCTTCACTAATCCTTGCATCTCTGCTTTTCATACGTTTGTGTTGAGTTTCTTCATCAACATCAAAACCGAATGATAAAATCTTCACTCCGCTCAGATATTTAATAATTTGTCTCGTTCCTTCTGGATTAGTTTCTAATATCCCAACACCACCAGATTTTAGTTTCTTTAACTCACTCTTACAATGTGAATATTTTGTTGTACCAAGAGAAACCTCCTCAAATATTTGTCCTTCATTCCTCAATCGCATATGTTCCTCCACTGAAATATAGTGATAATCTTCACCTTTTACTTCTCCAGGTCTTATTGCTCTAGTTGTTGTTGATACAATGCGTATCACGGGTGTTTTTTAAGTAAATTTACAATATTCTCATTTGTACTACACAAGAACCTTGATTTATGAAAGTTTTTTCCAGAAGCAGATTTACCCACAAGATTTATAATAATAGTTGTCATTTATATATGTAATTGTTTATAAAACAAAAAATATATCCCTTAATATCTCATCTTGTTTCACAACAATATATTTATATTTTTCAGTCGTGTGCTTCATATAATCCTCAAATTTCTTTTTACTACATAATGTAGAACAATTATCTCTCCAAAAATTATTGATATCTATTGAATTTAACTTGAATAAAATAAAAGTATTAGCATTGTTTCTGATGGAACGACGAGGAAGTTGAAAGTACGATTGACTAAGATAAATACAATTACAAGAAGAATGTCTCCCTCTTGTGTAGTAGCTGTCCATTACCGTTTGGTTTCTCTCATTAACACAATCATCAAAGATAACGAGGTTCTTTTTGATTTATCCAAATCTTGGGGAGACGGTATATCATCCGTATTATCACTAAGAATACAAGTTATAAGATTTGATTTCTTTTTACATCTCTGTGTATCACAAAATAGTTGAATTATATCTTCAATGTTATAATCATTTAGGTTTTTTTGACGTTTAAATAAACCTATTATATCTTCTTTTTGAAGACCAGCATTAAAACCTTGTGAGAGTAGTTGATACTCTGGTTGAAAACTCGACTTTGTGAAAATTATTAAATTATCATAATCTAAAAAGTTGGGAGTGAGGAGCATTTTTAAAAGTAAGCAGGTTTTTCCACATCCACTTGAACCAACTATGAGACATCTTAATGAATTTGGGAGATTTTTATGGTTGTTAAATTTTATCTTATTTTCCCAAATAGGTAAAAAATCATTCATTTATATATTTGAAAAACAGGTTATTTAATTTATTATTGGCTTTTTTGGAAACTCTATATTTTATCCTAAGTTCAGGTTTAATTTCAAGATAATCCATTATTTTATTAATACAATATCTTGTGTTGATATTTCCCTGAAAATTACATCCATGAATAATATACAACAACAATCCTTTGAACATTTCTCTTATACGTTCAGTTTCTTCCCTTGTAAGGAAAGGTGTGTTATCATCCTCATACTTTACATTCATTTCTCAAATCAATCTTGTAAAGTAATTCATTTTTGGTGTAAATCTAAAAGAATTATTTTCCTTTTTATATTTTTTATTATCATTAATTAGAAGATAATCACAGAATATACATTGTTTATAAGCTTTTGACTCTGTGTTTAATCCCTGTCTTTCACACGCAGGACAATTCTCAAATTTGTCATATGGAGAATCAGGAAAGTCTAGCATATTTATAAAGTAAAACTTTACTTAAACTGAAATTCATCTATACTTTCAGTTGTATATTACCATCGATATCGATATACTTTTTCATTATCAGATTCAACGACAACATTTTTTATATTAAAGGTAATTTTAAAATTATCGTTAACTACTATTGAACGAAATGTCATTTCACCTGATATATTAACATCCTTTATTTCATCAGGATTTACATCTTTAAGGTTGTTGAAAAAAATACAAATTTCTCCTTGCATATTACAGATGGTCTTATCTTTTCTTTATAAAGCTTCATCCATAAGGTTTTTGTTCTTTGATACTTTTTCTTGTTTCATTGCTTTTTCTAGTTTTGAATATATTACTAGAAGGAGAGGAGAAACTTTTGTTAGAGATACTTTAATTGATGTTCTACCAGGTATACTAAAAGCCCTTCCACTGAAGGAAATTGAAGAACTCATATTATTTACCATAATAGTTTTTATCCAATAGTTGTTATATTTATCTTTGTTCAATTTTACATCCTTGACATATTTCTCAGTATCTTTAACAGATGAAGAGATTGATTGAAACTTGTCTTTTGTGTCTTGAAACATTGTATTTATTAAGTGAAAAAGTTGGAGGATAAAATGTTTTTAAGCACAGATTCACCTATAAATTAAACGAAATTTTCATCAAGAAAATTTTAGTTTAAGCAAAGTTTTATTCTATAAATATGGTGAATACAACGTACTGCGATGTTTGTAATCACGAATATAAACATTATAGAAAACACCTCCGAACCAACAAACACACATTTAATCTATTTCATCAAATATCTCCTCTTGAGTTGGAAAGAAAACATTGTGATATCTGTTCAAAGGATGTTTTGAAGAGTAGTTATAATCAACATCTTCAATCACAAAAACACAAGAAAAATGAGTTTAAAGTAAAGGGAGACTATTATATTAAAAACACTGATGAGGCATTTAAAGGGCATATAAAAATAAGGATTTTTCAATTTGGAGAACCCGGTCCATCATCAATAGCTGAATCAATTGAAATAGTGAAACCCGATGTTGAAAAATTTATTAAAAAGACATTAAAAGAAATGAAAACTTTAAAGTTTTATATGGGAGTGAAAATGAATATGAAAAGACAAGATGAAGAACAAACTCCTTATATGAGAACAGATCTTCATTTTATAACATCATTTCAAGATTTTTTGAATAGTGGGGTTTATGAAGAACTATCAAGACAAGAGGAGGATGTTGATAATACAGTGGTAGGAAGTGGATTCAATATTAAAAAATCATCTTTTTAGATATACACATTCTAAAATCAAACCCTCTTAAAGCTTCTTCTTATATTGAATTACCAAAAGAAATAAAACTAAAGAAGGCAGTTGTTAATATTAAGAACAATGATAATAAATGTTTTCTCTGGTCTGTTCTTGCTCACTTACATCCACCAAAATGTAATTCAGAAAGAGTAAAACAATATATGAAATATGAGAATACCTTGGACATTAAAGATTTTAAATTCCCAATGCCACTAACAGATATTCCTAAATTTGAGAAAAAGAATAATCTTTCTATTAATGTATATGGATTAACGGATACAAACAAAGTTCAAATATTAAAAATTTCAAACAACTATAAAAATGAAGAAACACACATTGACCTTTTATATTTTAGTGTTGGAAAGAATTCACATTACACATACATCAATAATTTATCAAGATTAATCTCTTCTCAGGTATTCAGAACAGCAAACAAAATATATCCTTGTAAGCGATGTCTTAATTCATTTCATACAAAAGAACGATTAGAACAACATTCAAAATATTGTAGTAATCATAAATCAGCTGTAATTACAATGCCTAAACCTGGTGAAAAGATTTATTTTGAAGATTATAATAAATCTATCATGCACCCATTTGTGATATACGCTGATTTTGAATGTATCCTTAAAAAGATAAATACTGCTTCTCCTAATCCAAAAGAACCATATACAAATAAATATCAAAAACATATTCCTTGTGGTTTCTGTTATTATATCAAATCATCTGTTGGAGAAAAGTATAACAAACTTGAACATTATCGTGGAAAAAATGCTTCACAAGAGTTTGTAAAACGATTAGAAAAGGATTGTATAAGACTCACTAAATTAATGAAAGAAACAAATGAACCGATGAAATTAACCAAAGAAGAAAAATTAGAATTTAGAATGAACAATATCTGTCATATTTGTGAGGGGGAAATTAAGGAGTCTAAAGTTAGAGACCATTGTCATCTTACTGGTAAATATAGAGGTCCCGCTCATTCCTGTTGTAATCTTAATTATAAATTACCTTCTTTTATTCCAGTCTTTCTTCACAACAGCGCCAACTATGATACACATCTATTTATAAATGAACTTTCAAAAACACCAGGGAATATTTCTGCTATAACAAACACAAGTCAAAAGTATATTTCATTTTCAAAAATGATATTCACAAAACCTTTAACTCGTATTAGGTTTTTAGATTCTTACAAGTTTATGGGAACACCACTAGCCTACCTCGCATCAAATCTAAGCTCCACGGACTCTTTTCCAAATCTTAATTCATTCTTTCCAAAAGAGGAAATTCTCACTCAAGAGGAAATTCAGATTAAAGAGAGAATTCAAAGTAAAGAGGAAACTCTAATTAATGAAGAAATTCTAACTGAGGATGAAATTCT
This sequence comes from Eptatretus burgeri, assembly GCF_056783735.1. Lineage (NCBI taxonomy): Eukaryota > Metazoa > Chordata > Myxini > Myxiniformes > Myxinidae > Eptatretus > Eptatretus burgeri. The sequence goes on from NC_140970.1 coordinate 19,291,046, forward strand.
AATTATAAAGAAAATTCGAACTAAAGAGGAAATTCAGATTAAAGATGAAATTCTGATTAAAGAAGGAATTCTTACGAGAGAGGAAATTCAAACAAGGAATGAAATTCAAAGTAAAGAGAAAATTCTTACAAGTAAGGGAATTTATCCTTATGATTATATGGATTCATTTATGAGATTTAAAGAAACACAACTTCCTTCAAAAGAAAGTTTCTATAATAACCTTTATGAAGAAGAGATAAGTGATAAGGAATATAAACACGCACAAGAAATATGGAAAATATTTAAGATAAAGAACCTTGGAGAATATCACGATTTATATCTAAAAACAGATGTTTTATTGTTAGCTGATGTGTTTGAAGCTTTTAGATCACTCTGTCATAATAAAAATTGTTATGGATTAGATCCTGCCCACTATTTCACAGCTCCTGGTTTAGCTTGGAGTGCAATGTTGAAAATGACAAAACAAGATATAGATTTAATCAGTGATGTGGATATGCTTTTGATGATTGAGAAGTCCAAGAGAGGTGGAATATCACAAGTATGTTCAAAAAGATATGCTAAAGCAAATAATAAATATCTTCCAAATTATGATAGTGAAAAAGATAGTAATTATTTGATGTATTTTGATGCTAATAATTTGTATGGATGGGCAATGTCTCAATCTCTGCCTTATGGTAAATTAGAGTGGGTGGAAGAAAAGGATTATGAAAAGGCTTTGATGAATATTGTTATTTCTTCTCAAGAGGAATTGAATGACGAAGAAGAAGGTTATTATTTTGAAGTTGATTTGAGGTACCCGAGTGATCTTCATAATAAGCATAAAGATCTTCCTTTTGCATGTGAGAAAGAAACTCCAAAGAAAGAATGGTTAAGTGATTATCATAAAAGTTTTAATATTAAAGGCAAATCAACAGAAAAGTTATTAACAACATTCTATGATAAAGAGGGATATGTTAGGGTTAGGGTTAGGGTTACATCAGAGAAGCTTAAAACAGTTTTTGAGAGAAGGATTGAGAGTAGCTAAAATTCATAGAGTTTTAAAATTTAAACAAAGTCCTTGGGTGAAAAAGTATATTCAATTTAATACAGATATGAGAGCAAATACAAAAGTAAAATTTGAAGGGGACTTTTATAAATTAATGAATAATGCTGTATTTGGAAAGACTATGGAAAATGTTAGAAACAGGCAAAACATTAGATTCGCAACATCTTGGAAAGAAGCTTCGAGATTGATAAATAAACCAAGTTTTGAGAGAGAAGAGGTTTTTTCAGAGAACTTTTCTGCAATTCATATGAAAAAGGAAAGTATTGTAATGGATAAACCAATTTATATTGGAACAGCAGTTCTTGATTTATCAAAGATATTGATGTATGATTATTTGTATAATGACTTAAAGAAAGAGTATGGTGAAAATGTTTCATTGTTGTATATGGATACTGATAGTTTTATCCTAGATATAAAAACTGATGATGTTTATGAAGATATGAAGAAAAATATTGGAGTATATGATACAAGTAATTTCAGCAAGAAGAGTGAGTTATTTTCCAAAAAGAATGAAAAGGTTATTGGTAAGTTTAAGGATGAGTTGGGTGGAAAAGTAATGAGTGAGTTTATTGGATTGAGAGCAAAGGCATATGCTTATAAGTATGGTGAACAGATTGATAAGAGGTTAAAGGGAATAAAGAAATATGTAATAAAGAAATCAATAACTTTTAGAAATTATTATAATTGTTTGATGAATAAGAAAGAAGAATATAGGAAAATGAATACAATAAGAAGTTATAAACATAAGATATATAGTGAAGAAGTAAATAAAAAGGCATTAGGAGCCTTTGATGATAAGAGATTTATTTTAGATAATGGAATAGATTGTGTTCCATATGGATATTGTATGATAGAGTGTATAAAATAGATTATGTTTTAACGATGGGAAGATGGGTTAGGGTTTTTTAAGGGCTACCGCCGCGTTTTTTCACAATGTATAAATGGTTAAACCAAGTATTAATCAAACTAAAGAGTGGAGAAAATCTCAGTCTTGGTATATAAATGGAAAACATAATGAATGTGAAAAATATCAAATAAGTCTTATTGAAAAAATAACTAAAACAAAGGTAAATAAAACAAATAAGCGAATTAATTTAAAAACTAGTAAGTTAGAGGATGTAAAGAAAAAAATGAATATCCTTGAATGGACTGAAAACTTTGATGGTTATCAATTGAACAATGAAAAAACAATTTACTATAATCTCAAAATGATATGTGGCTCAGGAGGTGGTCAGATGAGAGCATTAAGAGAAGTTTATCATTTCGTAATGGCACAAAAGGGGTATCTTAAAAAATATAAAGATTCAAATCTTTTGTTTGTCAATATTTTAGATGGGGATTATTGTGCAAAGAAAATTAAACTATTGAAGGAATTTGAGAATGAACAAATCTTTATAGGTTCAATGAGTGAGCTGTTCAACCCCCAGGTGTTCAATTCAATGAGGTTCAACCTCCAAGTTAAAAGGGGAGACAAATAAATATACCTTGGGATAAAAAGGGGGGTTTATTTTTAGGGAAAAAAATATGAATCGCTGAAAATCCCCCATTCATTTACATGGGGAAAAGTGAGCCAGAATCAGTATTCTTACCCTACTCATGTTCAGGGCACTGGGCAAATGCCAGAAAACAGACATTTGCCAGAATTACTGAGCGAAAACTTCGTGTTCAGCTCGACACAAACAAGAGCCAGCCAGCATCCAGAGAGCTGCTGAACGGGGTGTCAAACATCGAAGGAAAAAGGTGGATGTCAAACGTCAATGAAAGAGAGGTGGGTGTGGAACGTCAATGAAAGAGAGGTGGGTGTGGAACGTCAATGAAAGAGAGGTGGGTGTGGAACGTCAATGAAAGAGAGGTGGGTGTGGAACGTCAATGAAAGAGAGGTGGGTGTGAAATGTCAATGAAAGAGAGGTGGGTGTGGAACGTCAATGAAAGAGAGGTGGGTGTGGAACGTCAATGAAAGAGAGGTGGGTGTGGAACGTCAATGAAAGAGAGGTGGGTGTGGAACGTCAATGAAAGAGAGGTGGATGTTTTGAATTGTGCGGCGGTGAGGGTGTTTTGAATTGCGTGGCGGTGAGGGTGTTTTGAATTGTGTGAGGGTGTTTTGAATTGTGTGGCGGTGAGGGTGTTTTGAATTGTGTGGCGGTGAGGGTGTTTTGAATTGTGTGGCGATGAGGGTGTTTTGAATTGTGTGGCGATGAGGGTGTTTTGAATTGTGTGGCGATGAGGGTGTTTTGAATTGGGTGAGGGTGTTTTGAATTACGTGGCGGTGAGGGTGTTTTGAATTGCGTGGGCGTGAGGGTGTTTTGAATTGCGTGGGCGTGAGGGTGTTTTGAATTGCGTGGGCGTGAGGGTGTTTTGAATTGCGTGGCGGTGAGGGTGTTTTGAATTGCGTGGCGGTTAGGGTGTTTTGAATTGCGTGGCGATGAGGGTGTTTTGAATTGTGTGAGGGTTTTTTGAATTACGTGGCGGTGAGGGTGTTTTGAATTGTGTGGCGGTGAGGGTGTTTTGAATTGCGTGGCGATGAATGTGTTTTGAATTGTGTGAGGGTGTTTTGAATTACGTGGCGGTGAGGGTGTTTTGAATTGCGTGGCGGTGAGGGTGTTTTGAATTGCGTTGCGGTGAGGGTGTTTTGAATTGCGTGGCGGTGAGGGTGTTTTGAATTGCGTGGCGATGAGGGTGTTTTGAATTGTGTGAGGGTGTTTTGAATTACATGGCGGTGAGGGTGTTTTGAATTGCGTGGCGGTGAGGTATTTATAGTAATGTGGCAGTTTGTCCCACCATCACAACATGTGGTGAGGCTCGCTACACTCACCTCACCATATATATATATATATATATATATATATATATATATATATATATATATATATATATATATATATATATATATATATATATATATATATATATATGAAGACCCCAAGGGGAAAACCAGAGATATCAGGATAAGTCAATTTTGAAGAAACTGAAAAACAAAGTTTCAAGACTTTGGTGGACTGTTTAATAACTGTCATATAGATTTCTTTACCAGTAAAAGGAAGAGTGATCATTGGCCGATAAAGTTAAGCATGTAGCATTTGCCAAGCTTCTGTGTTATTTAATTTAAGAGCAAAGAACGAATCAATGTTGCAAACTGACATCACTGGTTATTCCCTTGTTTAATAATTGCCATGCAATTTTAACCCAGGATGTGTAGCAAATTCATGTTATGTGTTCATGTGTAGCAAAAAAAAAATAAAAGGAATTCCACGAATATTACAAGTACATTTGCAAAATAAATGTTTGAATTCTGATTAGTGTAAATCATGACAACATGGTAGCTCATGTACTTGTCCTCAGATAAAACAAATCCACCTGCAGCGATGTGTGGTGAGGTGTTTTGAATTATGTGGTGGTGAGGGTGTTTTGAATTGTGTGGCGGTGAGGGTGTTTTGAATTGTGTGAGGGTGTTCTAAAGCCTGGTGTTGGCGCAGTGGTTAGGGCAGCGGCTTGGGATCCAAAAGGTCCTGAGTTCAAACCGCATTGGGCCACTGAATTAATACACCAGGGGTTGACTCAGCCTGTCATCCTTCCGAGGTTGGCGAAATGAGTACCAGTATACTGGGCCGGTGTATACCCCGGTTAAAATAGGTGTACCATATCCCTGTGTCGTAAGAGGTGACCAGGGTTGTGTCAGGAAGGGCATCCGGCGTAAAACGTGCCAAATCACTATGCGGATCATACGGATGATCCGCTGTGGCGACCCCTAACGGGAGCAGCCGAAAGAAGAAGAAGAGAAGAGTGTAGCAAATTCATGCTTGTTGATTATTAGTATACATTACATGACTTTGGTGATCACAGATTATTTTTTTCAACATTAAACGGTCATTGTTTTTTTGTTTGATTGGTGTTCAACGCCATACTCAAGAGTATTTCGCTTATATGACGACGGATTCTCCATTTCTTACTCCGTACTACTTAATATGATGGAAAACCGGGAGGAAACCAAGGATAAACCACCCCCGTGATAGCCGAAATCACCTCATGTGACTCCCTCATATACCTAAGCAGGTTGATTGGGCGGTGGGTACACCGAATGAGGATGGGTACTCAGACGCGCTAACCATTAAGCCACGGCGTGGGTCCCATAAAAGTCACAATAAAGGTTTGACCAGGCTTGAACCACGATATGCACCAACTACGGAGCCCATGATATAACCAAATAGGCCATTGTAGTGCTCAGAGTTTATGCTGTGGAAGTTTTACAACCTTTCATTTTTTAGTTTCTCAACTCTGAATATTATGGTGGAACAGTTAACATGAATGAAAGGGAGATAACCAGGAGTAAAGTACTGACAACTCTGGGTTTCTACTTGTTCAGCTTTGACAAGACTTCGTTGACCGAGAATTAACAGGGTCCAACTACACTTTTTTAAAGTTTGAGAAAAATGAAATCAAAAATTCAAAGTGGAATTGCCGCTATCTCACAACATTTTATTTTCATATCGTGTGCTACATAACAGGTACATATAAAGGTCACATAAAATAATAATCTTACTTAGTTTCCTCTGTTGCCCTTCTACATGGACTTCTTCTAAATTTGAATGAAATGTCAGATAGACCCTGTTAATTCTCGGTCGACGACTTGTTTTTTCATTGCATGGCTAAACTTTATACCATATAAATTATGTGACACCCCTGGTTATTTGTTTAAGTAATATTATGAGAGGAAACCTTATGTTGCCAACTATTGGCAGGTGCAATAATCCTGAAATTTATTTAAAAAAAGTGACATCTGGTTTTCCCCTTGTGGTCTTCATATGTATATGTATATGTGTGTCTTGGAATAGGTGAGTATTTTATTGGTACAACCTTTTTAACATCCTTCATGCCAAGTCTGTTTCAATAAATATCATATTTTTCATCTATGAACCTCATGGCTTCACCCCCTGCCCCCCCACCCCCTCCAAAGTAACTCCTCTACCCTCCAAGATGTGTATCGATCACAAACAAAATGGAACCGAAAGAGGATCCCACAAAGGAGTGGGATGCGATGTAGTCATTATAAAAGTAAGGATTTCAAAGCTCATAGAATTGGAAGGAATGTCATAACAAGAGCTCAAAACATTACAATTTTAATTTAACTCTCAGCATGACACTGATTTCCAAACAGCACCCCTGTGCTCAAAAAGTAATTGGTGATTTTGTGCCATTGTTAGCAATCTGCATTTCTCCCCCCACCCTCCCCTCTCAATCTTTTTGATTGGGAGGTGGACAGGAACAATTTTCATCAGACTCGGATCCTAAATAGTTTTTTGGAAGAGTCATGAGAAAGAAAACGAGATGGGGTCTACTTAAAGGTGTACAATTGTACATAGTCATGAGATGTTGTTCAAACCGTGAATGTTTGCATTGCACAGAAGCGCAAATCCACACCAGTCGTGATTTTCCTGTTCAGAATTGTATAGTTTATCCACAGCCAGGGGAAACCAGGTGGCTATGAAATGTCTATGGTTGGTCGCTGATGGCTGGATTTGAGACGCAAGCTCACCAGCTGCCCGTTCAGCATTGCGCCCTCCTGGCATGAGAGATGCACACATTTCGTCATAATGCGACAAGTGATATTGCTTCCTTCCATCATTTTATTATGAAGGGCTGGTTGGTGCTTGGCACAGTGGGGTTTACAGCGCAGATAAACAGGCGGTGCAGCATTCTGTGTCTTTTGGTTTGGGAGGAGAGAGCTTGGAAGCTCAGCTCATTGAGATGTACTGTGTTGTGCAAAAGTTTTCTTTATTCCAATGATATTCCTATTGTATCCATATCCATATGGTAAATCCATCAAATCATCAGTGATAACAGCCATATGTGTTTTTTTATTGTAAATTAGCAAATACCACCCATCGCTTCACTGATGGGAAGACTGAGGGGAGTGTGGGGAAAGGAGAGAGGGATGGGGGAGAGGGGGTGGACGGTAAAAGAGAGAGAGGGAGCGGGAGTGAGGAGGGGTGGGGGGGGAAGGCAGCGTGAGTTGAGAGGAAGGGAAGGCAGACATGGTGAAGCGCAAATTACGATTCATAACTTCTCATTAAAATGCTTCTGCATAAAATAAGTGAAGTTGGAACCAAAATAGTGTCTGAAATCAATTTTCTACAGAGAGAGAGAGAGATAGAGATAGAGATAGAGATAGAGATAGAGATAGAGATAGAGATAGAGAGAGAGATAGAGATAGAGATAGAGATAGAGAGAGAGAGAGATAGAGATAGAGATAGAGAGAGAGAGATAGAGAGAGAGATAGAGAGAGATAGATTGATGGAGGGGGGGGGGGTTGGCAGTTTGCAGAGAGAGAGAGAACATGTTATGCTTTATGAGCATTGAGCAACACACACACACACACACACACACACACACACACACACACACACACACACACACACACACACACACACACACACACACACACACACACACACACACACACACACACACACACACACACACACACACACACACACACTTCGTGCTTGGCCGATATCGTCAATTCTTCAGGAATCAGCAGATTCGAGTCAGTGTGATCGACAGTACATACCGGATACAACTCAAAAACCTTGAGTTGCTTTCATCTTTGTTTTGGGGGAATTGCAATAAATAAATGATAATTGTAAAAACAAAGTTTCAATTTTAGATGTTTCAGGGAGATTTGCATAAACATTATTCTTCATAAACAGCTGCCAATTGTCATGTGACTGGGAGAAAAAAAATTGGCTCTGTAATTTAGAAAAAAACATTCATGTGGCAAACGGCTTGTAAATCGGGTATTAGCAAATTTATTTTGCTTTGAAACTCACAAAGAGAAATCATAGAACCTTTGTAAATCATGTACCTCTACCTTGCAGCAAATGCCGACTGTACATCCCAATGAGGACATGAACGACACCACCATCGTCTGTAGGGCTTTTGGAAAGTGGCTGCTGATCATATAAGATCCCTTTAACTTAAAAACCGGTCTTCACCGCACCCGCAGCAATTAAATAAACTAAATGAATTAGTTGAAATGATGTCTTTATCCACAAAAGAGTTGCTGTTTAATGTAGAACAACCCTGGAGACATCACAAAGTTTAATCGCCTGTGAAATATACATTGCAGATATAATCCGCCATGCTACCTGCTCATCTGTGTATGTGTCACGTGGTACATGGGTCCACACAAACCTTAAAACTATTTTCAAAAGTCAGTTTTTCACCGATTTTTCTTTGATTCCCTGTGGAGAACTTGTGGAAACCTCCGAAAATATAGATATAGATCTCGCAGCCGCTATGGATAAGCAGTCCCTCTGGGGAACATGGCAGATTGCAAGCAGTGAATGCATTAATCATATAGTGTCCCTTTAAAGTCCATCTCAATTATTTGAAATTTGATGCATTTTCCTTATGAAAAAGGCGTTTTTGGTCAGACTTTCACACAATTTGTTGCAGTCGAGTCTGAATCTGTCGGCGACTCTAAAAAAGTGGAACTAGATATCAAGTCGGAGTTGAGCAAGGCCATGAGGCCACCCCGTTACATTCGAGAAGCCTCACATTCTCCATCCAAAATCTCTATTCGACCCGTTTTTCACAAACCTTGCTGCATTCAAGTGTTAAGCTACCTTAGCAACTGTGAAAGTGAAAACAGAAATTTAAATAAAGTTCAAATAAATGTGAGGTCGCTCACAGCAAAAATCAGCTACATAGTACATTCTCAGGAGAAAATCCGTTCCCATATTGTAAAACACGATGTTTAAATAATCCATGAACAATCCTTATATAATCTAACAGCTTATAACATCAAGCATGTGATGAAATGCATAACTTCCATGAAAAAATTCATTCAGACATGTTTATTAGAAGAAAACCGGCGCGCCCTTGCATCTATCCGAGGTCTGACCCGCGACGGCATCAGCAAGGACCGAATTTAAACATTAACAACTCGGCCATTATATATACAGCTATTCTTAGGTATGAAGATCAGGCATTCGATGATATCAGTAAGAAAAGTGAAAAAAAACAAAAACATTTTGAATGCTTTATCGTAAAGAAATCATTGCGGCCTGTTCCAAGTCAAGGCATGGTTGAGCAGGCCAAAAAACATGGTGGCTTCAGACCCAAGCGAGGTGGCTGAGGATCACTTGATAATAGTCCGAGTGTTGGCCAGAAAAGCGTGCATTAGGGTCCGCACAATGTTTTTTTCTGCATTTTTGTGATCACCAGACCATCTGAATGAATATTCCGATTGATGCCACTCTGGCACCCTTGACCATTTTTGGAGAAACCCATTAATATACAATTAGCGGTGGCCATTGTCGAAATTACTATTTTTCGTAATGTCTCCAAAAGTAAGCATCCAAATAGCCTGGTTGAGGTGTCTACACCCATGTTGTTAGGGTCACTGGTCATGACAAACCCACTTAAAATTTAATAACATTTAAATTTAGCTCATTAATATGCAAATTAGCAGTCACCATTATCAAAATAACAATTTTTCTTAATATCTCCAGAAGTAAGCATCCAAATAGCCTGGTTGAGGTGTCCAAACCCATGTTTTTAGGGTCACTGGTCATGATAAACCCACTTACACTTTGATAACATTGAAATTTAGCTCATTAATATGCAAATTATCATAACCCGACGCCGTGAATTTGGCCACGCCGATCGGCGTTTTTGCAGTACAGTTATACAACAACAACAAAACTGTTTGAAAATAACTTGCGCAGAGCCGTTTATCCCCAGTACAGTTGTGAATAAATGGCTGACCTCAGAAGATCAACAGCATGAACTGTTTCTGATCAAGTAAGTTGATGCTTGTAATGTAATGAAAGAAACATGGAGAACTGAGTTTTAAGTAAGAGTAATGTCTTCTGATACAGTAGATTGATCGATATTATTTGCAAGCCATTTTTTTTTATTAATTTAACATGATCTGTCTGAAAGCAACTCTGTATTATATTGATACTTAAAAGTACACAGGGTGGAACCTGTTTCCTGAGAATTTTTTTAAAATACCAACAAAGAAATTAAATGTTTACTGATGTTTATAATTACCTCTATTGTTACAGGTTGAGGCTCCATCACCATGGGAGACTGTTTCTTCAGTCCCTGCGATGCAACTAAAGCTGGAAAACCTCTGGTAACAGTTGGTCCAAACAGAGTGCAAAGTATCATCTGGTCAAGCAAAGCAAGACAACATGGTATACATGAAGAGCTTGAACAGAGATTACAGGCAGACAAATCTATCGAGCTCAAATGCCATAGAGACTGTCAATGTACACATCACGCTCACACATAGAAAGACACTTGAAACGAATGAGTTATGTCTGTTTGGAAGATGCTTCAACAAGCAAAAGAAGCAGCAGTTCAAAGATGACAGTCTTTGACTTTAAAGGACATTGCATTTTTTGCGGAGAAAAGTGCATCATGGACTTTGATAAGAAGAATCCTAATCGTTGGCGGCGAGTTCTCCTTTGTAGGACTGTAAATCGTGTTGATCGGACAACTTTCAAACAAACTATTCTAGATGTTATCGATTCCCGCCAGGATGAAGAAGGACGCCAGGTCAAGATACGATGAATGGGCACAATCAGCGATCTTCATGCTGCTGATGCGAGATATCACGATGACTGCAGAAAGTCCTTCATGGCACCCCGTTATGTTGCAGCAGCAGCACACAGTGGCAGAGAAACTCAGGACATTGAACCAGCTGTCAGTTCTACCATCCTATTGATGAAAAATGACATGTTGCGCATCTGGAATTCAGTAGAAGTCTACAATATGTACAAGGATCATGGAGGAACCCTATACTCTTGACGAACCCTGTTATCCAAATTGTTGGATATACTTGGCTCTGAGCTTCTGGTCGTTTGGTGAAGGTGTCGCTAGTTTAATCTTGTTTCGCAGCAGAGCGTCTACTGCGATCAATTTAGTAGCATCACATGAAGATGACGCCATTGATGTTTCCATACAACGAATTGCCAAGAGGTTGCACAGGAATCTAAGCTAATCTCATCCCACAATGGACTCGTTTCAACACATTCTCTTGCAGTACTACTTACCATAAAAGATCAGGAGACATCTTCCACATCTGAAGATGAAGCCATCATCAGACGATTGACCCGTGATGAAATGAAGACACCTGTGACAGAATCCGTTTTGGTTCAAAGGTACAAGGCCCTGAGAAACCAGCGATGCCAGTTGAAGAAGCCACACATGTGGTGTTACCTCTCCGCGTATTAGCTCATCAAGCTATACAACTTAGGAGAGTTCAAGATATGGATTTCTCTTTTCTGAAGCAAATCACTTCTGATCAGAACACACCAGAGTTTGGTGGCTTTAATACGAAGCTCTGCAGAGATCAAGGACGATCCATCCAACCTGCAACGAGGGCCATTTATACACCACTCATAGATATGGATCCAGCTGATCCGGACATGATGTTTACAGCAATGGAGGAGGGAAAACGCTTGACTGCAGAGTGTGGACAAACCGTAACCATCTTCACAAACAACCAACAGCTGTATTGAGTGGCCGTCAATGTTAAATGGGTTTATCCTGAGCGATTTACCCAGTTCATACCAAGGCTGGGCGGCATGCACACCCTTATGAGTTTCATCGGTTGTGTGGGGAACTTGATGGCTAAAAGTGGGCTGGAAGACATGATGAAATTTGCCTTTGGAGGTGTTGCTCATATGCTTGGTGGAAAAAAAGTTTCCCCAAAACTTCAGGGCCCTGCGATTGGTGACTGAGGAGGTCCTTCGTTCCAGTGTGGCTCAGGCAGAAAGTCATGAAGACTTAATGGACACTCTTGAAACCAAAGCAACAAAGAGCAAGACCACACAATTATGGGTACAGAACCTTGTGAAACCTGTATTCATAATGATGGCGTTTGTTCGTGCTGAGCATGAAGGAGACTGGCCATTGCATCTTTGGGCTATGAAGAACATGCTCCCCTACTTCTTCGTGGCTGGACATCACAACTATGCTGGATATGGACTCGACTACCTTCGATCGATGGAAAGGCTTCATGCAGACATTATGGAAATGTTCTTGAAAGGAGATCACGTGATGCAGCACAAGAAGGGCCAAAGGAACGGCATATGGTCGGATATATACATTGAGTCCACGCTCATGCGCTACGGTCATGGCATACATGGAATTGTTGGTATTACACTGAAGAAGTGGGCCTGCAGTATGCACACATTTAGTCAGATAGTCCACGATCTCACAGATATGTCTGAGGGGCACATAGTCACAGAGGTGACCATTCACAAGGAAGATAAGCCATCACGTATACGATCTGATGCAGAGGACCGAGATAAGATAAGGAGAAAACTCCAGTCCTGTATCGACCCACTTGACCCAAACGAACATGCAGACAGAGTTGTCAACATTGTAACTGGCAGAATTGGACCGGAGAAGGTGAACGTGCCAAGGGCAGTTGACATTGGCCAACCACAGATGCATTCGTATGAAGAAAGCTGGCCAGCAGGAGTCAACGCTCCCTTATCTAAGCAAGTCATAACGATGGCAGTGACACGGAAAGTCATGCGTGTGGGATCTACTGAGGTTTGTGATCTAAATCTCATCTACTCCAGGGTCATTGGACTCCAACAAAGTCGAAACATCAAACTATGTGACATCTTAGAGTACGAGCTTGCACCTGTGCCGACGTCAATGTTCAATGAAAAGGGGAGATGAGAATAGCAAAGACAAAGTCGACATTGTAGAAGAATCTCTAAGTGGAAATCTCAACAAGACTGGGTCCACAACCTGAAGTCACCATCTTAGATGGTTGTGCAATCCTCTGGGTTATTCATTGGCTGAACAGGGGAATTGTGCAAGACTTTGTTGACAACTTCACGAGCTACATCATGGCAAGGGTGGACAAATCAGATGTATATCTGGTATTTGACAGATATCATGATTTCAGCATCAAGAGTGGAACAAGATTAGCAAGAGCTGGGCAGCAAGCTAGCAGGCGCCACAGGTTGAACCGCCAGACTCCACTGCCTCCACAGCTGGTGGTTCTGTCAGTAACTGAGAACAAAGTTCAGCTGATAGAACTGATTTGCCAGAATTTGATTGACGTTAGTCAACAGAGAAAGCAGAGCCAACACAGGCTCGTCATTACGGGACAGGAGTCTACCCCAGTGGAAATACACCACGGAGCCCAAAGGTGTCGCACTGATTTGAAGACGACGCATGAGGAGGCAGATGTCATCATGATTCAGCAAGTCGCTAAAGTTGCCGAAGATGGCGCAAAATGCATCACAGTCATCTGTGATGACACTGATGTGTTCATCTTGCTTGTGTATCACTTCGCAGAACTTCATCTGCAATGCTGCGTAGCAATGGAAGCAACATGTCCTGGCCGATCGTTGATCAACATTGGGGCCACTGCCAGAAAGCATGCCGGGATGGTGCAAGACCTACTAGCTTTACACGCACTGACAGGTTGCGACACCGTTGCCCAGATGTATGGTAGAGGTAAACTGACTGGCAAGAAGACTATTCACTTCAAAAACTTGAGAGTGTGGATGCATCTATTGACGATGTCATCGCCGAAGCCACTGTGTTCATGTCTGTTTGCTATGGTAGCAAGGAGAGAAGCAACATGTCTGATGTTCGCAAAGAGGTGTGGTCTATGAAGATGGCGAAACCAAATGCCATCAAAGCACCAGACCTAAAGGCTCTGCCACCAACTACAGAGTCCTTTGAACAAAACGTGCAACGCGCTCATATCCAGACAGCAATATGGAAGTCAGCTGCTGAGCTGTAGCCACTATCTCTCGATCCCACTCAGTACGGATGGAAACATTATGAGGCATCAAGATCATTTCTTCCAATTATGCTGCTGCCCAACGTCGCTCTTGCATCACCAGAGATCTTGGAGCTAATACGATGTGGATGTTTTTCTGACAAGCAATGTGGGGGAGAGGGAGGGGTGGGGGAGGGAGAGTGGGAGAGAGGGAGAGAGGGAGAGATTTTGCCTTTTATAGGTATAAATATATATTTATGTATGAGGGTTAGTCAATAAGTATCTGCAATATATTTTTATTTAAATAATATAATGACAAAAGAGCATGTACAAGAGCATCATTTTTCCATATTGTCCCCCTCCTTTTCAACACACTTCATCCATCGGTTCACAAGCTTCTGTACACCCTCAGTAAAAAAATGGTTCTGGCTGAGTGACGAGCCACACATGCACTGCTTATTTTACTGTCAAAGTGGTGACCTCTTAAAGTGTCTTTGAGTGGACCAAACAGGGTGAAAGTCTCAAGGAGCCAGGTCAGGACCATACGGAGGATGCTCCAACACCTCAAAGTTCAATTTCCACAGGGTTTCCACAGTATTGGTGGCAGTGTGTGGACGGGTATTGCCATGCAACAATGTTACACCTTTTGACAGTAACCCTCGGCGTTTCCATCAAATAACTGGTTTCAACTGGTCCGGGAGCATTTCACAATAACGGACATTGTTTACCGTTGTGCCCCCCTCTTGATAAAGTTCCAAAATTTGGCTTGTGAGTCCCAGAAAAGTGTGAACATCATGTTTCTGGCTGATGGTTGACTTTTGAACTTCTTTTTGACTGATGATGTCTGATGATTCCACTTCATACTCTGGCGTTTGCTCTCTGGCTCGTAATGGTGGATCCACGTATCGTCTCCAGTGACAATGTGTCTCAAAAATAATTCCCTTCATGACAAAAGCAGTTAAAAAGATCTTTGGCAGATTGTCACACGGTTGCAATTGTGCTCTTCTGTGAGTTGTTTTGGAACCCATCTTGCAGAAACTTTATGAACGCCAAGTCAGTTGCTGATGATTTATTGTGCAGAACCATGACTGATCTTCAGATGTTGTGCCCTTCATCAATATTCGACCGTCGGATATCCAGAATCATGGCACGGACTCGTTCAGTTATGTTTTTTTTTCTGTTGGACGTGTATGGGTGGCCATATCGTTCATCAGTGACACTATTATGACCATTTTTTAAACATGGCAATCCAATCATACACACTCTGCTGTGGGAAGGCACTGTTCCCATATTGTGCTGAAAGTCTGTGATAAATTTCTACCCCTGGTGCACCTTCAGCCCACAAAAATTGTTTCACTGCATGCTGCTCTTCTTTGGTGTAAATGGACAGCGGAGCGGTCATGCTAACTCCCTTGTGACGACACAACTGCTGACTGCCCAAAGTTGAAATTGCTTCACAATGGCACAGACCATTCATGCTTGCACCTGCAAGTACAACAAGCAATGTAGTCAACACGACACGGTTTTTAAAAAATCATTGTGGATACTTTTCGACTCGCCCTCGTACATATGCAAGGGCATGTTGAAAAGTAATACCTCTTGTTCTTTTACTCCAAAACCAAAACAGGTAAAGATATTTGAATAGCAGGTAAAGATATTCCCCAAACTTAAGGAGAGATATTTACACAAATCTTAATTATATGGTACATACTTATTTTTCAACATAATTACCACTGCGGTCCGCACATTTCTGCCAACATTCAAGTAGTTATGTAATGCTGTCACGATAGAACTGTGCATCCTGCTGACTTAACAACTGCTTCACAGTGACCTTGACATCATTGTCAGAAGAAAAATGTGTTCCTTAAATTTGGGGAAGAGATGAAAATCTGATGGAGCCAAGAAGGGGCTGTTAATCCTTTGTGGTGGTCCGCTATGGACCATCTTCAGTCAGTCATCTCAACTCTAATTTCCAGCACCTCATGCTTTACAGCATTGACAACGTTGTGCTGCCCTCTGCCATCTTGCCTAACATAGCACTGAGACATCTCGTGGCAGAATCATGAAACTTCACACCCAGTGGTGGGAGAACTAATGTGCGGACTATGCTATGTTTCATTTGAATATCTTTACCTGTTTTATCGAAAAAGAATAGGAGACATTACTTTTCAAAACGCCCTCATATATGTATGTGTCTGACGTCTGAGATGTCGGTGGTTCACACCCCGGACAAGTCGCACTATAAAATAGTTTTAAAATGAAAAGTGTTGCTTACTTGCTTGATGCTCAGAATTTAAAAAGGATAGAGCATGGAAAAACAATGCTTTGAAGGCAATTTCAAACCACCCAATGTAACCCTCATCAAGAAACTGCTTCTTCAGCACCAATGCTCTGTACATCAAAGATTACGGTACAAAAAATAAAATATAAGAACATCAGCATTAAAATTGTTGAATGTTTGGACTGCTTTTTAAATACATAGATTAAGCTTTATTTGAAATTTGTTGTGTTTGACAATGTGTATGGTTTTCCAAAAGCAGTGTATAGATATTCTGCATCAATATACATATTCACCAATTTTCAGACTGATTAACAAGCTATAGATTAGGTCTTTTTTCCCGTGGAGATTGCGAAGTCGGTGCGTCATGTGGGTGCCTTCTTTGAACGAATGCTTCCAACAGAGAAACGTTATTTCAGCATTCCACCCAGCATGCTCCCCTATGGAGAATGCTTCCTCCATCCTAAAAATCAATGTTTTCAAAAAAGGAAAACGAGACCTAATGAAGAGAAAACATGCCAATCAATGAGCAGAAAAATTGAAATTATTTAGTTGTATAATATTGGGATTGTTGTAGTAGTTGTAATAAAGATTTGGTGGAGGTGTAAAGATTGGTGTGCAATACAGAGAAATGTGAAGAAGAGACGATGCATTGCAATAAATAGATTTCATCTGAAGGTTGACAAAGGTATGCCAACCGCTGTTGGAAGCAAAGTGAATGTGACATTTCAGGCTTTTGTCCTTCATCGGCTTATAAGAACAGAATATCCATTATCAAGCAAGCAGCTGATGCCCAAAACGTCAGGTTTACTTTGCTTCCCACAGCGGATAGCAAACCCTGTCCACCTCTGGTTGATAAAACCGATTGTTTGAACTGTCCATCAACAATACTAACCTTAACCCAGTGTCATATTGCTTCAGAGTTTTGCATGGATTGGAAGGCAATTGGAAAAAGGAGAAAAGCTAAACTCAACAACTAAGTTTTGTAAAAAGCAAAATAACAAAACAAATGAGGAAATCAGGAGATTCAAGTTTGCTTTGAAGAAGGTTAATAAAATAAATGTGTAAAACATAAATTAATGAAAAGATGAAGTGGAAGATAGCGAGGGCATTCGCCATCTCAGCAGATTAAATAACAAGGGTCAATAAAGGGTGTCCCAACAGTAACCAATGAATGATGAAAAATAATATACTGATCACGTTTCATTATTTTATAATCTACAAAGTAGAAATGTTAAATAATCCATTATCAAGCAAAAGATAAAACCTCAGTCATATCAAGCCATCTGCAAATTATTTATTCACGAAACAACCAATGAGTGCTGACAGGAGAGCTCACACTCGTCTTTTAGTTATCTTTCCTGGGTTGGATTCCTTCCCCGACGACAACAGTCTTGGCTATCTCCTCCCATGGTTTTGTATCTTTGTGAAGGTCGGTGTAGGATTTTCAATGTTGGTGAAGGTACAGGACCTCTCGGACGTTTCCACAACTCTGGATAAAATCAACAGGATGATGATTGAGGTATGCTTCCAACCATGGGAAGCAAGGAGAAGCAGCTGACATTTCAGGAGTTAACACTTTTGCTCTGACAAAGGGGAAATTCCTGAAATCTCAGCTTCTTACTTCCCTGAGTGATGAGCACAACCCAATTAATGTGCTGTCAATTTCATCCATTGTTCTCCCTTTCCTTCCAGTTTGGTGGTCTCTCCGTCTTCTGCTACCTCCTTTCTGGTCTTGCACCTTCGGTCCCATTCCGTGCTTTGTCCCCAAACTCAAGGACGGACACTAACATAAAACCTTAGGTTTCTGCAGGTTGCACACATTCCACCAGCAACTCCCTTCTGGTGAAACTCTCAAAATCTAGAATCACTGCTCACCTCCACTCATTTGTTCCTCTTTTTCACCTCCTTGTGGAACCACCTACCATAATCTCTTCAATCTCATTCTTCCCTCCAGGTCTTCAAGATGGCTGTTCACCACCATCTCAGGTCATCCCACATCCATACTTTCGATCTCTTCAACCCCAAATGACTTCTTTTTTTTCAGACAAGTTGCAGCAGCATCTTTCCTCTCTGCAGACCTTACCAGACACGAGCTGGTCCAACAATTGGAACACAGAATTTTTTATTACTTTACATAATTTGCTTCAAGCATTTGGTGTGCGAGATTACAGCATACTTTTGTTTTGTCTGCATTTTCTTTTCTCTCGATATTTCTCCGTTAAAACTGAGAAGGTAATTAATTTTAAAATGTGCAGGAATTACATTCATTTTGGTTGGCAGCCGCCTCCATAGTTCTTTATGAGGTGGTGAATGAAAAACAACAAATCCCCTTCCTCCCAACCTCTTCTTCCCCCCAGGCACAGGTCACTGTAATGATGACAGAATTACAAGATTGGTGGGGTAAAAAGGTGAATTAATGATCTGAGAGGTTCTGGACATACTGGAACTTTCAATTGCCATTTTTTGTTTTTAAAATATTGTTTTATAAAAGAATACTTTATACAGCAGTTCAACAAGATCAGCGGCAGGAGCGGAGCAGCAGCCTCACGGAGAGCGCGGTTGTGAAGCTCACTGGGATTAAAAGAGGTGGCGAAGCTGAAGCCATGTGCAGTTTGCCGAGAGGAAGAGTTTCACCACCTGGAGCCAGAGCTGTGCATGGCCAGATCCAGATGGCAACCCAGGTGATTATGAGCTCTACAAGCAGCGTTCCGCTTTGTTGTGGGTCAAGGAACAAAGTGGGAAAGTGCCCTGCTTGCCATGACCTGGAACAAAATCGCCCTTCCACTTTGCCAGAGAAACCGTGAGCCATTTCTCACCACTCCTTTAAGTCAGCGCCTACTTAGCATACTGGTTAAAATGTGACTGACTCCCAGTTTGATCTTGGTGAAGAAATGAATAACTGAAGGGAGCTCACAAAGTTAAACCTTGTGCGTTTATGTATCTGTCTGTCTTTTTTTTTTGAAATGTTTCTCTTTTTCTGCACAGAGGCTTACTGTTAAGCTAAGTTGTCTAATTTGATTAATTATTTAGTGACAATTAAGGAGTCATTATCTTTGTATACCTGGTGTTGGCTTCATGGACATGGTGGTGGGCTTGGGATCCTAGGATCCTGAGTTCAAATCCCACTCGGATGTCAGATTAATACCAGGTGGGGATGACTCTGCCTGTCATCCTTCCGAGGTCGGCAAAATCGAGTGCCAGCTTGTTGGTATCCTGTGTCGGAGTGGCGACCTGTCCAGGATTGTGTCCAATAGCCAAGGAGACAACTTAGGCAGTATCAACGCTCTGCACAGGAGTATGGTCCCACTGGATGGATCCTCTTTGTGAATCATGATTTTTTTTTTTGGAGTGAAGCATATTTATAACCTGTGCTTCCATGTGTTTCCATGCAATTCATGATGATGTTAAATTTTACTTGAATAAGCTATTGCTTTAGAGGCATAATAGATATTGCAATTGTAAATACATGTGCAGTCGTTATATAAATTAGTTTACTTTTGTAAACATGCTGGATCTGTTCACTCTTTTGTTAGTAATCATTTGGTCACAAATATTTGGAGTAAATTAGCAATTTCAAAGAATATAATCGCTCAGTTAATCCTTGTAATTGGATGACGGCAAGAAGCTCATTTGGACCGACGGGGCTACAGCACTTTGGGCAAGCCAATTTGACATCTGGTACCGTGCTGAGACCTTAGCTCCTGACATTATACAGCTCGCATGAAACGTTCATCCTTTATTGTTAACTGCCTTCATGTTTAGAATTCCACATCAAAAAATTTAAAATGTGATAAAAATTCCATTTTTTCTTCTTCTAAAGAACACATTAATGCATGTTCCCCCCTCAATGTGTGCTGAGGTGGAAGAATCTCCGATTGAAAGGCGTTTTCAAAATACCAAAGATAGATCTCAAATGGAATAACAAAGACCAGAGAAATGCTTACATTTAAGCTCCACAATGTGCCATTTATATCAGAAAATCCAATTCAGTGGAATATTTTCCCCCAGTTTCCATCTATTGGCTGGTGTTGTTGTTTGCAGATGAAAGCTGTCCAAAACAAAATCGCCATAAAGTAAGTTCATTTATCGCCCAATGTCCTCCTCCATCCTGGTAATTTGAATTTTAAATGGCGATTCTGTGAGTAGGCAATTATCTAGCTGGAGTTTGAAAAGAGTTTTCCTGGCGGAGGCGTTCCTGGCGAAGCACTGAGATTTTGCTTCTCATTTAAATGAGCTAAAAAATAAATTGATTGATTGGTGAACTCTTCGCACCCTTTGCACCGAGAGCACAAGCTGGGATTCCTTAAATGAGAGCTAAATAGAGATAGATATGCAGATAGAGAGAGAAAGACAGACAGATTGGCCAGCATCGTGAACCAACAACTCAAAAGGGATTTTTTTTTTTTTAAAACATGGTTCTAAAACCCAAAGTGGGGTTTATGCATTAATCACATTCAAGACAAGGACATTGGTAGAAATGTCCTTGTCTTGAATGTCCAAGACAAGTACATTGGTACGTTTACATGAATTATCAGGACTGTTGTAGACAATGTTCAAACATATGATTATATAGGCTCTGTAACTGTATTGCCAATCCATTTGATACATAAAAAGGTAATATGAACATGAACAGGAAGGATTGTGCAATGGTTGCATAGGATTGAACAAGCGAAGATCAACAATCTGTTTTTGATGTTTTAGAATTAACTGTTATTAACCTCGCCAGAGGAGAGGGTATTGTATTTGGGTCCGTTTGTTTGTTTGTCTGTCTGTCTGCCTGCATACACAGAATGGAAGTATGTAGTTAGGTCAAGAACCTCAATTCCGTGACCATTCTCTGGCTAGTAAGGTTTGACGATTGATTTGACTTCCATTGACCCTTTATAAAAATTTTAGCCCCCATGTCCCTCCCAAAATCCTGGCATTTTTTGCCAGAGGCCCAAATCCAAGGATTCCAAATCTGACATTAGTTTGACGTTATGACATCATTTGGACCCAGAAATCCAAGATGGTTGCCATCCGGACATATGAACCACCCCCAGGCGTGTCATCAACTCGGTCGCTCTGGTTCCTCTGAGGGCGGGAGTGAATATCTTGCCCTCAAACTCCTGGGTCAGGATATCTTTGATAAAGCATGACTTGACACCAGCATGTTGTTGGGAAGCCATACTGAGATATGATAGAGCTGTTGTCTTTGAGGAGGCTCTGCAGTGACCTTGGCTCATGTTCATCAAGGATAACTGTTCTGATGTGGTCAAAGAAGATAGTCTGAGCTTCACAGAGATTGACATTGTGCATGTGTGGGAGTTTGTCATCTTCACTCATTTTCTGGTCACTACGCACATATTTCAACCAGCATTTGTTGTGATATCTGATCTCAATCTCATAGGGGTCATCAGCTGCATAATCGATCACACAGTTGATTCTGTCTCACATTTTCTGATCTTCGAGGGCCACCGTGTGGCTTGTGAAAGCTGCCCATGCATGATCGTATGATATCAGGGACAACTTTGATTCAGGGTGCTTGACCGACTCCGGTTTACAGCACCACATACATTTTGTTTTTTCATTCATCAGCCCTTATACACTCTATCGCAGCCACTTGGCAGGTGGAGCGGCAGCTGAGGGGAAAGCCTCAGGCATGGACGAAGACTGAGATTGGCATTCCTCGACCTCTCCTTTTTATGTCTTGTCTTGGCCTGTTCCAGTTTCTTGGCATTCCATATGGTCAACTTACATGATTTATGGACACATTGTACGCCGGGATCATTATCCCAATTGACCATTGCATAGACGTCTCCGAATTTGTCAAGGCTACTCCATAACAGGGCCTTTTTCTTGAGATTTTCACAACTCTCAATGGAGACAATGGCATCGGTGACTTCATTGCAAAGCCCACCATATTGAAGGACACACGGAATGGTGGACATTGTCTTGACAGCTATCTTCTCAATACTGTGCTTCTCACTGCCGTCTCATACACTCGTACATTCCCTGGAAAGACAGAAACAAGTATATGAAGAATATGTGTGTGATATGAAATTACACACACACACAAACAAAAAAAAATACAAAAACATAACAATTCACTAAGCAGGACCTCAATTCCATGACCAATATATATTTATCAGAAATAATGTGTTAATTCATTAATTATCCAAGGTGGTCCCATTCAAAAGTTCCATTTTTGCTCTACCAAAAGGCGGCCATATTGGATTTCTGGGTCAAAATGATGTCGTAACGTCAAACTAATGTCAGATTCGGAATCCTCATCTTCGACTTACCCGAAAAAGTGTCTTTGTACATGATTCTCGTTGCTCTGGTTCAAAACTTAATTTTTCAAGATGGCGCCACCAGCCATCTTGGATTTGGGTCTCTGGCAAAAAATTCCAGGATTTTTGGGATTCACATGGGGGCCAAATTTTTTTAAAATGGTCAATAGAAGTCAAATCAATCGTCAAACCTTACTAGCCAGAGAATGGTCACGGAATTGAGGTTCTTGACGTAACTATGAGTATTAATTACATTAGACCCCTCTACACCTTTACACCCCTTGAGACCTTTAAGACCCTTTAAACCCAAAGACACATCAAGACCCCTTAAGACCCTTTTTTGCTCTTAAAACCCTAAAATCCTGCGAGACTCCTAAAACCCCGAGACCCCGAAAACATAAGACACTTTAATATCCCAAAGACCTTTTAGACCCTTTTAATACCCATGTAGACCCCCCCCCCACAACCCTTTAAGACCCTGAACAGCCTTAATAATTACAAGACCCTTTATACCCCAAAGACTCTTTCGACTTCTTTCTACCCTTTAAGACCTTTATACCTTCACACCTTTTAAGACTCTGTAGAGACCCCTTTTTAGACGTCTTAACACCTTTTTGACCCCTTCAACCTTTTAACACCCTTCCAACACTTTAGATCCATTTAGACCTTTTCAGACCTTTCGACCATTTGTGCTTTACAACTTTTCAGACCTTTGACCTTTACACATTTACAGCTATACAATTTAGACCTTTCATTGAGTACATCCTCCGATTTGGTTGTCACACAAAACACACCACACACCACACAAAAGAAGTCTGGTTTTGTGTGGTGGGTCTAAAATCTGGTGAGGGTCTGTAATCTCTGATTGCTCTTGTTAACATTACATTACATTTGTTAACATTGCGTTGTTTTTGTTAACATTACATTTTGGTTAAAACACGTTAAAGGCTCCATCTAAAACATTCAATAGAAGTACGACAGCATGAGGTTGGAGAAGATGCCCCTTGGAAAGAAATGTGGGGAAACATCTTAAAACATACCAGCATGATGGAACACTGACGATTTTATCTTAAAAGTATTCATGGCCATTGGAGTAGTGTGTTTTGAGGAATGCATGTTTTGTATGGAATATAATGTAGTACTGTACTTTAGAAGGACCCATTAACATATGCTATGAAAATGGCTCTCAGAATATGACTGTACCTTTAATTACTATCTTTACAGAACAAATATAAATCCAGGAATGTCCCACGATTAATTTTACGATCAGAAGTACAAGATAGCGTGACTTGTTTAATTTGCCATCGTGTGCCATCCGTCTAAGATCCGTGACCGAATTGAAAAGGTGTTCAGATCACCAAAGAATGACCCTGTTATTTGCAGCAGAACAAAGTAACTTAGTTCTGCAAGACTTGTCTCCCAAATCTCAATGTGATGCTGTTCGTGAAATGGATGGTCAAGGACATTCAACCAATCAATGCTCCGGGACGCACACATTCTTCCAGCAATGCATCCTGGTTAAACTCCAAAAATCCAGGTTTACTATCTATCTCCACTCTTTTGTTGTTCTTTTTTTGAACCTCCTTCTGAAGTCCCTCCAGAGCTTCAAGCAGGTTGTGCACCGCAATCTCATGTGCTTTACAACCATTTTATACACAAACTGGGATTCTTTAAATGAGAGCTGGCTAGAGATAGATATGCAGATAGAGAGAGAGAAAGACAGACAGATTGGCCAGCATCGTGACCAACAACTCAAAAGCATCATGAACAACATCCTCTAACTTCACCTTCAATCTTTTCTACCCCCATTGACCCTACCTTACCCAGCCCTATTATGTGCACATTACTGTTTCCTCCCCTCGTATCCTGTTTGTTCATCCCCTTGCTTGACGTGTCCACATGTGACCCTACTGGCCCAATGTTCGTATGTTGCCTTTATGCCATCTGTTACCTTACTGTTCTATGAGCCTAGATTTTGTAAATAAATTTAAGAACGCGAAATTTAAAGAGTGCTATGCATCAGCCAATAAGGTGACTTTGTCTTCGCAGCTTTTACTTCCTTCAAATATTTTGTAGCTTGCTTTTGATGATTAATGCCATCTAGTTCATCCTTCCACAAAGGCCCAAATTGGTCCTCATATGTCCTATCTTCACGTGCACATAGTGGTTCACAAAAATAACTTAAATATGGACAACATGTAGTTGGATGGTAAGGGGCTAGTGGGACAGAGAAAATGGAAAGGCAGGCATGATAGTCCCGTTTCTGAGCAAGGGTAAAAATGACCATGGGTGAAGAAAGGGCAAGCAGGATGAAAGTTTGCTGGGCCAACAAAGCTGTATGCTATTGGTCACTTACTGCATCCGTGAATATGTTTATTTGCATAAACTTGCAT